>NC_089845.1:28694399-29018010 GCF_035609145.1 Eleutherodactylus coqui | reverse complement strand
ATTTGAAAAGTTCCTTCTTGACTCCAAGACCGTCAGTCAGAAGATGCCCAGATCAACAACTCTTCTGGTCTTTAATGTCTATATCCTATAATGTTGTACTGCTCTAAAAAGACGTCTAGTCCCCTCTTAAACTCTTCTATGGATTTTGCCATTACCACTTCCTCAGGCAGAGAGTTCCACAGTCTCACTCCTCTTACAGTAAAGAACCCCCTTCTGTGTTGGTGATGAAGCCTTCTTTTCTCTAACCGTAGAGAATGCCCTCTTGTTATCCTCGCAGTCCTGGGTATAAACAGGTCATGGGAGAGACCCCTGTCCCCTAATGTATTTATACATAGTTATTTGGTCACCACTTAACTGTTTTTTTCCAGAGTGAATAATCCCAATTTTGATAGCCTACCTAAGTATTCCCAGAGTTAACTGGGTCATATACAGATGCAACCCCATTAATACATCTTGTGTTAGCGGCTCACTCCATTAATTAGTCATGGTTCAGTGCAACTCAGCTATTTGTGTAGCATAGATAGCAGAGCCTACACTTTGAAACTGGCATATCGCGGCTTATGGGCACATGGCGGTCTGTGCTGCAGAGATAGCTTTTCATGCTTTAAGGATGGTTCGGCTACACCTGTATACTATGAATAGGACAGGGATGTATTGCTGGGGAATGGAGTTGACAGGGGCAATTAAATGAATGATTTCTCATCTGGACTTTAAGCCTGGAAGGAGGAGCAAATTCTAATTAACCTTTCTTGAGCAGTAAGTGAGCTTGTGTTAGGGCTCATGTCCACAGAGAGCCGGCAGAGACTGCATATGACCGTGTGTTCAGTGCACATGCCCACATATCACATGCGTATGGACAGCGCTTCATCTGCAGTCTATGCAAATATGTAGCACTCACGCTGCACGGTACACAAAGAAATAGAGCAAGCTGCAATCTATTTCTCGTGTGTATTGATACGCAGTGTCTACTCGCACATATGCATCGATCAATGAAAGTCCATTGACTTTCATTGACTCCATTCACCGCATATCATGAGTCTGTGAAATGCACATGTAATACACGGTGAAAACACAGTCATGGGCATGAGCCCTTACTCATACTTGTTGGAGTACATTCAAAATCCACAGCGGATTTCAAATCCAATCTACCAGCTGTGGAAAAAAAATCTGCAGTGTATATTGGCTTGCGGCGCTGTTGTAGATCGACAGCATGTTAATTGCAGCAGATTTCATCCCTTGAAATGAAGGGGTGGAATCCATAGTGAATCGGCATCAATATACGCTTCAAAATCCACTTGTAACACATTCAAGTTCTGAAGCCGATCCACTCCGAAATCCACAGCGGCCATATAGCCCTAGTCTTTTTAACTGATTTTCTCTCTTGAAGATGCTTGTTCTATACACTGTCCAGTAAATTGTAGAGTTATGTTAACTAAGCTATTCTTTTATACGGTGATATCTATTAGTTATTCAAAACCAGGGTGATACATTAAACTCTGTATAAGTCTTCGCTTCTCTGAGTTAAACAGATTTACTGAGTTCTTGCTAGTGTCAAAGTTAATGCACTACATTCTTTTTTAATCTTTAAATTATCTGGTCCATTAGCTAAGGAATGTCTGAACTATTAGGAAAGCTATCATTGCAATACTACTGCTTTTTTAAGAAAATAATTAAAATCACCATCTTAACATCAGGTTTCATTTTGCAGTTTCGGACATTGCTTCATTATGTCGGTAAATTAAAATAGGTTATATAGTTTTTAAACTATAGGGATGTTAATTGAAATGGGGTAACAATGTAGCTAGTAATGTACAATAATATAAACCTGATAACATATCTGTAGTGTGATGATAGGGCTGTGACCCTGACATTAGGAGAAGTGAAGCAGCTGAAATGCTACAAAGGTAGAGTTTCAATGTTTACCCACCAGAGTGTCACAGTCTTGTTCAAGTTTGGAGCCTCTTATTGCAACCAGTGCAGGTAGGTAGCATAGTCAGGGAAAGTCAGAGGTGGGTACACAAGTATCTCAGTGTATAGTACAGGCAGGTGGTGGAGCTTGACTACAGGTTTGGGAGCACAATAATCTCACAATGAAGAAGACACCAGCCAGGCTTATATAGCGCGTCCTATCAGGAGCAGGGCAGAGTCAAAACAGGGAACTGGACCAAGGGCAAGGAGCAAGAAACAGGATTCAGCAGAGGAGCATATCAGAGGGCTGGATAGCTCAACAGGTAGAGCCACTATCTGGAGCACAGGAGCTTCTAGGTTTGAAACTTGACATAGAGATTCATCCATATGTGTGCTGTGTCTGATATTGCAGCTCAACCTCACTTCTAGAGATAGACCGTAAATATATTTTCCCAGAGAATCCATTTATCCCCATGGCAACATGCGTTGTATAGAAATGCCAAAGCATTTGCTCAATTGAGTTAATGGTGCAGGCTCAGTAGCCAAGCCCATGCCATCAGTAGCTGGTGTCAGCTGTATATTACCAATGACACTCTGTTCCAATGACTGGGATCAGAGATAACTTCAATTCTGGCCTTTTAACCCTGTAAATGTCATGTTCAATAGTGACCTAAGCATCTAAATGGTCCACAAAAATGATTGTGCAATGCAGATAGGCGGCTACGACTTTCAGGTCTACCATCTACAGAAGTCTATGAAGACCTGCCAGTAGCACTGTCTCAAAGGTTGACTGTCTGTGTAAAGCTGACTGGTATAATAAATTAGAATACAGCAAGTATACCAGTGCATTATACAAGAAATGAGGGGATCAGATGTTCACGTTCCCTAGTGTAACAAAAAAGTAATAAAAAAGGTTTTAGAAGAACCAGCATCAAGAGAAGTTGCACTGCAAGTTGGCTCCATTGGACACAACACAAACCGTGTTTTTAACACATACTCCAAGCATCCTGAGCTCTCCTGGCCTCTGTGAGATCTCGAGGGGTCAGATAGCCGGAGAAAAAGACCCTGTGAAGCCAACAGAGGCTCCGAGAGGAACGCCGAGCGCAGGGGCCTAGCTGAGCTGCCCGAGCAGGGGACTAAATTTCTGATACCTGCAGCCATGGCCAACTGTGGTACTTGTAACAGCAACCAGAGGGCAGCTGTCAAACAGGAACATACCTGAGACCCTCCTCGCCACTGCAGGACACCAAGCACTCTCTCCTGAAGTGTAAGGGAAGGGTGAGGAGCTGTTAGATGCAGAGGGAAACGGACAGCAAAACCCGCTCTTGCCGACAGACCCAGGATGTCTCTCTGCACTCCCATTCTGCAGTGAGAAGGAGCAGAGCACAGATCATCTAAAGAGCCTCTTGTATATATCTGCTGAACACCAACACACACAGGAGGTCTGCAACTTCTCCTGGGAAGGACTGTGCTCCATTACAGTGAGTAAATACCCAACACAAGTTCTCCAGTGACTCTTTCATATATCCACCCATAAATAACCATACAGAGCCATAAAATCTCCCTGTGTCTGGGTAAACTTACTATATCAGCACAGATCTCTCCCCAAGGATAGGTGGTGGCCCACAAACCAGAATACCAAGTTTAATTACCTAATTATCAACCTTCCTATACCCACCCAACTGCTGCAATACAGACTGTGACAAACCCCATTCTACTTGAATTAGCCACTAGAGTTGAGTAAACATAATGTTCTGATTGCTACCCTGCTTTCAGTGCCCTACGCTGACACGACTTGGCGGGTTGATAACTCAGTTCACCTTTTACATGCAATTAGAAACTCTCAAAGTAAAAAGATAGCATTAAACTTGTTAGGAATTGATGCTGCAAAGCCGTTCAATAGACTAGATTGGACCTTCATGTGTGCGGTATTGAATAAATTCAACTTCCCTCCTGCACTATTCCAAGCAATCTTCTCACTATACTCTAGCCCACATGCTAAAATTAAAGTAAATTACATCTTCTCTCATCCATTCTCTATAACTAACGGCACGCGACAAGGATGTCTGTTGTCCCCTACACTCTTTATTCTCACGCGGGAAAGTCTCTTACAAATGGTGCCACAGGACAACGATATCCAAGGAATAAATTTAAAACATCTATCGTTTAAAACAGTAGCCTTTGCAGATGACATCCTGTTCATCTTGACAAACCCTGAACAAAGCCTTCCCAAAATTAACAATCTCTTACACACATATGGTTCTATCTCAAATTTGCAAGTAAATATTTCTAAATCAGCAATTCCAAACATAACCCTCACCCCAACAGTTGCTGAAAGCTTACAAATATCCTCCCAATGTAAATGGGTCGAAACACACATTGAATACCTAGGGAATCAAATCCCGAAAAACCTCAAGAACCTATATGACAAAAACTTTGCTCCCCCTTCTTAAAAAATTACAACACTCTTACACACGTATGATCTACCATTACTTACCTGGTTTGGAAGGAAAAACTTACTGCAAACATATGTAGTCCCCAAAATCCTATATAAGCTACAAATGATCCCGATCTACCTCCCAGCTCACCTCTTCAAATTTATTAAATCAAGCTTCTCTAGGTTTATCTGGAATCATATAAGACCACAGATGGCCCATGGACTCTTGTTAGGGTAAAGGAGACGGGTGGAATCACTCCCCCAGACATATCTCAATACTATAAAGCAATGCAATTAACTAGATGGATGGAATTGGTAAAACCTTCGAAAAATCAAATAGTAAGCTCCCTGTCCCAGATCTCCTATGGAGCAACTTTATCAAGGGACCTATGGCTTCCTTCAAGGAAAACATATAAAAAGGCTTTGTACGATCTTCTCTTGAGAGACACCTGTGAAGTATGGGATTCCCTACAATGTGAACTCGCTCCCAATACATCTCCTATAGCAGGGGTCCCCAACCACCGGGCCGTTGGGTGTTTAGCGCCGGTCCGCGGCACCGCCGGGAACTTTTGCTCTAAACACAAGGCCCGCGGGCCGAATCCGACCCGCTGCCTTGTGCTATGTGGCCCACGGCGTGCCGACGCCGCTGACCACTGAAGCGATCACCAGCGGGGGTGCCGCAGCTCCCCACTGGTAATCGCGCTGATCCCAGCGCACAATCTGACGTCTGTGCAGCCAGGATTCTCCTCCCCGAGTCCCCTGCTCATTAGTTCCGCAGGAGAGGACTCGGGGAGGAAGCGTTCCGGGCTGCACACTGATGTCAGGGCAAGCAGACAGAGAGCGACAGCAGAAAGGAGGTAAGTATATGGGTTGGGGGCAGCCTATTACTGGGGGGCTGCATATTATGTGGGGGGTACTTATTACAGGGGAAGGGGCTACCTATTACTGGGGGGGCTGGTTATTACAGGGGAAGGGGCTGCCTATTACGGGGGGGGGGGTTATTACTGGGGGGGTGGGGGATACTTATTACAGGGGAAGGGGCTGCCTATTACTGGGGGGGCTGGTTATTACTTGGGGGGGGTGAGGGCTACTTATTACAGGGGAAGGGGCTGCCTATTACTGGGGGTGCTGCCTATTACTGAGGGGGCTGGTTATTACTTGGGGGTGGGGGCTACTTATTACAGGGGAAGGGGCTGCCTATTACTGGGGGGGCTGGTTATTACTGGGGGGGTGAGGGCTACTTATTACAGGGGAAGGAGCTGCCTATTACTGGGGGGGGGGCTGCCTATTACTGGCTGGGGGGACCTGCTTATTGCTGGGGGTGTTGCCTACTGGGGGGCTGCTTATTACTGGGGGGGTGGGGGCTACTTATTACAGGGGAAGGGGCTGCCTATTACTGGGGGGGCTGGTTATTACTGAGGGGGGTTGGTTATTACTGGGGGGCTGCCTATTACTGGGGGGGCTGCCTATTAATGGGGGGGGACCTGCTTATTACTGGGGGGATTGCTTACTTGGGGCCTGCTTATTACGGGGGGGGGGGGTACTTATTACAAGGGAAGGGGCTGCTTATTACTGGGGGCTGCCTATTACTGGGGGGGCTGCCTATTACTGGGGGTGCTGCCTACTACTGAGGGGGCTGGTTATTACTTGGGGGTGGGGGCTACTTATTACAGGGGAAGGGGCTGCCTATTACTGGGGGGGCTGGTTATTACTGGGGGGTGAGGGCTGCTTATTACAGGGGAAGGAGCTGCCTATTACTGGGGGGACCTGCTTATTACTGGGGGTGTTGCCTACTGGGGGGCTGCTTATTACTGGGGGGGGGGGACTACTTATTACAGGGGAAGGGGCTGCCTATTACTGGGGGGGCTGGTTATTACTTGGGGGTGGGGGCTACTTATTACAGGGGAAGGGGCTGCCTATTACTGGGGGGACCTGCTTATTACTGGGGGTGTTGCCTACTGGGGGGCTGCTTATTACTGGGGGGGGGGACTACTTATTACAGGGGAAGGGGCTGCCTATTACTGGGGGGGCTGGTTATTACTGAGGGGGGTTGGTTATTACTGGGGGGCTGCCTATTACTGGGGGGGCTGCCTATTAATGGGGGGGACCTGCTTATTACTGGGGGGATTGCTTACTTGGGGGGCTGCTTATTACGGGGGGGGGTACTTATTACAGGGGAAGGGGCTGCTTATTACTGGGGGGCTGCCTATTACTGGGGGGGGGGCTGCCTATTACTGGGGGGGCTGGTTATTACTTGGGGGGTGGGGGCTACTTATTACAGGGGTAGGGGCTGCCTATTACTAGGGGGGCTGGTTATTACTGGGGGGTGAGGGCTACTTATTACAGGGGAAGGGGCTGCTTATTACTGGGAGGGCTGGTTATTACTGGGGGGTTGGTTATTACTGGGGGGGGCTGCCTATTACTGGGGGGGCTGCCTATTACTGGGGGGACCTGCTTATTACTGGGGGGATTGCTTACTGGGGGAGCTGCTTATTACTGGGGGGGGCTGCCTATTACTGGGGGTGGCCTGCCTATTACTGGGGGGAGGCGCTGCCTATTACTGGGGGGGGCGCTGCCTATCACTGGGGGTGGGGACCTGCCTATTACTGGGGGGGACCTGCCTATTACTGGGGGGACCTGCTTATTATGGGGGGGACCTGCTTATTACTGGGGGGGGGCTGCTTATTACAGGGGGAGGGGCTGATAATTACTGAGAGGTGGGGGCTGTCTATTACTGAGGGGTGGGGGCTGTCTATTACTGGGGGGGAGATAAATTATGCTGCCCTATGTGTGTGCTGGGGGGGATAGATTACATACTGCCCTATGTGTGTACTGCTAGGACATTCTAAATGTCATAATTAAATAAGAATGCACTAAACTCCAACCCCCTTCATAACCCCGCCCCATATAACCAAAGCCACGCCCATGTCCCGCCCAACCCTGCCGGGCCTTGTAAAGATGGTCTTGCTTGAAGGTGGTCCCTGGTGCCAAAAAGGTTGGGGACCACTGTCCTATAGCACCTCTAAATCTAATCCCTAACTACTTGGGAACAAATCTTAATAGACATACAAGACAGATATGGTCGCTCCTTAGCAACCTCACTATAGCAGATCTCTGGTCTCAAAGAGCAATCAAGAATCCACTACTCACCGATAGTCTACTCTCTCAGGCAAGAACCTCTCCCCCCCCTCAACCAACTGCACAAAATCCATTTAACTAAAATTTTAGATAAATTCAACAAAAACTTCCCACCCTGTCCTCTAACCGGATTGGAACAAATAGTTGGAGCCCAAAATAGCCAGAGCAGGAAGATCTCTCTCCTTAAAAAAAAAGTTTATAGTTGCACAGGATATTACATGGCCTGCATATATTTAATCCTGGGAAACAGAGTTTAATCTCAGACTGACAGATGAGGAGGTAAAGGTGGTCTTGGGTAGCTCACATGGCTATTCTAAAGGCATTATATGACAAGAAAATCATTACAAACTCCTGACACGGTGGTACAAGTCACCGAAATGGCTTTTTGCTTAGAAATTATTTGACTCAAATCTGTGCTGTCATTGCAACGGCCATGTGGGCTCCCTAAGACACATATGGTGGTCCTGCCCATCAATGTGTCCCTATTGGAACCAGATTGAATTAATAATTCGAGATGTAGCTGATAGCTCGTTTTGTCTACTTCCAGAGTACATGTTTATATCTAGACCTTTGGCAAATTATAGACCCTCAAAAACCAACCTTATCACACATCTCATTTCGGCTGCAAAATTATTATTTCCATTAATGTGGCTACAACCCCTAGCACCTGCAATTGCTCAATAGTTATCCAAAGTCAATGAGATTCGTAGGTTTGAGGAGCTTACAAGTTGGTCAAATAGATCTCATGGGAAATGTAAAACTATTTGGGGTCCTTGAATGAGTAGCTCCTATTCCTCTGTCAAACACTCCCAGGACTGGACCAGAGTATAATCAAACAGCTTTATATGGTTTCTGTATTCTTTTTTTGTATCCCCACAACTAGTTCCTTACCAAATTACTTTTACTTTTGGATCTGTATCTTACAGGACTATTAGAATTTCTATGGATCTCCTCTTACCTCTCCTCCCCCCCTCCTTACACCCCTTTCTACTCCTCCCACCCTAACCCTGTCCTCTACCTCCCCAACCTCTTATTCCTAACTACAAAAAAGTTTATTTTGTAATTCTCAGGCAAGAAAATGAACAAGTGTGTACTCGCAATGCCTACTATTGGATTTCATCTGTATACTTGTTATTTTTCAACAATAAACAAGGAATTTATAAAAAAAGGTTTTAGAAAATGTAATAGAAAGTGAAAAGTAAGAAGAAAAGTCCTTTATTATTGGAAAAAAAATGAACAATAAAAATAAAAGCCATACAAAATTGGTAGTGCCAAGCCTGCAGCAAACGGGACTAGAAAATTAACATTGTGTTTATTCAAAACGTTGAATGCTCTAAGGAGAAAAAAGAAACTCAATACCATAAATGCTGTTTTTTGACTTAAACAATTGGAAAATATGGAAGACATGCAAATATTTTCATTATGATTTTACACTGGTGCAAAATAATGACCAAAATATTGACATGTGAAAGTGACCCTCGGTGTCCAGCAGGAAAAAAACTGTAATCTAGGTCTGCTAATTTTGCTAAAAAGTTACTTCTTAAAGCCTGTCAACACTTAAAAAGAAGACTTTCTCAGATGTCGAAGGAAATACTACAACATGGTTTAAGCTATTTATAAAGCTGGTTTTCTATTTTTTTTACTTTTCAAATAATGACAGGTAAGGGAATCATTCTTACCTATAATGTGTATTTGGTGTGTTATACTCAATCTACACATAGACTTGACTGAGTATCATTATTTCTAGCTGACAAAAGATTTATAGTCCTACTGTACTGCAGCTGCTAGCTTTGGATATCATGTGTTATAGCTTAGAAAACATATTTTAAATAGGCAGCCAGCCAATTGCAGCCTTGCTCATAAAAGCTTTCCTCTACACTGTCTGTCATAGTTAGTATGACATTCATAAGCTGCAAGGAAATTGGGTATAATTAATACCCGGATTTGCTTTTGGCCTCTGTTTCTAATTCTTAAATGAGCTACTTTTTTTTACTGATACACATGATTAACTAGGACTATGGGGAAATTATTATGCTGGTACTCCAGGATTTTCATACCTAAATGTTTAAGGATCATATGAATTACAGAACTTCTAATTAGGCTTGTGACTAGTATAATTAAGCAAAAAAAAGGCTGACGCCTAAACTATTGAGACTCTGTTTTTGTAAAATTGTAAAATTGTTCCTTTCTACATATGATCTATAAATGTTTTCTGACTGCCTAATATTATGTTAGTCGTCACTGTTATTCTTGTCTCTATGTGTTCTATGGAAATGTAAAAAAGTGTGGTAATCTCCTGGACGCTGATCAATTAACTGCTTGCATTTTCTTTGTACCATTTGTGATTGTTAGAGATGAGCGAGCACCCAAATGCTCGGGTCTGCGTTATTTGAGTCGAGCTTTTCGTAAAATTCGAGAGCTCTACTCGAGTAACGAACCCTATTGACTACAATGGGAGACTCGAGCATTTTTGTATGTGGGACGCCGGGTGCCGAGCTTTTTTTTTTTCTAGGTTTGTCTCTCTCTCTCTCTCTCTCTCTCTCTCTCTCTCTCTCTTTCTCTCCCCTGCCTGCCAGACAAAAAATTTTTCATTGATGCGTGCTGCGTCACGGCGGGGAGGGGCCAAAACAGGCACGTCACAGCGGGGAGGAGCCAAAAACTGGGGCGGTGTTGAACACGGCTTGATGCTCGTTCGAGTAACGAGCACCATCGAGTATGCTAATACTCGAATGAGCATCAATCTTGGCAGAGTTTGTTCGCTCAACTCTAGTGATCATATTCATTGATTTTCCAATTTGCAAAGTACAAACCAGCAGGCCTGCTATCAAATACTTCTATTTCTTTTGGTCAGTTTGGTTCTAATCATGGACAGCCAACAAGTTTACAGACAAATTGAAGAAATAAAATTGAAGTCTAAATATAAAGTATATAACTATATATCCGAATACTAATAGCATTAACAACCCTGGTCCAGCCCAGGAGCATCCAGACATTATCTTTATACCTTCAAAATATTTGCAACCAACTCTAATTTGAAAGTTTTAGAATATAATTGGCACTGTGCAGCCAAAGCCCAATTGTGAAAGGTGGGGAGGAGAGCACTTAAAGGGGTTGTCTGAGTTAGAGATCCTGTATAATGCATTCACCATGCGGTGACAAAACTAATAGGCTTGTACTTACCTCTTTCAGCTCATGCTGTCTCCCAATTAAATAGTACTATTGAAAAATACAATTTTCATTATAAAATACAAGCCGCCAGACAGCTACATCGATGGATAGATATATAAAGAATTCATGATTTTTTGAAAGTGGGGAGGGCTGTCCTTAAGGGGTTAACTTTATGAATTTTTATATTCTGTGGAATTAAATTCCATTACATAATCTGCTATTTCTGTTACTAAAAGGCTCTATCTCATGTGCTTATTGACAGTTTCTGTTTATTAGATCCTTAGAATAACGAAATATAGGGATTAGAAGAGGATTTGATTGGAGGGATTCATATTACTGAGCCACTATAAGATGTCACGGAGGCCCACTCTGGGCAGGAGTTTCTGTCTTCTATCATTGTTGTACTGTCGTTCTTTGACTATTTTATCATTTTACACTCTTATACTTCAAGGCTGCGATACATCTTTCATTTATCTTATATTCACTTGCCTTGAGGCACTGATCCCTTCATTAGGATGACTAGGTCCTTAGGCAGTGTTACATCATAAAAACCCTTTCTTTGATTGCCTGGGTTCCATTCCAAAACACACCTCTGTGCTTACTCTCTATTAATGTGCAGGAAATCTATAACAAGGTGTATTGGGACTTTATAAATACCGTGCGGCAGAGCTGAGGTCTGAGCAATTGAATTTTCTATAGTATTGTGGAGTCATACAATTCATCCTCCATCTAAGATGGTGCCCCTAGTAACACTATCTTATATAATAATTTGGTCTGGGGGCAACTATTTTGGTACCATTTGTAATTGGAAAGGGGGAGGATAAGTCCCTAGTAACACCATCTTAGATGGAGGATGAATTGTAGGACTCCACAATACTATAGAAAATTCAATTGCTCAGACCTCAGCTCTGCCGCATGGTATTTATAAAGTCCCAATGCACCTTGTTTTATGTATATATATATATATCAGTGATGGAACATTTGGCCACTGCCTTTAGGACTAACCCTTTAGGACTAACCCTGAAATCAACGCCAACTACGTTGGCCTTACTCATCACAAAGCTTCCTTATTTGCAGACAGTCTGCTTCTGTATCTTTCCTCTTTCTAGGTTTCCTTTACTAATATGCTCAAGGAGTTTCAAAGTTAACACTCATACATTGGAACTACTTGATATCAACATCATATATAACCTTCTTCCTGAAATCCCCACTCCCCTTTAAATAAGATGAATCCTGCATTAAATATCTAGGTATCCATATCCTTGCTGACCTTATCCCCCTAATAGTCACTTTAAAATTGGGAACCCCCACCCCCCAAAAAAGTTTACTTTATTGTAGATTTTGAATTTATGTCTCATGTAAATACATTTGGCACAGAACTCAGTCACCTAAGCCCATTTTAATCCCTGAGTGACATAACTAATTCTAGCATTAATAACCAGTAAATCATTTCCCCTTTTGTGTTCTGGTCCTCATAACGTCATAACTCGTGTTCCAGCTGTCATAGTTTCTTTATATTTTTGTCTATGTAACTGTATGACACTTTGTATTTCGCTGAATTCAAGTTTCTGCAGGCACTAATTTTGGGTACATTTATTGAAATCTTTTATGAATATCTTGCAGTTGGGGAAATTGAAAAAAAGTAAATTTCACTATTTTGTTTTGGGGGATTTTTTAATGGCTTTTATTCTGTGTTATAAATAATATGTTTACTTTATTCTACAGGTCATTTTGATTACAACCACTTTTAATTTATATAGGTTTTATTATATTTTATCTAGAGATGAGCGAGCATACTCGTCCGAGCTTGATACTCGTTCGAGTATTAGGGTGTTCGAGATGCTCGTTACTCGTGACGAGTACCACGCGATGTTCGGGTTACTTTCATTTTCTTCCCTAGAAATTTGCGCGCTTTTCTGGCCAATAGAAAGACAGGGAAGGCATTACAACTTCCCCCTGCAACGTTCAAGCCCTATACCACCCCCCTGCAGTGAGTGGCTGGCGAGATTAGGTGTCACCCGAGTATAAAAATCGGCCCCTCCTGCGGCTCGCCACAGATGCATTCTGACATTAGTTCAGGGAAAGTGGTATCTTGGTGGAGCTGCTATAGGGAGAGCGTTAGGAGTATTTTAGGTTTCAAGAACCCCAACGGTCCTTCTTAGGGCCATAGAAATTGCAGATTGCACCTATCTGCGATCTGCGATTTCTGTTCTCTTCTCTATATGCGCTCAATGGGGCCGGCGGCAGCAGCGCCGACCCCATTGAGAACATATAGAAGACAAATCATTCTTCTCTGCCACAGCTGTAACAGCTGTGGCAAAGAAGAACGATGTTTGCCCATTGAATTCAATGGAGCCAGCAATACAGCACGTTCCACTGAAAGCAATGGGCTGCCGGCGTGCGCGGGGATGAATTGTCGGGAAGGGCTTAAATATATAAGCCCTTCCCTGCAATTCATCCAGAAATGTATTACAATAAAAATATATACCGGCGTATAAGGCGACGGGGCGTATAAGACGACCTCACAACTGTCTTATACTTAATAGTGGGACCTGGGAACTTGAGATGCAGCCCAACATGTAGCCCCTCGCCTGCCCTATCCGTTTCTGTGTCGTTCCCATCACTTTCTTGAATTGCCCAGATTTTCACAAACGAAAACCTTAGCGAGCATCGGCGATATAGACTTCAATGGGGTTCGTTACTTGAAACGAACCCTCGAGCATTGCGAAAATTTCATCCCGAGTAACGAGCACCCGAGCATTTTGGTGCTCGCTCATCTCTAATTTTATCACTTTCGCACAATATATACGTTTTTATTACAAAAAAGTATATATTATGGAACCATAATGTGTACTCATGGTATTGGTCCACTGGTCATTATATTACCCCCGTGGGAAGAAGGGAACTTTGATTGGGTCCTTTGGGAGCCAGAGTCCCTTTGTGCTCTGGACCCTGCAAGTGAATTGTACATCCCAGGAACATATAGTGTGGGGGCTGTGAAAGTAATACTTCAAAGGGTTAATTCCTGTATCTCCATTAGCGATATTGATCTGGATTTAACCCCATCCTCTCCAATCGTATTCTATCCATTGGGGGTTCTCCTTAACACCTAAACACTGGTTAGGGGTGTTCACTTATTATGTTATTGTTTGATCGAATAAAATAATAAAATTCTAAGAGCTAACACTAGGCGCCCACCTTTTCATCCCCCCCCCCCCCTCCCTTCATATGAAGATCTTGAACAGGGGACTGCAATTATAACAAGGGGGTGCAAGTTTGTGCAGATTAAGCACATACAGTTAGAGATGAGCGAACCTACTCGTTTCGAGTAATTACTCGATCGAGCACCGCGATTTTCGAGTACTTCCGTACTTGGGTGAAAAGATTCGGGGAGCGCCGGGGGGTGGGGGGAGGCGTGGCAGAGCGGGGGTAGCAGCGGGGAACAGGGGGAGCCCTCTCTCTCTCCCTTTCCCCCTCACTCCCCGCTGCAACCCCCCACTCACCCACGGCGCCCCCCGAATCTTTTCACCCAAGTACGGAAGTACTCGAAAATCGCGGTGCTCAATCGAGTAATTACTCGAAACGAGGGGCGTGGCCGAGTAGGTTCGCTCATCTCTACATACAGTAGATTATCTTCTCTGACTCTCTGAAAATTATCTTAATCTGGGGGGTCCCTTGAATAAAGGGGTCTCTTTCAAGATTGCGATAAAAAGGATTTGCCTTTCCGACCTAATGACCATGTCTGTTCAATGACTGGAGGTCGCTATTCCACTTATTGTATAAAGGCTCATCATAGTGGTTGGTATCCGTTGGATAGCGTAGTCTCTGGGATACAGGTTTCTACTGTGGAACTAAGGGATATATCTATAAACTAAAACCCCCTAAGGTTCCCATTCACACTATATATGTTTTGTTCTGTCCACTTCAGATTTAAAATTTTCTAATAAAGTTAGTAAGTTTTAATTATAAAATTCTTCTTCGGTGATTGTTTTGAGACAGATGTGAAGGATTACTGCCTTGGTGATAAGGTGCCATTACTACAGGTAATGAGTGGAGGACAGAGGAGCCTCTTAGAGAAGAAGTTACAGGTCTGTGAGACCCAGAAATCTTGCTTGTTTGTAGGTGACCAAATACTTATTTTGCACCATAATTTGCAAATAAATTCGTTAAAAATCTGACAATGTGATTTTCTGGATGTGTTTTCTCATTTTGTGTCTCATAGTTGAGGTCTACCTATGATGTCAATTACAGGCCTCTCTCATCTTCTTAAGTGGGAGAACTTGTACAATTGGCATCTGACTAAATACTTTTTTCCCCACTGTATAATGTTACTGATAGTGCTGAAGCTAGCCTTTTACAACATATATTCTGTTGACCAGATTATTGGAATAATGTTAATGAATGAACCCTTTCAGCTTATGAAACACAACAGCATGTGCATTTATATTTATATGTGCAAGAAGCATTTATATCTATTCAGCCAGTTTTATAGTATGTTGAACAAAAAGGGGCTGAACAACTTACATAGTATCATTTCATTGGTTACTGAACTTTGGTGGGCAGAAACCTCTTTCTATCCAACACATTTTAGTCACTGTGTAACATGTGCTCTTGAAGGACATCCCATATACATTCCAGAGACCACATACATACCAATAAAACAATAAATTATAATTTCGCTCACATTACGTTTTTACTGTTTATTAGTTAACAGCATTTTGCAGAAAAACGAGATGGACTAGAGAAAATGAATTTGATTTTTGGATTCATCACGCCAAAATACATAAAGATCACATGTTATCTTGTAGTCAGCAAATTGATGTAGATCAGACTAGTAGAGATGAGCGAACGTGTTCTTCCGAGCTTGATATTCGTGCGAATATTAGGGTGTTCGGGATGTTCGTTATTCGTAACGAACACCATGCGGTGTTCTGGTTACTTTCACTTCCTTCCCTGAGACGTTAGCGCGCTTTTTTTGGCCAATTGAAAGACAGGGAAGGCATTACAACTTCCCCCTGTGACGTTCAAGCCCTATACCACCCCCCTGCTGTGAGTGGCTGGGAAGATCAGGTGTCACCCGAACATAAAAGTCGGCCCCTCCCGCGGTTCGCCTCAGATGCCGTGTGAGTTAGTGAGGGACAGTGCTGTTTGTACCGGAGCTGCTGTAGGGAAAGAATTGGTAGTTAGTGTAGGCTTCAAGACCCCCAAAGGTCCTTATTAGGGCCACTGATAGCTGTGTGTTGGCTGCTGTTAGCAGTGCCATTTTTTTTCTTCTCAAAATCGGCTCTGCAGAGCGTTGCACCCGGCATTAGGGACAGAAGTGCTGCATAGGCAGGGAGAGTGTTAGGAGTGAGTGTAGCCTTCAAGAACCTCAACGGTCCTTTCTAGGGCCATATTTATCCGTGTGCAGTACTGTCCAGGCTGCTGTTAGCTGTGCTGCATTTTTTTTTGCTTCTCAAAATCGCCTCTGCAGAGCATTCCACCCTCCATTGATACTGCAGGGAAAGAATTGTATAGGCAGGGCCACAACACAGTTATTATTCATTGAATATACGCAGTGCTGCCTTTTGGTGCAAAAAAAAAGGAAAATAATTCTATTTGTCCTGCCTCTGTCCGTACTAACGCCGGTGGACACGTGTCGGCTGCGTGTGCAACCTGTAAAAATCATACGCACCCAGCTACGTTTTACTCCTGGCTTCGCCATTTGCTTTCCTTAATTGGGAAAAAAAATACCTGCTCTGCCACAGTTAATAACTCTGCTACCCTCACGTTCTGTGACACATTAGCAGGAAAACAGCACAATTATTAAACTTCTCATGTTCATAGAATATACGCAGTGCTGCCTTTTGGTGCAAAAAAACGGAAAATAATTCTATTTGTCCTGCCTCTGTCCGTACTAATGCCGGTGGACACGTGTCGGCTGCGTGTGCAACCTGTAAAAATCATACGCACCCAGCTACGTTTTACTCCTGGCTTCGCCATTTGCTTTCCTTAATTGGGAAAAAAAATACCTGCTCTGCCACAGTTAATAACTCTGCTACCCTCACGTTCTGTGACACATTAGCAGGAAAACAGCACAGTTATTAAACTTCTCATGTTCATAGAATATACGCAGTGCTGCCTTTTGGTGCAAAAAAACGGAAAATAATTCTATTTGTCCTGCCTCTGTCCGTACTAACGCCGGTGGACACGTGTCGGCTGCGTGTGCAACCTGTAAAAATCATACGCACCCAGCTACGTTTTACTCCTGGCTTCGCCATTTGCTTTCCTTAATTGGGAAAAAAAATACCTGCTCTGCCACAGTTAATAACTCTGCTACCCTCACGTTCTGTGACACATTAGCAGGAAAACAGCACAGTTATTAAACTTCTCATGTTCATAGAATATACGCAGTGCTGCCTTTTGGTGCAAAAAAACGGAAAATAATTCTATTTGTCCTGCCTCTGTCCGTCCTAACGCCGGTGGACACTTGTCGGCTGCGTGTGCAACCTGTAAAAATCATACGCACCCAGCTACGTTTTACTCCTGGCTTCGCCATTTGCTTTCCTTAATTGGGAAAAAAAATACCTGCTCTGCCACAGTTAATAACTCTGCTACCCTCACGTTCTGTGACACATTAGCAGGAAAACAGCACAGTTATTAAACTTAGATTATTCATGCACTAGAGGCAGTGGGGCCTTTCGTTTTCAAAAAAGGGAAAAAATTATATTTGGCCTGCAGTCTTGCGCCAATTTATTAGCTGCCTGTGAAATCAAATCACTGGTAATACAGCATGCTGAGGGGCAGGGGTTGGCCAAGAGGACGTGGACGCGGCCGAGGACGCGGAGGGCCAAGTCAGGGTGTGGGCACAGGCCAAGCTCCTGATCCAGGTGTGTCGCAGCCGACTGCTGCGCGATTAGGAGAGAGGCACGTTTCTGGTGTCCCCACATTCATCGCCCAATTAATGGGTCCACGCGGGAGACGGTTATTAGAAAATGAGCAGTGTGAGCAGGTCCTGTCCTGGATGGCAGAAAGTGCTTCGAGCAACCTATCGTCTACCTGCAGTTCTGCGCCGTCCACTGCTGCCAATCCGAATCCTCTGTCTGCTGCTCCTCCTTCCTCCCAGCCTCCTCACTCCACTACAATGACACCTGCTTAGGAGCGGGAACACTCCCAGGAACTGTTCTCGGGCCCCTTCTTAGATTGGGCAGCAGCGGTTCCTTTCCCACCAGAGGAGTTTATCGTCACTGATGCCCAACCATTCGAAAGTTCCCGGGGTCCGGGGGAAGAGGCTGGGGACTTCCGCCAACTGTCTCAACAACTTTCTGTGGGTGAGGAGGACGATGACGATCAGACACAGTTGTCTTGCAGTGAGGTAGTAGTAAGGGCAGTAAGTCCGAGGGAGCAGCGCACAGAGGATTCGGAGGAAGAGCAGCAGGACGATGAGGTGACTGACCCCACCTGGTGTGCAACGCTTACTCAGGAGGACAGGTCTTCAGAGGGGGAGTCAAGGGCATCAGCAGGGCAGGTTGCAAGAGGCAGTGCGGTGGCCAGGGGTAGAGGCAGGGCCAGACCGAATAATCCACCAAGTGTTTCCCAAAGCGCCCCCTCGCGCCATGCCACCCTGCAGAGGCCGAGGTGCTCTAAGGTCTGGCAGTTTTTCACAGAGACGCCTGACGACCGACGAACAGTGGTGTGCAACCTTTGTCGCGCAAAGCTCAGCCGGGGAGCCAACACCAACAGCCTCACCACCACCACCATGCGCAGACATATGATGGCCAAGCACCCCGCAAGGTGGGACGAAGGCCGTTCAGCGCCTCCGGTTTGCACCCCTGCCTCTCCCCCTGTGCCCCAACCTGCCACTGAGATGCAACCCCCCTCTCAGGACACAGGCACTACCGTCTCCTGGCCTGCACCCACACCCTCACCTCCGCTGTCCTCGGCCCCATCCAGCAGTGTAGTTCAGCGCACCGTCCAGCCGTCGCTTGCGCAACTGTTGGAACGCAAGCGCAAGTACGCCGCCACGCACCCGCACACTCAAACGTTAACCGTCCGCATAGCAAAATTCATCAGCCTTGAGATGCTGCCGTATAGGGTTGTGGAAACGAAGTCCTTCAAAAGTATCATGGAGGCGGCGGCCCCGCGCTACTCAGTTCCCAGTCGCCACTACTTTTCCCGATGTGCCGTCCCAGCCCTGCACGACCACGTCTCCCGCAACATTGTACGCGCCCTCACCAACGCGGTTACTGCCACGGTCCACTTAACTACGGACACGTGGACAAGCACAGGCGGGCAGGGCCACTACATCTCCCTGACGGCACATTGGGTGAATTTAGTGGAGGCTGGGACAGAGTCAGAGCCTGGGACCGCTCATGTCCTACCCACCCCCAGAATTGCGGGCCCCAGCTCGGTGGTGGTATCTGCGGAGGTGTATGCTTCCTCCACTAAAGCACCCTCCTCCTCCTCCTCCTCTGTCTCGCAATCAAGATGTGTTAGCAGCAGCATATCGCCAGCAGTCGGTGTCGCGCGGTGTGGCAGCACAGCGGTGGGCAAGCGTCAGCAGGCCGTGCTGAAACTACTCAGCTTAGGCGATAAGAGGCACACGGCCCACGAACTGCTGCAGGGTCTGACACAGCAGACCAACCGCTGGCTTGCGCCGCTGAGCCTCCAACCGGGCATGGTCGTGTGTGACAACGGCCGTAACCTGGTGGCGGCTCTGCAGCTCGGCAGCCTCACGCACGTGCCATGCCTGGCCCACATCTTTAATTTGGTGGTTCAGCGGTTTCTGAAAAGCTACCCACGCTTGTCAGACCTGCTCGTAAAGGCGCGCCGGCTCTGCGCACATTTTCGCAAGTCCCACACGGACGCTGCCACCCTGCGCACCCTGCAACATCACTTTAAGCTGCCAGTGCACCGACTGCTGTGCGACGTGCCCACACGGTGGAACTCTACGCTCCACATGTTGGCCAGGCTCTATGAACAACGTAGAGCTATAGTCGAATACCAACTCCAACATGGGCGGCGCAGTGGGAGTCAGCCTCCTCAATTCCTTTCAGAAGAGTGGGCCTGGTTGGCAGACATCTGCCATGTCCTTGGTAATTTTGAGGAGTCTACCCAGGTGGTGAGCGGCGATGCTACAATCATTAGCGTCACCATTCCTCTGCTATGCATCTTGAGAAATTCCCTGCAAACCATAAAGGCAGCTGCTTTGCGCTCGGAAACGGGGGCGGGGGAAGACAGTATGCCGCTGGATAGTCAGGGCACCCTCCTGTCTATTTCTCAGCGCGTACAGGAGGAGGAGGAGGAGCATGAGGAGGATGAGGAGGAGGGGGAAGAGACAGCTTGGGCCGCTGCTGACGGTACACCGGCTGATTGCCTGTCATCCTTTCAGCGTGTATGGCCTGAGGAGGAGGAGGAGGAGGAGGAGGATCCTGAAAGTGATCTTCCTAGTGAAGACAGCCATGTGTTGCTTACAGGTACCCTGGCACACATGGCTGACTTCATGTTAGGATGCCTTTCTCGTGACCCTCGCGTTGCACGCATTTTGGCCACGACGGATTACTGGGTGTACACACTGCTCGATCCACGGTATAAGGAGAACCTGCCCACTCTGATTCCCGAAGAGGAAAGGGGTTCGAGAGTGTTGCTATACCACAGGACCCTTGCGGACATGTAAAATTCCCAGCCGACAGCGCTAGTGGCAGAAGGCGCAGTACCGAGGGCAAGGTAGCAGGGGATGTGCGTAGATCGAGCAGCATGTACATCCCAGGCAGTGCAACAGTCTTTAAGGGCCTGGCCAGCTTTATGGCTCCCCACCAAGACTGTGTCACCGCTCCCCAGTCACGGCTGAGTCGGCGGGAGCACTGTAAAAGGATGGTGAGGGAGTACGTAGCGGATCGCACGACCATCCTTGGTGACGCCTCTGCCCCCTACAACTACTGGGTGTCGAAGCTGGACACGTGGCCTGAACTAGCGCTGTATGCCCTGGAGGTGCTTGCTTGTCCTGCGGCTAGCGTCTTGTCGGAGAGGGTGTTTAGTGCGGCTGGGGGAATCATCACAGATAAGCGTAGCCGCTTGTCAACCGACAGTGCCGACAGGCTAACACTCATCAAGATGAACAAAGGCTGGATTTCGCCAGACTTCTGTTCTCCACCAGCGGACAGCAGCGATACGTAAGCAATACGTAGGCTGCACCCGCGGATGGAAGCTACGTTCTCTCTCACCATCCAAAACGGGGACATTTCTGCTTCATCAATCTGTGTCTAATATTCCTCCTCCTCCTCCTGCTCCTCCTCCTGAAACCTCACGTAATCACGCTGAACGGGCAATTTTTCTTAGGCCCACAAGGCTCACTCAAATAATTTTTCTGAACAATTTTTATAAGTTTCAATGCGCTTAAAAGCGTTGGAACTTTAACTTGAACCAATTTTTCGTTACACTGGGCTGCCTCCAGGCCTAGTTACCACTTAAGCCACATTAACCAAAGCGATTAATGGGTTTCACCTGCCCTCTTGGCTGGCCATGGCCAATTTTTGGGATGTACATTAGTACTGTTGATACAGCAATTTTTGTGGGCCCTCGCCTACAGTGTAATCAAATTAATTTTTAGCCCACCTGCATTACAGCTGATGTTACCTGAGCTGTGTTGGGCAATGCAATGGGATATTTCTATGTACCGCCGGTGGCTTCCTGGCACCCACCCATGCTGTGGGTCCACAGGGAATTATAAATGCATCTGTTTCCACTTATAAAGAAACCCAGTCTGACTGGGGCATGCAGTGTGGGCCGAAACCCACCTGCATTAACCCTTTCCAGTCCACTGTGTGACCTGTGAAGACATTAGGGTTTAAGGCTGTACAGCTCCGTTGTTGGTAGACGTCCGTCGGGGTTCTCTTACTGTATATTGCCAGCCTCTCTGCTGTCGGAGCCTATCCTACGTGTCAGCTCATGCAGTACTGGCTTTAGCCAGCATATAGCGCCGTTGTATAACGGCAGAAAAAGAGTAAGCCCCCTAGGAAAACCATATACAAATTGGATTGGAAAGGGTTAAGCACAACATTACTACCTCAGCTGTGTTGGGCAATGCAATGGGATATTTTTATGTACCGCCGGTGGGTTCCAGGGAGCCACCCATGCTGTAGGTGCACACGGAGTTTTTAATACATCTGTACACTTCTAAAGAACCCCAGTCTGACTGGGGCATGCAGTGTGGGCCGAAGCCCACCTGTATTACGCACGACATTACTATCTCAGCTGTGTTGGGCAATGCAATGGGATATTTCTATGTACCGCCGGTGGCTTCCTGGCACCCACCCAGGCAGTGGGTCCACAGGGAGTTTAACCTACATGTGTCCACTTCTAAAGAACCCCAGTCTGACTGGGGCATGCAGTGTGGGCCGAAGCCCACCTGCATTATGCACGACATTACTACCTCAGCTGTGTTGGGCAATGCAATGGGATATTTTTGTGTACCGCCGGTGGGTTCCAGGGAGCCACCCATGCTGTAGGTGCACACGGAGTTTTTAACACATCTGTACACTTCTAAAGAACCCCAGTCTGACTGGGGCATGCAGTGTGGGCCGAAGCCCACCTGTATTACGCACGACATTACTATCTCAGCTGTGTTGGGCAATGCAATGGGATATTTCTATGTACCGCCGGTGGCTTCCTGGCACCCACCCAGGCAGTGGGTCCACAGGGAGTTTAACCTACATGTGTCCACTTCTAAAGAACCCCAGTCTGACTGGGGCATGCAGTGTGGGCCGAAGCCCACCTGCATTATGCACGACATTACTACCTCAGCTGTGTTGGGCAATGCAATGGGATATTTTTGTGTACTGCCGGTGGGTTCCAGGGAGCCACCCATGCTGTAGGTGCACACGGAGTTTTTAACACATCTGTACACTTCTAAAGAACCCCAGTCTGACTGGGGCATGCAGTGTGGGCCGAAGCCCACCTGTATTACGCACGACATTACTACCTCAGCTGTGTTGGGCAATGCAATGGGATATTTCTATGTACCGCCGGTGGCTTCCTGGCACCCACCCAGGCAGTGGGTCCACAGGGAGTTTAACCTACATGTGTCCACTTCTAAAGAACCCCAGTCTGACTGGGGCATGCAGTGTGGGCCGAAGCCCACCTGCATTATGCACGACATTACTACCTCAGCTGTGTTGGGCAATGCAATGGGATATTTTTGTGTACCGCCGGTGGGTTCCAGGGAGCCACCCATGCTGTAGGTGCACACGGAGTTTTTAACACATCTGTACACTTCTAAAGAACCCCAGTCTGACTGGGGCATGCAGTGTGGGCCGAAGCCCACCTGTATTACGCACGACATTACTACCTCAGCTGTGTTGGGCAATGCAATGGGATATTTCTATGTACCGCCGGTGGCTTCCTGGCACCCACCCAGGCAGTGGGTCCACAGGGAGTTTAACCTACATGTGTCCACTTCTAAAGAACACCAGTCTGACTGGGGCATGCAGTGTGGGCCGAAGCCCACCTGTATTACGCACGACATTACTACCTCAGCTGTGTTGGGCAATGCAATGGGATATTTCTATGTACCGCCGGTGGCTTCCTGGCACCCACCCATGCTGTCGGTCCACAGGGACTTCACAATAGGGAGTTGTACCTGCCTGTGTCTATGAATTAAAAAGCCCGGTCTAACTGGGGCATGCAGACACCTTGACAGAATGAATAGTGTGTGGCACATAGGTTCCCCATTGCTATGCCTACGTGTGCAGCTCCTGATGGCGGTGGCACAGGATTCTATTTCTCATTGCTTCTGTACAGCATTGTGGGCTATCGCCCCGCCACTTTTAAAGAGGGTCGCTGCCTAGCCGTGCCAACCCTCTGCAGTGTGTGCCTGCGGTTCCTCCTCATGGCAGACGCACTTCTAAATAGACATGAGGGTGGTGTGGCATGAGGGCAGCTGAAGGCTGCGCAGGGACACTTTGGTGTGCGCTGTGGAGGGGAGGGGGGGCGGTTGGTCAGCATGTAACCCAGGAGAAGTGGCAGCGGAGTGTCATCCAGGCAGTGATTGTGCTTTGTTGTAGCTAGTGTGGTGCTTAGCAAAGGTATGCCATGCTAATGAGGGCTTTTCAGAAGTAAAAGTTGTTGGGAGGGGGGGGGGGGCCCACTCTTGCCGGTATTGTGGCTTAATAGTGGGACCTGTGAACTTGAGATGCAGCCCAACATGTAGCCCCTCGCCTGCCCTATCCGTTTCTGTGTCATTCCCATCACTTTCTTGAATTGCCCAGATTTTCACACATGAAAACCTTAGCGAGCATCGGCGAAATACAAAAATGCTCTGGTCGCCCATTGACTTCAATGGGGTTCGTTACTCGAAACGAACCCTCGAGCATCGCGGGAAGTTCGTTCCGAATAACGAACACCCGAACATTTTGGTGTTCGCTCATCTCTACAGACTAGTCATTCCGAGAATTTATGCCGATCGAGGGAATTCCACGCTGCCGCGTATTTTTTCACCGATACGCTGCAGGTGTCCATGTGAATGGATGACAAAACGTGGCTAAACCTCGGGACTTCATTGCGGCTATTCTTCATTCACGTAATTCTTAGACAAGCGTAAAAATGCATACGGTCGTGTGAAGAAGGCCTTAGTCTACTACATATGGGCACTTTGCTGTATATTGTATACTGAATAAACAAATATTACCCTAAATGATTCAATCCAGATTTTATCTTCTTTAGGCCGATGTCACATGGGCGTATTTGCACTGTATTTTGCACAATGGGCATTGCGTATTTGCATGCAAGTGTGTCTTTTATTGTACTTTTTGCATGTGCAAATCATGCGTATTTGAAAAAACCTGCAAACATGTTTCCATTCATTGAAATGGGTAATTAAATTAAGGCTCATTTACACCAGCCGAGGATCGCTAAAAAATTGCTAATTGGACGAACGTATTAGCAATAATCGGTGGGTGTAAATCGGTGTGCGTCCATCATCCACTTTTCGAGCACTGTTAGCTGATTGTTAAATTCAATCCAACCTAAAAATCGTTCTTCACTCTTATCAGCAGTTCTCCACGGGGAGTGCTCATAGCATTGTTTCCCCGTGGAGAACAAAAGATCAGAGCCCAGATAATAGCCTCAGGCTATTAACTGCATTCAGGGAAGGCTTCATTTACCTAATTGGTACTTAAGTAGCTGAGTAGCTACTTAACAGTTTATGCAAAATAATCTCTCAAAGCTGTCACTCAAACTGTCGTTTGAGCGATCTTTGAGTGATCATCTGCTGGTGTAAATGGGCCTTTAGTTCAATATGTGCTATTTTTGTGTGCACATCTGCAGGAAAATAGAGCATGCTGTATATTTTTTTCGCGCAAAATACACGCATGAAATCAAAGGATTCCATTCACTAATTGTGTGCAGAAAACGCTGTGCAAATATGTTCTTGGGATGCAGGCCTTAACAGAAAAGCTAACATATGCCTTAATTTAATTTGCTATTTTCATAATTAAAAAAGTGAATCCTTTTCTTAACAGCAATATGCGTTGCTAAAAACAGCAAACATTTCTATCTGTACTGTAAGCAAGTTATGCATGACAGGTTCTGGAGCTTCATGTACGGAACCTCTGGCATGTAGAAACATATTGCAGTCTGCTAATGACATTTCCTTTTTGCTAAATTCACTGGTGGTGCCAGCTACGGCAGCAGAATTTTTAATGTTTTGGCTCATTTCATTTTCCTTTGCAGGTGGTGGGAAGCGTTTGTTGTTTCACGAGTGAGATGAAAGTTCTTGATTTAGTTTTTTCTATTGATTTGCTAGTTCATTTTTGCCAACTCTTTCATATTGCTGAAAAATAGAAAAGCAATTGATTTCTGAGATTCCTTTTCATCCAACACCTTAGTAGAGAAAAATGACCTGTATTTGTAATATGGCAGAAATGCTACAAATGATCAGAAATGCTATAAATAATCTTATTATCGTTCGCCCTTTACCCATAATTGTAATCTATTATGCTGATAATAGACCGTTGAATTATCAGCTTATTGGCTATTTTCATTCATTTACAACTGAAGAACTATAATAACGGGGTTTCAACTAAAATGTTGAGTATCCTGCAATGAGAATCCCTGCATAATGTAATGGATGTCACAAATTTGGACATGCTAGCATTGAGAAGAAATCCAATTGAAAGTCTTTATGTACATTTGGCACACATAAATTTAGCAGCTTATTTTCTGATAAAAAGATATGATCCATACGAGGGCATAAAATCCATTTTTGGACCATGTTTCATTCAGGAGTTACATGAAGTGTTACAATCTGCAATAAAGTGCAAAAAGACCAAGTGTCATGGTAAAGTATCCAAAACTGCTCACATAAAATATACTGACTGTGAAATTTTGGACTTCGTTTTTATTAACAAATGTAGCAAAAAAACTTTTGCCCATCACAGCAGATGTATTTAGTAGCAAATACATTTTGTGAGCATCTTTCTTTAATTTACATATTCAAATAAATGGTGCTATTTGATTGTGAGATCAATCTGTAAGAAAATAGTCCCTCTGCAATACGCATTCATAGAATGAAATAAAAAGGTCTGCAACACAGTGGGATGCAATTACTAATACAAGTAAAGTATTTACAGTGTAACACGCACCATTCTCTGCAAATTCAAGTCTGCACACGCTTGTTAAGAAATACGCCTCAGCTGCTGTATTATATAAACTTGTACTCCCAACTTCTTCTGTGATGCTGAGATTTGAAATTGCCTTTTAATATGGTAACTTTCTTACGTCTATGTTGTGTCCATGACTAGAAAAGTGCTCGGCCGCAGGTAATTCTGTCTTTCTTTCTTTAACCCCTTAGTGACCAAGCCTGTTTGCGCCTTAATGACCAGGCCAAATTTTGCAAATCTGACATGTGTCACTTTAACATGGAAAAACACCAGAAAGGTTTTGCATATCCAAGCGATTCTGACATTGTTTTTTCGCCACATGTTGTGCTTCATTTAGGCGGAAAAAATAGACCGCTAGAAATTGTGTTTATTTATTAAAAGCGCCAAAATTGGGAAAATTTTGAAAAAATCGTCATTTTTTCACATTTCCAACTGCAATATCTTAAATATGTGCAAACATAATATAGAAATTTTTGCTAAGATTTATATTTCCACCCGTTTACTTTATTTTGGGCGCACATTGGAAAAACTTTCGTTTTTTTTTTAACTATTTAGGAGACGTACAAATTTAACATTACTTTTTAGCATTTTGAGGAACACTTTGTTTTCCTATACCAAGCCTAGATTGGAAAGGCTCATGAGTGTCAGAATAATAGATACCCCCCCAAATGACCTCATTTTAAAAACTACACCCCTTAATGTATTCACTGAGGGGTGTCATGAGTATTTTGACCCCACAGTTTTTTTTCAGGAATTAATTCAATTTAGAGGAGAAAAAGTAAAATTTCATATTTTTGCAAATCTGTCATTTTAAAGACATATTTTTTTCCTATAGTTTACATGAAAATCAGGATTTACACCCCAAAATGGATACCCCTATTTCTCCCGTGTTCAGAAATATACCCATTGTGGCCCTATTGTTATATCTGAGTCCACAACGGGGCCCAAAATGAAAGGAGTAGTCAGTGTCTTTCAAAACAGAAATTTTGCTTGAAGTCCTTTTAGGCCCCATAGCACACATGTAGAGTTCTTGAGCGCCCAAAACCATAGAAAACCCCCACAAATGACCCCATTTTGAAAACTAGACCCCTTAAGGAATTTATCTAGGGGTGTACTGCATATTTTGACCCCACAGTTTTTGAATGAATTCAAACCAAGCAAAAGGAAAAAATTGTGATTTTCGTTTTTTCGGCAATTCTGTCATTTTAAAAACAGCTTTTTTTGTACAGCACACATATGAAGGAAGACTTGCACCCAAAAATGGATACCCCTGTTTGTCCCGTGTTCAGAGACATACCCATTGTGGCCCTAATCTTATGTCTGGATACACAACGGAGCCCAAAATGAAAGGAGCGACCGGTGGCTTTCGGAACACAAATTTTGCTTGAAGTCCTTTTAGGCCCCATTGCCCACTTGTAGAGTTCTTGAGCGCCCAAAACCATAGAGAACCCCCACAAATGACCCCATTTTGAAAACTAGACTCCTTAACGAATTTATCTAGGGGTGTACTGCGCATTTTGACCCCACAGTTTTTGAATAAATTCAAGCAAAGCAAAAGGAAAACATTTGGATTTTTGTTTTTTTGGCAATTCTGTCATTTTAAAAACAGCTTTTTTTGTACAGCACACATATGAAGGAAGACTTACACCCCAAAATGGATACCCCTGTTTGTGCTGTTTTCAGAAATATACCCATTGTGGCCCTAATCTTATGTCCGCATGCACAATGGGGCCCAAAATAAAAGGAGTAATTGGTGGCTTTCAGAACATAGATTTTGCTTGAAGTCCTTTTAGGCCCCATTGCCCACTTGTAGAGTTCTTGAGCGCCCAAAACCATATAGAACCCCCACAAATGACCCCATTTTGAAAACTAGACCCCTTAACGAATTTATCTAGGGATGTACTGCATATTTTGACCCCACAGTTTTTGAATAAATTTAAGCAAAGCAAAAGGAAAAAAATAGGATTTTCATTTTTTGGGCTATTGTGTCAATTTAAAAACAGTTTTTTTTGTACAGCACACATATAAATGAAGGCTTTCACCCCAAAATGGATACCCCTGTTTGTCCCGTGTTCAGAAACATACCCATTGTGGCCCTAATAGACTTACAGGACCCATGGCTAGGCCTACAATGAAAGGAATACCCGTTGGATTTCAGGGTACCACTGAATAAATTTCAGGCCCCATTGCCCACTTATAGAGCCATTGAGCGGCCAAAACTATAAAGAACCCCCTCAAATGACCCCATTTTGAAAACTAGACCCCTTAACGAATTCATCTAGGGGTGTACTGTGTATTTTGACCCCACAGTATTTGAATGAATCTAAGCAAAGCAGAAGGAAAAAGTTACGATTTTCAATTTTTTTGGCAATTTTTTCAATTTAAAAACAGTTTTTTTGTACAGTGCACATAGGAATGAAGACGTTCACCCCAAAATGGATACCCCCGTTTGTCCCGAGTTCAGAAACATACCCATTGTGGCCCTAATCTACTTACAGGACGCATGGCAAGGCCTATAAAGGACGGAACACCTGTTGGATTTTAGGGCACAACTGAATAAATTCCAGGCCCCATTGCTTATTTGTACAGAATAAAGATTGACTCCCTAAAAATTCCCCCCCTCCCCCTCCGCACCCTTTTTGCAAATCTTAGATAAAAGTAAAAATGTGAACTGTGTAGTATTTCCGAAGACAGGGGTAATTACGGAGGCTGGTTGGAATGGGCCCATGGGGCAATAAAACCGGGTATCCCCCCCTCCTCTAATGCTTTTTGGGGGTATTTCATGACCTCAGTGGCGGGTATGGGGTGTAAAAAGTGGCGTTCCGTGAGTCTCCGTAAGCTTGATGAGGTGCGGCGGTCTCACACAGAAGGCGCTCAACAAGGTGCTCCTGGAACTGCAGGAAAGCGAGCGTTCCCGGGGCTTCTTGTAAAATACGTATCACAGGTAGCGGTCTGAATAACGCCGGGCTCACGCGGGTGCAGGCGGAATCCGCTTGCGGAGGCCCACAGCGGATCCCATCTGTGAGCCCGGCTGTGACCCTGCGTACGGCTGCGTAGTGTACTGCGCATAACTGCCTACTCACACAGGCGGTCATGCACAGTACACCTTTGTTTGTATTTCCCGCACCATCGCTTAGCGATGACGCGGGTACCCGCAGCCCGTATACAATGTAGTTGCGTATGGACTGCGGGTATATCCATGACCATGGAGCACAATGGGCTCTATGTTGCCGATATCCGCAGTAAAATAGAACCTGCTGCGTTCTCTTTTCTGCGAGTGGATTACGCAATTCTGACCCGCTAATGTGAGCGGAATTGTGTAATCCAATGCGATTGATCTGCGTATTACCGCGGATCAGACGCATGCGGAATCCGTAATTCCTATCCGGTCATGTGAGACCGGCCTAAGGTAGATCGCTACCTTTTTATCACGTGACCGGGGACCGCTCAACGAGGCCACCCGTCACTGCTCCAGGCTCTCTGTGACCGTTGGTCGCTGGGAGCAAGGAGATTTTAAATTTCCTGGGCTCCCCGACTCCTGCGCATGTGTCCGGCTTTTTGCCGGCAATCGCATGTGCAGAATCCTGGAAGGTCCACGGAGGAAGATCGCGTCGGGATTCAAATACGCAGGCCTCCGGTAAAAAGATTCATCTCCTCTCACCGATCGCATCAGTGAGGGGAGATGAAACTTTAAATTTTTTTTTTTACTTTTACGTGATCGCCATTATTGGATAATGGCGAACACGTGACCAGGAACCGCTCACCGCGGACCCCCATTAAATCTCCATGCTCTTGGCTGCGTTTTGTAGCCAGGAGCAGGGAGAATTTAAATTATCCTGGCAATCCACAGCTTTTGCGCATGCGCCCGCCATTTTGGCGACGGGCGCGTGTGCAGAAGCTGTGGTAAGGTCCGCGGATAAATCTGGGGGCCTCAGGTACGTACTTTCATCCTCCCTCACGGATATGATCCATGAGGGGAGATGAAACGTACGCTTTTTAAACTTTTAAAAACTTTTTTTTACTTTTTTTTTTTTTTACTTTTTTACACTTTTTTCTCACTTTACATGATCACTGTCATCCATTGGATGACAGTGATCATGTCCCCGGTATAATCTCTCTGCTCCTAGCTACACATGGCAGCCAGGAGCAGAGGGATTTTAAATTTCCCGGGGCTCGAGCCCGTCTGTTCACGCGCCCGATGTCAATCGGGACACCGCTGAGGACTGGGGGTGAGTATTTTCACCTCCCCTCATGGATCCGATCCATGAGGGGAGGTGAAACTGACTTTTTTAAAACTTTTTTTTAACTTTTTCGCGATCGCCGCTAACCATTGGATAACGGCGATCGCGGGTACCGGGGACCGCTCACCGCAGTCCCCGCTGACATCTCCTGCCTCCCGGCTACCTGCAGGAGCCGGGAGCCAGGAGATTTTAAATCTCCCGCGCCGCCGGGCCTTCTGCGCATGCGGCTGACGTAATGCCGCCTGGCGCGCATGCGCAGAAGACCGGCTTCGGGCCCCGGAGCGGCAGGAGAGCGGGGAGCAGCGTGCCAGACCTCGGTGAGTAATTTCAGCTGCTCCGATGGATCCGATCCATCAGAGCAGCTGAATCTTTAACTTTTATGTACTTTTATTTACTTTTTTTGCGATCGGCGCTATCCATTGCATAGCGCCGATCGCAATGCCGGGGGGGGCTCCGAACAGCCCGGGATGACAGCTCCATGCTGTCAGCTACCTGCGGACACCGACAGCATGGAGCTGTCACGTCCACAGCCCGAGGGGCACTATTCTCTGCAGGAAGCATGTTTTTACGTCCTCAGAGAATAGAGCCCACTTCGGGAGGACGTAAAAACACTATGGGCTGGTCGTTAAGGGGTTAATCGGTGATGAGATCTCATCCTTGCTTTCAGTGTTTGCCCTGTTTCTCCAACATAAAGCCCCCCAACCGGACATTTACTGCACATGATCAGGTACACAACATTGGATGTGGAACATGTGAATGCCCAAGTGATCTTATAGTCCCGTTGTGTGTTGGGGATTTGTATCCTGTCCGCGGTCCGTACATGTGAGCTGGTGTTGCAGCTCTTTACATTACAGGAATAAGTTCCTTTTTGTGTGTCAGAGGGCAATGCACTCCTTAATATAAAGTTCCTCAAATTTGGAGGTTGCTTGTAACACAGAAGCGGAGGGTCCGGGAATATGGTTTTCAGGTCGTCATCCTTGTGTAGGGTATGGTGGAGTTTCTTTGCAGTTTTCCTTAGTACCTCTAGCTGTGAATTGTAGGTCACTACTAAAGGTACATAACCATTTTCTTCCTTCTTTGTGTACTGGAGTAGTTGATTTCTGGGTATCCTGGTGGATCTGATGATTTGGTCATCAATTGAGGTGGGATGGTAGCCGTGATTTAAAAATGTCTTTTTAAGATGGTATAAATGTTCCTCTATGTCTTTTGGGTTGGAGCAGATCGGGTTGTATCTGATGGCCTGGCTGTAGACAATTGAGTTCTGATGTGTTTACGATGGGAACTGTCCCATTTGAGGTATATGGGCCGATCAATTGGTTTTTGATATAGAAATGTCTGTATTGAGTTGTATGAAATTTTTATAATGGTTTTAAAAAGTTGATTTCAGTATATGAATAGCTTAATGTTAGGTTTATGGTGGGGTGAAATGCATTGAATCTCTCATGGAATTTTATTAGTTCTTGTTTGGTGTTAGTCCAGATACATAGTATGTTTGGTTGAATGAAGACAGTGTCCATCAGTTCAGCCTGTTTCAACCACCACCCCACCAATTTGTTGGACCAGAGGAAGGGGAAAAAAAACTTAACGAGCCAATTTAGCTCATTGGGAGAAAAAAAAATCCTTCCTGACTCCATAATGGCAGCCAGAGTATTCCCTGGATCAACATTCAACATCAACAACCCTGCTGGACACCTAATGTCTATATCCTGTAATATCAGAGCACTCTAGAAAGACATCTAGTCCCCTCTTAAACTCCTCTATGGATTTTGCCATCACCACGTCCTCAGGTAGAGAGTTCCGCAGTCTCACTGCTCTTACAGTAAAGCACCCCTTCTATGTTGGTGATGAAACCTGCTTTCTTCTAGATGTAGAGGATGCCCTCTTGTTACTGTCACATTCTTGGGTATAAACAGATCATGGGAGAGATCCCTGTATTGTCCCCTAATGTATTTATACATAGTTATTTGATTGCCCCTTAGCCATCTTTTTTCCAGGGTAAATAATCCCAATTTTGATAGCCTCTCTGGGTATTCCAGTCCTCCCATTCCATTTATTAATTTAGTTGCCCCTCTTTGAACCCCCTTGAGCACTGCAACAAATTTCCTGAGCACCGGTGTTCAGAACTCTTCACAGTATTCCATGTGAGGCCTGACAAGTGCCTTAAATAGTGGGAGAATAATGTTCTCGGCCCTAGCCCCATACCTCTTTTAATGCATCCCAAGACTTTATTGGCTTTTGCAGCAGATGATTGGCATTGATTGCTGCAGTTAAATCTATAGTCAACTAGTACCCCCAAGTCTTTTTTCATATCCCTTTTCTCAAGCAGTACCCCCTTTAGCATGTATTGGTGACATCTGTTTCTCCTGCCCATGTGCATAAGCTTACATTTATCAATATTGAACTTCATTTGACATTTTTTTACCCAAGCCCCCAGTTTATCCAGGTCCTTTGGTAGCTGTACATTGTCCTCCACAGTAAAATTGATATTTTACTGGGCAGTCCCTCTGTCAGGTCATTGATAAATATATTGAACAGAATGGGGCCTAGTACTGAACCCTGTGGCACCCCACTAGCAACGGTGGCCCAATCAGAGAACAAACCATTTATTACCACCCTCTGCTTTCTATCTCTGAGTCAGTTCTTTACCCCGATACACACGTTTTCGCCCAGACCGAGCTGTCTCATATTATATATCAGCCTATTATGAGGCACGGTGTCAAATGCTTTAGAGATGTCCAGATATACGAGATCAATAGACTCTCCCAGGTCCAGCCTAGAGCTTACTTCATCGTAGAAGCTGATCAAATTAGTCTGACATGATTGACTCCTCATGTACCCATGCTGATGAGGGGTGATATCGTTATTTTCCTTGAGGTATTCTAGGATGGCGTCTCTCAGAAATGCTTCAAATATTTTTCCAATTATTGAAGAGTGACTTACCGGCCTGTAGTTACCAGGGTCTCTTTTGGACCCTTTTTGTATCTTGTAACCACACTGGCAATGCGTCAATCCAGTGATACAACCCCGGTCTCGATAGTGTCCATAAATATAAGAAATAGCGGTCTAGCTATCACGTCACTTAGTTCCCTTTGATCCCTTGTGTGTATTCCATCTGGGCCCGGCGATTAATTGATTGATTTTAATCCTCTTTAACCGGCTCTGCACTTCCTCCTGTGTTAGTCATGCAATATTTTGGCGGCGAGTTCACTTTATTTTCCTGCATCTCATGTGACATTTCTTTTTCATTCGTGAATACACTTGAAAAGAAACTATTAAATAGATTTGTCTTCCCCCAATATCTTTTATGGTTTCTCCTGCATTATTTGTTAGAGTGCTACTGCTTTCAGTGCAAATCCTTTTACTGTTTATATAATTGAAGAATAGTTTAGGGTTAATTTTTGTTTTGTTTGGTGATCAGTCTTTCTGCCTCCTCCTTAGCAAATTTGATCTTCTTTTTGCATATTTTGTTTTTTTAATTTATTGCCCCCCTTACCGTCTTGTCGAGCCACATTAGTTTCCTTCTACTTGTAGTTGTTTTGTTTTTAAAGGGTGTGAACTGCTCACATGAGGTAAAAAGGATGTTTTTAAACTTTTCCCATTTGTCGTCTGTACTGATATTTTTGAGGATGTTGTCCCAATTAATGTTGCCGATAGTAGTTCTGAGCAGATCAAATTTTGCTTTACTAAAGTTTAGCTTTTTTGATAAGGCTTCTTATTGAATGACAGCTGGAAATTAATTATATTGTGGTCACTATTTCCTAAGTGTCCCTGCACTTGCACCCCCGAGATTCTGTCTGGTTTGTTAGTCAATAATAAGTCCAGAGTGGCCCTCCCTCTAGTTAGCTCCTGCCTGAGTTGGGTAAGGTAGTTATCTATAATTGTTCTCAAGAACTTATCACCCTTGTGAGATTTGCAGGTTTCATCTTCCCATATTATATCCGGATAATTAAATTCCCCTATAATAATTACTTTGTTGCGGTTTGACGCCTCTTTTATTTGCCTTAATAATAAGGTTTCAGGTTTTGGTGGCTTATAGAAAACTTCCATCAGTATTTTGTTATTTTTTCTCCCTGTATTTCTACCCACAGGGATTCCATGTGTTCATCTCCTGCACCTATATCCTCCCGTAGCATCGGCAGTAAGTAGGATTTAACCTACAGACACGCCCCTCCCCCTTTCTGTTCCCCACCGTCTCTTCTGAAGAGATTGTATCCTTGTAAATTCACAGCTAAATCGCATTTATCATTAAGCCATGTTTCCGTTATTCCCACTATATCGTAATTTTCATTAATCATTCTCACTTCAAGCTCACCCACTTTACCAAACAGACTTCTTGCATTCATTACCATACAATTTATATGGTTGCTGTTGTTCTTTATATTGGCTGTTTTGTCAGTTCTAGCTATACTAACCCCACCCGCTGCTCGATCCCCATTCCCATTACTTGGCCCCAGGACACTATCTACACTGTCTACCCCCCCTCGTTATCTTTTTGCCCTCCCCCCCAGTCCCTAGTTTAAACACTCATCCAGCCTTCTAGCCATCTTCTCCCCCAACACAGCTGCACCCTCCCCATTAAGATGCAACCCGTCACTATGGTAGAGCCTGTAGCCAACAGCAAAGTCAGCCCAGTTCTCCGGGAACCCGAACCCCTCCTTCTTACACCAACAGTGAGACTTCTGATGACCCTTCTCAATTCTCTCCCATATTTTTGAGCCGGGTCTTTATCCAGATTGGTGTAGCATCTGTTGTCCATCAGCTGTATGTCTGCTTTTTTCGTGTAGTGTGATGTATTCATGAGGACTATAGCACCAGCCTTATTCACAGGCTTAATGGTGATCTCCTTGTTGTTTTTAAGTGCATAGATGGCCCTCCTTTTCTGCATATTGATATTGAATACTTCCTTTTTCTGCTTTTCTAGTATAGTAGATTGCATCACATGTCTAAAGAAATCTATATATTTGTCCAAAGTGGGGTTGCAGCCAGAAGGGGGTGTCAAATTAGACTTCTTTATGGCCCCCTAGTTTCTTTTGTGTTTGAGTGCTTGAAAGTCCCGTGTCATCTTTGTCATGGAAAAACTCTTTAACTCTTTCAGAACCCAAGGAAGAGGTTCTGTCACTCATGTTTTCTGGGATAATGGCACTAAATGAAGCCTGCAAAATGGTGCTAAAGAAAGCTTGCAAAAAGGGTACTAGTGACGGAAAAGCAGGAACAACACAAAATATTGATGAAAAAAATGCCTATGTGAATAAGCACAAATAATGTTAAGTGAGGAAACACAAGCTTTTTCATTACAGTCTGTGGAAGCTGTATACATTATCACGGTCAGATAGTGGTGGTGGTATTTAAAAATAAAGCAAGTTCTTGATGCATTGTTGATCACAAAGGAGTCGACAGTAAAGGGGCAGTCATTGAGTGCTGGTAGCCATACCCATGCATGTGTCCCACAGGGTAGCCAGCTTGTGCAGCGCTGCTTGGATGTGAAACACCCCTCCCTTTGCTCAGTTGCCCAAGCAGGGCGTCTGTGCTCAGTGTACTCTTTAAGGTATGGCTAGTCATATACTTACACTGCACAATTATGCTGGGCTAATCCCTGCTGACGCCAAGCAGATGGACTCAGGTGTTACTTCTTCCGATCGGTTCAGCAGGCTTTGTGAGGCTCGTGACACCTCCTGGTCCCTGGTCAAAGATAGTAGGTCAAAGTACCACAACTTCGGCCCGTAAATTTCCTCTGCACTCACCCCAGAATGTTTGCCCTGCTCCACCTTGTTAAACTAGTTTTTATATGCGGTGCACAGATTCTGAATTTTGCTTTCGACCAGTTTCAGGTCAACTTGCTGTCCTGGCAAATAGTTTTGGATAAATTCCATCAGCTTCTTGGAGGCTTTGCTCTTCTTTAGATAGTTACTGTACTCTGGGCAAGTTACATTCCATATGCATGGAAAGGAACAGTACAATTTGATGAAAGCCCATGTGAGCTCTTCGTGGTCCATGACTTGCCTATCAAAACAAAATCAAAATTTTGACATACAGCTTACATCCATATTGCTGTACCATTCATTGTACCACACATAAAGTATCGCTGAGTGTAACAATTTATGATCGGCACTACGAAGAATACACCACTTTAAACAGCTGTACAGAAGAAAAGTAAAAACGAACTCACCTTCTAAAGTCGGAATAAAATGCCCAAAAGATGCTTGGCCATAACATGCTGGATGGCTAGGGTGAGTATTTAAGTTGCCATGCCAGCACGGCGAATAGGGAAACTAAAGGAAGAGAACCAGGCTGCAGGTGTGGCTCCTGGTATCTAAAGTGTAGGTAGTTTGTTCTACCGGTTAAACTCCTCATGTAATAAAATCTTCTTATCTTAACAGCATCACCATTTTTTGGAATTGTTACGCCTTGAGCCATTTTTCTTTCACTTTCACTGTGTACTTGTTGACCTGTCTTGTACAGCTACATGTCTGGCCGGTAGCACCTCCTACGTACACTTGTGCCACTATTCATCAATTAACTTTATGCATCCACACACGGAGTAGCTTCACCACTTTCCTTTCATCCCAGATGAATATTGTGGCTCAGTTTTTAGCACTACTGTTTTGCAGTGCGGGAGTTGTGAGTTCAAGTCTATCCAATGGCAACATCTGGATAGAGTTTTTCAAAGTCCATGCAGATGTTACCCTTAATGGGATTTAAACCTAGGAGCACACATACTTTAGTAGTGATGATTTTTATTCCCATTGATTTCAATGGCAGCTGGAATCGGCTGTTCCAATTCATAATGATTTTTCAAAAATTGGGTCAAGTAGTCCTGACCTGAATACTTCACTAACCGCTCAACACTACTACAGATGACTTCTTGATTGCTTTTTATTCCATTTTTGGGAGGTATTATTAGCAAAAAAACCCATCAATTTGTCATTTTTTCTTACAATGCTCATAGTGTAGTATAAATTGACATCATTCTGTAGGTCAATGCAATTACAGTTATACCAACTTTATAAAGTTTTTTCTTTACTACTTTTCCTAATGGAAAACCCTTTTAAAACAAAAATAAAAAAATGCATTGTCACATTTTAATACCATACTATTTTTACTTTTCTCACAAAACAAGCATGTGAGGTTTATTTTTTGCAGGAAGAATTCTAGTTTTTATTGGTACTCTTTTGGCATGTGTGTGACTTTTTGACCTCTGTTGAATGCATCTGTTCTGGCAGATATAGTTGGCATCTACATGTTGGGAACACATAGTGCCAACCATAATTATAAGTCATTCTTCACCCAAATCTTGTGCATCTAACCCTGCTATTTCCCATATGCTTGAGAAATGATAAACCAAATCAAAAACACCCTTTTCCTATAATTTTCTCTTCTATGAAAATATGAAATGAAACAGAAAAGATAACTTAACTTCTCTATCAATAGCACTAACTTGAATTGTTTTCTGTATGACTTTATCAGTCTAGGTATTTTTTGTCATGTTTTGTTATTCACCAGAGGTTATATTTACCTAATTTTAATTTTAAGATCCTCTGTGCTTTTACACAGAACCATTATCTTTGCTCGAGCGAACAAGTTACCAATGTCACCGTTTGCCCATTTGCTCAGGCAGTCAGTTTAGAGATGATGATAAAAAATGTGTATTCATGTATTTTTTAACCAGACTGTTCAATCATTCTGTACCAGTGAATGAGAACGACTGAATGACTGGTGCTTAAAGTGAACGATTAGCGAACGATCCAACGATGATTTTTATCTTTGCATGACATTGAATGATGAACGATGAGTGAACAAACCATCATTTATCGTCCAATCATTGGCCGTGTTTACACTTAACAATTATTGTTCATTTTCACTTGTTTAAAACAATTTTTTTGAATGATAATTAGAGATGAGCGAGCATACTCGCTAAGGGCAATTACTCGAGCGAGCATTGCCTTAGCGAGTACCTGCCCCTTGGAAGAAAAGATTCGGCTGCCGGTGGGGGGCGGGGAGCGGCAGGGGTGCGCAAAGGGGGAACGGAGGGGAGATCTCTCTCTCCCTCTCTCCCCCGCTCCCTCCTGCTCACTCCCGCAACTCACCCCCCCCGCGCCGGCAGCCGAATCTTTTCTTCCGAGCGGGCAGGTACTCGCTAAGGCAATGCTCGCTCGAGTAATTGCCCTTAGCGAGTATGCTCGCTCATCTCTAATGATAATCATTCTGTTTAAAAGGGTTTTAAAAATCAGATGTTTTTTTTTTAATTATGCATAACCATAGAATTCAAAAAGGGCATACTTATTTTTCTTTCCTGAATATACATTAGGGTGGCCCATAGAGATATAGCAAAAAATAAAGTAGCAGCTATACAGCAAGACACCTTCCCAAGACACTGCTAATAGTAATGTTAGGGTAGAGTTTGAGCCTTAAATTCCAGCTGCAAGATGGTGTTGAAAACTGTTGCATATTATGAAACATGGAGCTTAGGTGCAAGATTTCCAATTACGCAAGCTACAACATTAATATTAAGAATTTGCTTTTGCAAAAAAACATTATATTTTACACAATTAAGTATTAACAATGGCATTTGTCCTGAAAAACTACGCATTTGTGCTGTTCCTACAAAAACTACCTCCAAATATATGAAAATAGTCAAAATTACAACATAATTACTTGTCAGTCACTGCTTAAGGACTGGACAGCAGACTCCTTGGTAATCTGTGTTGGAACAGCCTTGCGATTTGCTTCCTGGACTTGAAGCAACAGTTTTTCTTCTTTGTTATTAGTAGAAAGTCTGAAAATTCATGGTCTTTGAGCCCAACCTTGTCATAGACATAAGTACCTGAAACTGCCCCAAATAAAGGTTTGTTAAAAAGAACACAATTAGAGGGTATCTTGCTTTGTAGTAGATAGTTGAGTTTTTTGGGCCACCCTAACATACATAAACATGTATATCTGAAGAAAGACACAGAAATGATTTCTTGTCCATGCTAGTGTTTTTTGAAAGTTGAACTGCTTAACTTTTTCTTAGAACAAGAAATCACTGGAGCAGGAGGAACAGCAGATGGTCAAACTGAATTTGTCACTGTGGGGTTCAGAACTAAAATATAACTTTTATTGAATATTTATAAAAAAGAACTTGATGAACAAGTCTCGAAAAGGACACACATATAGCTAAAAGAGAGTACTCCTAAACAAAATTCCCAGAAATGTATATGACGGAATGGCCGTATTTCGGGATAAAGAATTTAAAGCTATACAGCTTTAAAAGGAGTAGACCATAGAAGGCTCAAAACAATCAGCGATTTGCTACAAAATTATGTAGCGTGGCTATAACCTTTTACTCAAAGGGTCAAACTAGCTAGTACGTTCAGAAGTTTCTCAGAACACCAACCACCTCGAGAAGTCTCCGTAGCCCTCTAATCGAGGGGTTAACTCGGTGATTGGTTTCACAATTTTTAGGAACTTCACACGTTACCCCAACCTAGTTTAGTGCATAGGGGTATAAATAAATCCCTCTAAATTGCACTCCAATAGAGACTGAAGGGTAATCTCAGCAGAAAAGAGAAGATCCACTCCTCCCAGATCTAGTCCACTGGATATAGATAACTTCCCATGTGGTTATATCTGATGGAGAATAGACTATTGATAAATCAGAACAGATTCCAAAATTGATTACTTCCAATCCAGACAAGGAGAGGAAAGATAATCCATCAATTTTATGGAATAGTCTTAAGACGTCGCTTCTTAAGAAAAATTACGCTGTTTGACGCGTTTCTGCTACAGTTAGACTAGCGTCATCAGGAACCAAATTCCATATCTGGACATCAAAAAGTCAGTACACAACGTCCTTAAACTGCTCAATAAAAATTAGATTGTAGCGGAAGTTGTAAAGGTAAAGGAGAGGTAGACGATGCTAGCATTCAAAGGGTTAAATATCCCCCAGAGATTCCCCCCAGAAAGCAATAAGAACGAGAGAAGGTAGCAGCACCAGCCCTTGTGGTAGGCTGGCGGCTAATGACCAGTAGTGTGTCTCAACGGGGTTTAAGTAGTGGATAACTCCTCCCCTGATTCAGGGGTGTGTCGTCACATAGCCAATTATAATAGTGTGCCTTGTAGCTCCACCCATTCTGACATCATTCAGCTGTCACCTTTACTATGATTGTTATACTGATCAATACCAATGCTGTGGGGTAGCTAGCCAAACCCTGTCAGTTTTGGATTATTCCACAAACCGTCCAGGGACTTGTTTATGATGCACCTCCTTGTTGCGATCCTCTTGTAAGCATGCCATTGCTATGGGGGCTCGGCTCAGCGTCCAGCGCTACCACAGACCCATGTGATCAAGCGTGGTGACGTAGGACGCCGAAAGGGTGCATAGGGAGGATCGTCATTCTCTCACCGTGCGCGCGCCCACGTGATCAAGCGTGATGACGTGGAGTGCTAGGAGAATGCACTGGGAGAACTTTAAAGAGTTATAGTGTCCTTATGCGCGCGGTCACGTGTCTTCTCTGGTCACGGGACCGGACCTGGTAGGAGAGTGAATCAGAGGGAGGTGTAAGTATCCACCCCTTACAACAACATGGCTTATGTTGTACTTCAACTCCGATCATGTGACCGGGCCTGTTGGTGAAGCTGATGAATGAGCCGTGTCTGTAACCTCCCCCATCGGTCACATGATCATGGCCGATGATATGACTGGTGGTGTCCTATAATGCTATTATGTAGTGCCCAAATAGACAGCGCCGAGGTGGATCGTCCAATCAGTGCCCCTATTGGTAGTTTGGTACCAGAGTGTCCCCAACGGTACACACAGGTAGGTATATCTTTAATAGTATGTGATCATAAGACTTCAAAGTTGGGCAAGCTCGTTGATAAACAGCTATCATATAGTGTATTGCCAGCTAATCAGGGTACCGACATAGTGGAAGACTATATCCACCCCTGTATGTTTTTAAGTATACAAGTAGCAGGGTTGGATTCTTCAATTATATCAACATGATGATGGACATAGAATCATGTCCCACCATCAAATCTAATACACTTGTAGTCGGAATGAATGTCCGGGGCTTATTAGATAGATACAGGCAGATAAAGTCAATTTATGATGTTAACATCTGATAAAGTATTGGGCATACTCTATTAAGGCTGTATTCATGTGACGCTTATAGGAGGAGGGTGTGTTGATAACGCCTCATATCCTCTTAGTAAATATCCGAAAAGAGATTAATGATGGTAGAACAAAGTGGGCTAGATCACTAGAAAGTATTGCTCAACTCAGGAAAGAAATATGACATAGTTTAGTCCCAGTTCATAAAAAGCATGCAAATGAAAGGAAATAGGGGTCACGGAGAGCGCCAACACACTATGTAAATATACCACAATGATGCTCGTGTGGTAACTCACCTGGTGCAAGGCATATCACCCTCAGGTGATTATGCCTGCACCTGACATCCTGGTGTGCTTGTAAAGATTACTTTATCCAGGGTATACCAAAGACAGATAAGCAGGAAAATCCAAACTTTCTGGAGAGCTGCGGGTCACAATATAACTCCGTTCCTCCTAGGAGGTCGGATAAATCCAAAGAAACTACAGAAAAAAGCTATGGACCTGCGCTGCTTGAAATACCAAATCAATTGTGCATGTCTCAATAATCAGTATTTCCAAGAGAGACAAACAAAACACTTTTTTTATTTTATACGAATAAAAGAAATGAGGTAGCAACCTCCTCAGTTTGATATATAAAAAAATACTTGCGGGATCCTTATATATGCGACGCGTTTCGGCGCAATATACGCCTTTCTCAAGCATACAAAAACATTGACAAACATGGGTATAAATAGGACTAAGCAAATTACATACCTATTGCAAGGTATCATTCATCAAGTGTGGGTGGGTTGCAGGTCTTGGCGCCATTGTGGCCAAGAAAGATGACGTATCAGGCATCACCACGCTCAATACGGCGCTCCGGAAAATGAAAGGGTTTCATTGAGGCCCTTTGGTTGTATGCAGTCCATACGGTAAGTCCATTGTGAATCCTTTTGAAGGAGTCTCTTGTCAAGGTCACCTCTCCTCCCATAGCTCCTGATGGATTCTACCCCCTGAAACATTAGTAGGTCAGGGTTACCCCCATGGTATTCTCGCATGTGGTTTGCTATAGGTGTTTTGTCGCCTCGTCGTATATTCCCAAGGTGGGCAAGAATCCGTCGCCTGAATTCTTGCCTCGTCTTCCCTATATAGTTCTTCTTACAGGGGCATGTTGCCATATACACTAAATGGGAAGAGCGACAGTTGAAAAACTCTCTTAGCGTGTACATCTTACCAGTATAGGCACTCTTGATAGTGTCTCCCTTAAGGATATTTCGACACGCTAAGCAGTCAGAACACGGGAAAGTACCCATGGGTCTCGATATGGTCAGCCAATTACCAGATTGTGGTGTCTTCAAGTGGCTCTTGACTACTCTATCCTTGATGTTACGACCCCGTCTGAAGGTTAGGAGCGGATTTGGAGGTAATATAGTTTTAAGGTCCGGGTCTTCTTGGAGAATCCCCCAATATTTGGAAAGGATGTTGCGCATGTAAGGAACTCCATTGTCAAAAGTAGATATGATACGTAGTTGACTATCTGGGTTCTTAATTTTAGGGACTAGCAGTGCTGGTCTGCTTTGTTGTTTAGAGAAATGATATGCTTTCTCTATGGAGTTAGTGGGATAACCTCAGTCTGAGAATCTACTTTTCAACTCCGTGCTTTTATCTTCAAAGTCCTTAGGATCTGAGCAGTTTCTCCTGAGGCGCAAAAACTGCCCTTTCGGTATCCCATTTTTCAGGCAGTAGGGGTGGGCACTATCCCAGGCAAGCAGGCTATTGGATGCAGTTGGTTTCCTGAAGAGAGAGGATTATAGGTAGCCATCGTTAGTTTTGCTGATACAAACATCCAAGAAGGAAATAGAGTTCTCTTGGATCTCCATGGTAAGTTTGAGGTTGATTGAGTTGTCATTCAAGATGTCAACGAACTCTATGAATGACTCCTTGGTTCCAGTGTATAGGATCAGGATGTCATCAATAAATCTCAACCAAAGTGGGATGTTATCTGTCCACTTGGTGTGCTCTTCCGTGAAGACCATCTGTGTCTCCCACCAGCCCAGGAACAAATTTGCGTATGATGGGGCACAGGGACTCCCCATCGCGGTGCCCCTGAGCTGGTGGAACAGATGGCCTTCGAACAATAAGTAATTTTTAGTGAGTACGAAGATCAGGAGATTTTCAACGAACTGGTTGCGATGCATGTATGTCGTTCCTCTCTGCTTCAGGAAGTATCCAACCGCTTTAATCCCTATATCATGGGGGATAGAACTATACAATCCTTCTACATCTAAACTTGCCAATAGGGTACCAGGTTCAACATGAATTCGGTACCCTATCGGTACGGTTATCAACCGTAACACGTCCGTAGTGTCACGGACGTATGATGGGAGCGCCGTGACAAATGGACGCAATATACGGTCGATGTAAATTCCTGCATTCTGTGTAAGGTTCTCTACCCCAGAAACTATAGGTCTGCCCTTTAGGGGGTCCAGGCCCTTATGGACCTTGGGCAGACTGTAAAAGGTAGAGATCCTGGGATGAGCTGGCAGGAGAAAGTCATGTTCAGAGGAATTAATACAACCCCAAGCCTTGGCCTGTTGCAAGCTTTTTCTGAGATCAGTTAGAAATGCATCGGTTGGATCCGATGTTAGTTTACGGTAAGTATCACGGTCATCCAGAATTCGTTTGCACATTGTGATATATTGGGATCTGTCTAAAGCAACAATGTTACCCCCTTTGTCTGATGGTTTGATTATGAGGGTTTCATTTTTTTCAATTAGTTCCAGAGCTCTTAATTCATCAGGTGTAAGATTGTTTTTGATTCTCTGTGGAACTTCAATGTCCCTTATCTCATTGAAGACGATTTTCTCAAAAATGTCAATGTGCGTGGAGGTGTTAGCTGGTGGATTTTTTGAGCTCTTATTTTTAAGCTCGGTGAACGGGTCCTCCCATTCTTTTCTAGTATTTTCTCTCTCAAGGGCTTTAAGAGCTTCCAGACCAGGTAAGTCATCAGATTCCAAACCCAATTCTTTCAGTTTTCCCCTATTTTGCACGGCGAAAAACTTCTTCCATCTAATTTTGCGAAGAAATAACGCGATGTCCTTCGTCCAGGCAAATCTGTCAAATCTGCATGCCGGGACGAAGGACAAACTTCTCTCAAGGACGGAGATTTGATTTTTGGTTAAAGTCTGTGATGATAAGTTTATAACCCTCAACTTATCCCCTGCTGCATCAGTTTCCCCATTAGGGTGGACACTGGATGTAGCGATGTTCATAGACGTGGAAGTGAAAACGGGGGTCAAAGTGCTTATCGCATCACTTGGTGATGCTGTGGTCTCAAGGATATCAGGCAGAGGAAGGACGGAGTAATGACCTATTGATCTATTTGGGTCATCAAACAGCGGAGATGATACTATTTCATTCAAAGCAGCGGAGTTATGTTGGTGTCTTTTCTCTCTCGCATGAAATACTGGCCTATAGGTTGGCCTAGAATGCCTGTGTTCCGTATTTTTGATCTGCCTCTCCCCTGAGACCGACCCCTTGGTTTTCCCCTGCCTACTCCTAAAAAATATTTCTTAGTGGATTCCACATGATTACCTTCCCCTTCCGACATTTCTGCCTCGGATGAACTAATTTCGATACCTGACCTAGTTTCCAAGTTTCTATACACCTTGTTGTCCTTAAAGTCCTGTAGGTCACGCATAAAGTACCTATGCTTTCTTTCTTTTATATACAGAACATATTTGTCAATGCTATCTTGAAGTGCTTTTTCTTTAGATGTGAACTCAGGGTCGGATGAGAAAGCTTTTGCTTTGTCTATGGCTTCATTCAATACTTTTGAATTCCTCTCTAGGTTTACTTTTTCTTCATCCAGAAGGAGTATAATAAGCCTAAGAGAGGATTCTGTATTTTCCTTTTCCCATCTGGTCATGAAGTCTATAGTGCGGCATTTAGGAGGAGGTAGAAGTGGGGAGCGTAGTCCATGGGGGACAATTTGATGTTCAAGATATTTAGTCAACCCCTGGACCTCCCACCAATTGCGTGTATATTCTTTATACACTATGTTCAGATGTCTAAAACACGTTCTGATGTTGGTATAGGAATGTTGAGGGTTAAACTCTTTGTCGGAGAATACTGAATTGGCGTCAGCTAGCCAATTTGTAAGATCTCTTTCGGTTGAAAGAAAGCCTGCCATATTATCAATAGTTTAGAACAAGAAATCAGTGGAGCAGGAGGAACACCAGATGGTCAAACTGAATTTGTCACTGTGGGGTTCAGAACTAAAATATAACTTTTATTGAATATTTATAAAAAAGAACTTGATGAACAAGTCTCGAAAAGGACACACATATAGCTAAAAGAGAGTACTCCTAAACAAAATTCCCAGAAATGTATATGACGGAATGGCCGTATTTCGGGATAAAGAATTTAAAACTATACAGCTTTAAAAGGAGTAGACCATAGAAGGCTCAAAACAATCAGCGATTTGCTACAAAATTATGTAGTGTAGCTATAACCTTTTACTCAAAGGGTCAAACTAGCTAGTACGTTCAGAAGTTTCTCAGAACACCAACCACCTCGAGAAGTCTCCGTAGCCCTCTAATCTCTTTTCTGCTGAGATTACCCTTCAGTCTCTATTGGAGTGCAATTTAGAGGGATTTATTTATACCCCTATGCACTAAACTAGGCTGGGGTAATGTGTGAAGTTCCTAAAAATTCTGAACCCAATCACCGAGTTAACCCCTCGATTAGAGGGCTACGGAGACTTCTCGAGGTGGTTGGTGTTCTGAGAAACTTCTGAACGTACTAGCTAGTTTGACCCTTTGAGTAAAAGGTTATAGCTACACTACATAATTTTGTAGCAAATCGCTGATTGTTTTGAGCCTTCTATGGTCTACTCCTTTTAAAGCTGTATAGCTTTAAATTCTTTATCCCGAAATACGGCCATTCCGTCATATACATTTCTGGGAATTTTGTTTAGGAGTACTCTCTTTTAGCTATATGCGTGTCCTTTTCGAGACTTGTTCATCAAGCTTAACTTTTTCTTGTACTTTATTTTGTCCTAAGACTCTGCTGTGGGTATGAGTGGGAAGTCTGCTAAATGTTCTCATATTTCATGAAGGAGCAGATAATCAGCCAAAATATTGAGGCTATGAAACCATTTGGACTTCATCCAGGCCACTGATCAAAACCCTCTGCTAGTGGGGTAGCATAAAAGGGTGCGAACATACCTTGTTAGCAGTCATTGTTGAGCCATATTATTTCTACCCACTGTAGCAGGTCTCTCAGGTCCATATATTATGAGATACTGTATCAAATCATAACTAATTGTCTAAATTTGAATGATAAATTCATCTATCTTTTTTTTTATTTTTGCTGCTTTGAGTGTTGATAAAAAATATTCCTCTTGACCCAACTCCTCTGAAGCCAAGATTTCTACTTATATTTTCTCATTGCTTAATTTGTATACTCACTTTAACCGTTTTTGAAACACTGTAATACACATAGGTCCTTATGGTATGTATTGTTAGCCATTACTGTGCTCTAAATACATAACTCTAAAATAATTCTCTCTCCTTAAGCGCATAGCTTTACTCTTAGCAACATTAAATTGCAGCTTTCACTTTTTTGACCTTTTCTCCAGCACAACGAAGTCATTAATTGAACACTCCTGTGAAAAGACTTTCATGTAAAAGTTTCTTGTAGAACTAATATAAGTGTAAACTTGTGCGCATTTTCAAAATGTGTTCACTTCCCTTTCACTTTTTTTGGTCTGCTTATGGTCACAATTATAGACAAACAGAATCTATTTAAACTGATAACACACAGTTATACTGCTCAAGTCTTTTAAAGGGGTTTGTACAATAGTAATGTTACAAATGGTGCAATGAATAACCAAATGATATAATACTCCCATAAATTGACACATAAAATTGATGATAAAATAATAATAATAATAATCATGTTTTAAGTAGCAGCAACAGAGGGAATTCATGAATGGGTGTGAGTGAGAGCTGCCTCTGATTGGTGAGGCTGTGACCAATCAGAGGCAGCTCATTCAGCAGGCGGGGATTTTAAATCCCCGGCTGCTGAATACTACTCAGAGCAGTTCAGGAGAACTGCCGGCCAGACGCGGCTGAACTCCGGCTTCAGGGGAAAGGTGAGTATCCTTTTTTGTTTTTGTTTTTTTACACATTTTAGGATGATTTTCAGGTAAGGGCTTATAGTTTTAAGCCCTTCCCGAAAATTCATCCCGCGCTCGCCGGCAGCCCATTGCTTTCAATGGAGCCGGCTGTATTGCCGGCTCCATTGAATTCAATGGGCTAACATCGTTCTTCTCTGCCACAGCTGTTACAGCTGTGGCAGTGGAGAACGATCTTTATGCTGACAGTGCGAGGGGGGGGGGTCTCACTCCCGCGCTCTTCGGCAGCCCATTGCTTTCAATGGAGCCGGCTGTATTGCCGGCTCCATTGAATTCAATTGGCTAACATCGTTCTTCTCTGCCACAGCTGTTACAACGATCTTTATGCTGACACTGCGGGGGGAAGGGGGGGGGTGTGTCTCACTCTTGCCACTATTGTGGCTTAATAGTGAGACCTCGGAGCCCGAAATGCAGCCCTGCATGTCGCTCCTCGCCTGCCCTATCCATTTCTGTGTTTTTTACATGACTTTGGTGATTTACTAAGATTTTCACAAATGAAAACCTTAGCGGAGCACCAGTCATATACAAAAATGCTCGCGTCACCCATTGACTTCAATGGGGTTCGTTACTCGAAACGAACTCTCGAGCACCACTGAAAGTTCAACTCGAGTAACGAGCACTCGGGCATTTTGGTGCTCGCTCATCTCTAGTGTCTATTATAGCATCATAGTATTAATCTCTCTGATTATTGTACACAAGATTTAGTCCCGGACACATATTTAGTAATAAGTTTACATCATGTTTGGTCTTTCAGTCTTGAAAGTCAATGGCGATATTTCATGGTGTACAATAATCAATAGTTCTTTAATCATAGAGAGCTGTTTTTTGTAAATGATAGAATTGTCCAGCTCACTTGCAACAATCAGATGCACAAAACCGTTTGGAAAAAGGTAGCTATGAGGAAAAGGTAAAAGATCCAGCATTCAATGAAATCCACAGATTTATTGAATCCCAGACAAAGAACCCACACATGGTAACCTCCTACATGATTCAGGCTGATGGATAGTCCTTAGTCATAGCATGTGGATACGTAGAAATACCAGATTTAATACAGCATCAAGAACCAATAGGCTCACAATAATCTACTAGTCAGATTGTTTGGGGAAACTAAGCATGTATTCACAAAACACGGATAAAAATGTCAATAAATATTAAATGGGATTTGTGATTGAGACCCATGGAGTACAACTCGGAAGTACAAATATCCAGTACATCATCCAATTAAGCAACCTTTGATGATAGTCTCCACCTCTAACCGTGAGCTTAACACATTCTATGGCAGAAAAGTTTCTTTCTTCTGAAAAGAAATCCGCTATATTTGGATCCATAAAACTTTGTGTTCTCGGTTGGTTCTTGAGTATTGATTTGTTTATCAGGAGTAATTCAAGCAGCATACGCAGTAGAATATAGACTGATGTTAAAAAAAATTCAAAATTTTAATGTTAGCGGGAGGAAAAAAATGACATATGAAATTATGAAGTTTGATAAAAGATAAAATTGTAGAGATATACCAAGATAACAATGATTAGTGAAAGTAAAGTATGAAAATGGTTAACAAAGTTTGTGCCACAGCTCCAGTGGCACTGATGGGGATTGGGCGCATGAACTGTGACATTTGGTGTCAGCGCTGAACTTGTGATGAGCTTGTTGTCACATACAAAGTGACACTGGAAGACAAGGCATAAACATCTCCCATCTGTTGTGATCAGATAGGCTGGCTGAGCTGTCTATCATCTCAGCCAGCGTCTCAGGTGCTCACTTAGCATATTTATTCCTACTCCCCTTTTCTCTTCTATACTGATCATGCTCTGTGGTTAGGGATGTTTGCCTTTGTGTTTCTGAGTGTTTCTTTTAATGCCTTTCTTTTATGGACCTTGGACATCGGACAATAACTGTACTGACTATTGTTGGAACTCTGACCATATATTGGTCATTTGTCTTTTTTGTCCTGCCCTCACATATTCCCTCTACTTCATTTTACACCTGAGGCCTCGTTCACACGAGTGTGGTTTACACACTTCTACAGCTTCTATAGCAATAGGTTGCTAGGGAAGCGCTCACATGGAGCTTTCTTACTAGCGCAAGATCTGCGCTGGTAAAAAAGATAGGACAGTGAGTGCCAACTTGCATTTCAGCTCCATGCTGGGGCGCTGTCCATGGTGCTGACCAAAGGCTCCTATGGGAGCCATGGCAGTACTCTGCCCACAGCACAGATATGTGAATGGGCTGCTCCACGGAGCAGCTTGTTTAGCGCAGAATTACTGCATGTCAGCAGCGAGTCTGAGGCCTCGTTTACACGAGCGTAGTTTACACACTGTTACATGCAGGAATTCTGCGGTGAACGAGATGCTCCGTGGAGCAGCCTGATCACATGTCCATGCTGTAGGCAGAGTGCTGCCGTGGCTCCCATAGGAGCCTGTGATCAGCACCATAGACAGCGCCACAGCACGGAGCTGACAGGCGAGGTGGCAATCGCTGTTCTATCTTTTATACCAGTGCAGATACTGCGCTGGTTAAAAAAAGCTCCATGTGAACGCTTCCATAGCAAGCCCAGATGTATAGAGAATCAAGTGAGGTTCCAGAAGTAGGGTCACCTTTTTGGGGTAGAGTCTCCCTTTCAGAGCAGGTCAGAAAAAGAACTTAGGCCTCACCTCCATTTCAATAGCTATAGTAGTATTGTTTCAGACGTCTAGCAAGCCAGTAACCCCTGTGTTCTACATGTCATTCATCCTATCTCTGCCCCACATCCCAGAATCTACTGGTCGGTTTCTTCATCAGGAGTGGATGGACATGATACTGAGTGATTGCATAATAATGTATTTATCTTTATGATGAGTGAATACTACATGACTTAGGGTGAAGTCACACGAACGTATATCGGCGCGGTTTTCACATCGAGCCGATATACGTTGTCCTCGTGTGCAGGGGGGGGGGGGAGGATGGAAGAGCCAGGAGCAGGAACTGAGCTCCCGGCCCCCTCTCCACCTCCTCTCCGCCCCTCTGCACTATTTGTAATGGGAAGAGGTGGGGCAGGGCGGGGCTAAGTTATGAGAATTAGCCCCGCCCCGTCCCACCTTTCCCCATTACAAATAGTGCAGAGGGGCGGAGAGGAGGCAGAGAGGGGGCGGGAGCTCAGTTCCTGCACTTGGCTCTTCCATCCTCCCCCCCCCCTGTACATGAGGAGAACGTATATCGGCTCTGCGTGAAAACCGAGCCGATATACGTTCGTGTGACTACACCCTTATGGAAATGATACTAAGGAAGAGGCACTAAATTAACCTGCTAGTTATCTTCTGATGAACATGTAATACCAGAACTCCAAGTCAGTATTCAATTGATAACAGTGTAGGAAACTGTTTGTAGGTGACTGGTAATAACAACGTTAATGGCATTACTTTTGGTCATCTTTGAGGATGTAAATAATTCAATGGGGCAAATAAAAGATTAGCTGTCCAGCTAATTAAGAGCAAATACCTAATTGGCCTATACAGCCAGCATGATCAGTAAAAGACCACTTTTTCACACACACAAAAAAATAAAGAATCTTCACAGTAACTTTTTAATGAATATTAACAGGTTTAATTAGAAAACTCTCCGTTTTATTTCCCGTTTTCCCGTAGAGAATAATATATATGTTAAAATTACCATATAGATAGAACAGCCATCAATACGAGCAATATATTTCTTAAAGAATATAGCATTCCCTGGATGTTCTTGGGATTGGCAGATTATAAATTTCACAAAATAAATGATTCAAATATTAGACAGATTAGACTTTTCTTTCACAGTTGCAATAAGCACATTATGGTGAAAAGAAAAGCTAAGCCCGGATCATAATGACACTGATAATTGAAACATCTTGTGCATTGAAAGCCGAGAACAAAAACACTAGTATGAAAGGTAGAATAGCATAGATGAAGCATTTATTCAACAAAACTTTGGTAAAAGTATAGTAAAGGTTATATCCACAGCTATAGAATCATGTATAATTAGTCTGATTAAGCCACACACATTCCCAACTGATCCTGTTAACAAAAACCTTGTTATCTGTTCATTCAGAGGACATACTGTTACAAAGTGACTGAAGACATCATGTACTTAAACTTAACCATTTTTTCGTAAAACAAACCCAATTGCATCAGATATTATGATCATGAATAGTGCCTGGGGCTTGTAATTGTAGGCACAGCCCTCGTTGAAATCAATGGGAGCTGTACCTGTAATTGCAGGCTGGGGTTCCGTTGTATCCGTAACCTTAGGATACACATACTGTGGAAAGAAAAGGAGCTACAACATACTTTCTACTAGGCTGCAGGCCATTTCAGGCTTGCTTTCTATGAGGCATTGGGAACAAGACACATGCCAGAGTAATCCAGTAACATCATTGTACTTGCTCGCACCATGCCGCTGACAGAGTAGGCCACCAGCTAATAGAAGCCTGTTGCCTGAACTGCTTTGTAAATCATATTTGTTTTACTATTTTTTGGGTCACTTTTAATATGTGTGTACACTAAAAAATACATTGTATCTGTGTGTAGGGGTAATATTACTGTGAAAATGACACTAAGAGGGCACTGTTACCGAATGCAGACACAAAGGATGGTACTTAGGGTGGCTTCTATTTCTATTTGTAACAATGCATTCCCTATGGTGTGTTCACATGCCCGTGCTTTACAGGCGTGTGCCTGCAAAGATAGGACATGCGCGCACCATAGGGAATGCACGCATTGTTTTCTGCTCCATTGAAGCCCTTCTCTGAAATCAGTTGTCAGCAGCAGAATCCTCTACATGCTGACATGTGTGACAGCTGCGGTAGAGAATTGAAGAATTCTTCTGCTGCATCTGTCACAGATGTGGCAGATGTAGCAGCAGGGAATTCTTTTAACTAGCGGCAGATGTGTTCTTCATCCCCGCAGGGGACACAGCAGCGGCAGAAAGGTAAGTATATTTCTGATTTTTTTTTACACTAAAATTTTTCTTTTTCAGGGAAGAGCTTATATGTAAAGCTCTTCCTGAAAAACAGTTCAGTGGTGCCGGCAGAGCATTGTCTTCAATGGAGCCACCAGCAGCAGCCACAGCTCCATTGAAGAGAATGCCTGCCTTTTTTTTTTTACACTACAATTTTTTTTTTTAGGGAAGAGCTTATATGTGAAACCCTTCCCTGAAAAAGAATGCAGGGAGCCGGCAGGCCATTGTTTTCAATGGAGCCGCTGGCAGCAGCCACGGCTTCATTGAAAACACTGCACGTAGCTGCATACACGTGTGTTTTTGCTGGTACCTAGGTGCGCACATATGTGCGCACCTAAGTATGCACAAAAACACGCTCCTGTGAATCCACCCTTACTGTTTGGAGGCACTAAGGCACTAAGGAATCACTATTATGCCATTAAGCAAATATTCTCATTGTGTGGCACAAAGGAAGAACTATGAGTCAAAAATTGCTTAACCCCTTAGTGACCAAGCCTGTTTGCGCCTTAATGACCAGGCTAAATTTTGGAAATCTGACATGTGTCACTTTAACATAGAATAACTCCATAAAGGTTTTGCATATCCAAGTGATTCTGACATTGTTTTTTCGCCACATATCGTACTTCATTTTGGTGGTAAAAATAGACCGATAAAATTTGTGTATATTTATTAAAAGCGCCAAAATTGGGAAAATTTGAAAAAATGTAACTGAAATATGTCAAACATACGAATTTTTTATTATATATATATATATATATATATATATATATATATATATATATATATATATATATAGATATTCACATCTGTTTACTTTACTCTGGACGCACATTGGAAAACCTTTTTTTCAACCATGTAGGAAATGTACAAATTTAACATTGATTATTTTATTAACATTTTGAGGAACATTTTGTTTTCTTACACCAAGCCAAGATTGCAAAGGTTCATAGGTGTCAGAATGATAGAAACCCCCCAAAATGACTCCATTTAAAAAAATACACATTTTAATGTATTCACTGAGGGGGTCATGAGTATTTTGACCCACAGTTTCTTTTCAGGAGTTTATGCAATTTAGAGGAGAGAAAATAAAATGTCATATTTTTGCAAATATGTCATATTAAAAACATTTTGTTTTCCTATAGTGCACATGAAAATAAGGATTTACACCCCAATTTGGATACATCTGTTTGTCCTGTGTTCAGAAACATACCCATTGTGGCCTTAATCTTATGCGCAATGGGGCCCAAACCGAAAGGAGCAGCCGGTAGCTTTCAGTGCAGATATTTTGCTTGTAGGTGATTTTGGCCCCATTGCCCACTTGTGGAGCCCTTGAGCGGCAAAAACAGCAGAGAATTCCCACAAATTATTCCATTTTGAAAACTAGACCCGTTAATGAATCCATCCAGGGGTGTACTGCATATTTTGATGCCATAGTTTTTAAATGAATCCAAGGAAAGAAAAAGGAAAACATTAAGATTTGCATTTTTTTGGCAATTTGTGTCATTTTAAAAACAGTCTTTTTTGTACAGCACACATATGAATGAAGACTTGCACCCCAAAATGGATACCCCTGTTTGTCCTGTGTTCAAAAACACCCATTGTGGCCCTAATATTATGTCTTTATGCACAGCAGGGCTCAAACCGAAAGAAGCAGCTGGTGGCTTTCAGTACAGACATTTTGCTTGAAGGTGTTTTAGGCCCCATTGCACACTTGCCGAGCTCTTGAGCAGCCAAAACGATTGAGGACCCCCACAAAAGGACCCCCACACATTTTGACAACTAGACAACTTAACAAATTCATCTAGGGTTGTACTACGTATTCTGACCCCACAGTTTTTAAATGAATGTAAGCAAAACAAAAGGAAAACATTAGGATTTTCATTATTTTGCAATTGTGTCATTTTCGAAACATTTTTTTTTAGTACAGCGTACATATGAATGAAGACTTTTACCCCAAAATGGGAGCGTAATTGTGTGATCCAATGCATTTTACTGATCCGCGCATTACTGCGGATCAAACACATGTGGAATCCGCAAATCTGACCTGTCATGTGAGACCAGCGTAAGGTAGATCGCTACCTTTTTATCACATGATCAGGGACCACTCAACAAGGCCATCAGTCACTGCTCCAGGCTCCTGGCTAGTAGCCAAGAGCAAGGAGATTTTAAATTTCCAGGGCCCTGCCTGTCTCCTGCGTATGTGTCCACATTTTGCTGGTGGACGCATGCACAGAAGTCAGGGAAAGTCCATGGAGGAGGATTGCATTAGGGTTCAAATGCGAAGGCCTCTGGTAAGAAGTTTAATCTCCTCTCACCAATTGCATCAGTGAGGGGAGAATAAACGTAAACTTTTTTTTTAACTTTTACGTGATTGCCATTATTCATTGGACAACGGTGATCACGTGACCGGGGTCAGCTCTCTGCGGCTTTCAGTCATTGCTACAGGCTCTCAGCTACCTTTAGTAGCCAAGCCCAAGGAGATTTTAAGTTTTCCAGGCCCTCTTAAACTTCTGCGCTTGTGTCTGTCATTTTGGCCATGGGCGCTTGCGTTGAAGCTGAAGAAGAACCTACGGATAAATACCCTGTCGGGGGACATTGCCAAAGGCTTTAGGTATGTAATTTCACCGCCCCTCACGGATCGGATCTTTTTTTTTCACTTTTCCTTGATTGCCGTGAAATCCCCAGGCTCTCAGCTACGTTTGGTAGCCAGGAGCAGGGCGATTTTTAAATGAGCCCAGCAATCCAGAGCTTTTGTGCATGAGTCTTTCATCCTGGCAACGTAGGCATGCGCAAAAGCCGGGCTAAGGTCCGCGGATAAATCCGGAGGCCTTAGGTACGTACTTTCATCTCCCCTCACAATGAAACCAATTTGCAAGTTCTAAATGACATTGACTTTACATTTTGTGTCAATGATTTCTATTACTTTTTTGTATTATTTTGTTATTGAATGTAAAGGTGAATTAATTAGCATAAAAGTAAGAAATTGGAGAAATTTCTTTTCCTAGCGCATTCTTTGATGTTACATTCTATGCCTTTCTATTCAAGACAGAGAAGGGTGAAAAGGCATGAAAACCGAACACATGTCTACGATCAAAAACAAGAAATTCCGTCATCTGTCATGATCCTAAATAAATTAGATTTTTCAAAGAGAGGGATAAAATCGTTTATGAATAATTTCTCTAAATTTCATATATTACAAATGAGAGCGCATTAAAAAGAAAGAACTTGTGGAGAAGCAGCGACTTACTGGATGCATTTTCTACAGCAATGTAACCATTATATACTAATGTTTAAAAGAAATCAATAAATGGTAAATCAATACTTATATAGGAGTCTGATAGATTTTATCATTTATAGTGTTCAGCATTTTAGTTCAGAGATTTCACTTTAATGTGAAGCTTTTATTAAAGCCAATTGAAATGCCTGAATTATATTATACGAAGGAAGAACATATTGGAGCTCTAGAAAATAACGTGATTATGAAACTCATCTTGGCGATGGGATCAGCCGCATAATAATCTGCAAGCAGTCGTGTTTGTAGTCTTTTCTATGCTCAGGAAACTCTGAGGGCAGCTTCACACAAGCATATGTGCAAGACGCTCACCGTAGCGCAACATACCTGTGCCATTAAAGGGGTTGTCCCGCGCCGAAACGGGTATTTTTTTTTTTCAATAGCCCCCCCGTTCGGCGCGAGACAAACTCGATGCATGTGTTGAAAAAAAAAACGGATAGTACTTACCCGAATCCCCGCGCTCCGGTGACTTCTTACTTACCTTGCGAAGATGGCCGCCGGGATCTTCACCCTCGGTGGACCGCAGGTCTTCTGTGCGGTCCATTGCCGATTCCAGCCTCCTGATTGGCTGGAATCGGCACACGTGACGGGGCGGAGCTACGATGACCAGCTCTCCGGCACGAGCAGCCCCATTCAACACGGAGAAGACCGGACTGCGCAAGCGCGTCTAATCGGGCGATTAGATGCTGAAAATTAGACGGCACCATGGAGACGGGGACGCTAACAACGGAGCAGGTAAGTGAATAACTTCTGTATGGCTCATAATTAATGCACGATGTATATTACAAAGTGCATTAATATGGCCATACAGAAGTGTATACCCCAACTTTGTTTCGCGGGACAACCCCTTTAAGGAGGTTGAATAGATGCGCGTGTGTATCAGCACATAGTACTGTACCTTTTGCACACACAGGACCAGTTCACACGCCAGTGCGACACTCCCCTTCTATGGCTTAGAAGGCTATTTAGGGTGGCTTCACATGAGTGTGTTTGTGTGCACATTTGCTTTCAATGGGTCCATCCTCACCCAGTATGATCTATTTGGTGCACAGCTGCCCACCAAAGGCACCGTAGGAGTCAATGGGGTGCACAAATTAACTGCGCAATTGTGCAGGGAAAACAATACGCTGGGAACTAATTAAGCCTGTACAGCTTCTTGAATCATGGCACCGGTGTGTCCAATGCCAATGAGAATGGTCCCTGCAGTACAGAAGGTACAGTAAAATGTGCAGGTATGCGCATGACAGCATGACCTTCACTACGCAAAAAGTCACACAATCGCTTAAAAGGGTTCAGTTGTATTCTTGTGCCTGCACAGTGTTTCACGTTTCCTCTTGTGTTTTTATACGCACCCCCCATAGACTTCTATGGGGCCTTCGGTGTGCAAATGCACACAAAAATAAAGCATGTTGTGTTTTCTCCATGCATGTGAAATGCACTTAAAAATAGAATAATGAGAATGAACCCATTGAAATCAATGGGTTCTATTCTCCGCATATTGCATGCGCAGATTTGAAGCACGCAGAAAGACGTGCGAACACACTCATGTCAAGTCGGCTTTTAGACTGGGCTCAAAGGAGCAGGTGACACATGATTTATGTATTTTAAGCAATACCCTTTGTACCAGTTACAGATTAAAGTATTATTGAGGATGTGTGTATTTAAGACCCATCATGGTAAGGTAAAGTCCCCCGGTGCAAGCACAGAGTCATGACTGGCTCTTCGGGTGATGTCACATCATGATGTTTTCTTGGGTGTCTGTTTTTGCGGGGTGGTTTGTATTGCCTTCCCCTGTCCTCTTTTAACCCCCCAGCAAGCTGGTTGCTCATTTTACCGACCTCATAAAGATGAAAGGCTGAATCAACATTGAGCTGACTACCTCCACCACATGGACTTTGAACCTGCAACCTTCAGGTCATGAGCGAGAGCTTAGAAATGCATTTCTCTGCCTTAACACTCTACTTGAATCATGAGAATCAGAACTGTGATCATTTCATGTAAATGCATGCAACAACTGAATGATGAATGATAATTTGTTCGCTTATCATTCAATTTATGCAAGCATAAAAACTAGAGATGAGTGAGTGTACTCGCTAACGTAAACTCCTCGAGCGAGAAGTGCCTTATGCGAGTACCTGCCCGCTCGTCTCTAAAGATTTGGGTGCCGGCGGGGGAGAGCAGTGAGTTGCGGGAGTGAGCAGGGAGGAGCGGGGGGGAGAGAGTGAGAGAGAGCTCTCCCCGTTCCTCCCCGCTCTTCCCCGCCGCTCCCCGCCCCCCGCCGGCACCCAAATCTTTAGAGACGAGCGGGCAGGTACTCGCATAAGGCACTACTCGCTTGGGTAGTTTGCCTTAGCGAGTACGCTCGCTCATCTCTCATAAAAACTAATGATGATCGGCCCAAGTAAACAGGCAGTCATTCATCTATACTGCCTGTTTACTGTAAATGCAGGCAGGTGAGGCAGAGCAATCCCCTGCCCGCTCCACCTCCATTAACTTAGCGATAAATGCTCCGGTGTAAAAGCACAGAAACGATTATCACTCAGGAGCATCTTGATCCAACTTCTATGATGATGACTTTTAGAGATTAAGGAGGGAAGCATTCTAAAATCCCTGTCTTGTTAATGAAAAGAGTTATCCCATCCCTGTGTATAGCGCCCTCTTTGGTAGTAGTTTTTCCTGATTCAAGTTCAGGAATAAGCCCATTTTAAACATACATTGTATCCCTTTGCAAAGTCAATTTGAAAATTGGATTGTAAATATGTGTTCCTAAAAGTATTTCGGTAAGCAGACAGACCTTTATTTTCAGTCTAACATTCATTTAGAGAGACAGTAATTATGATATATTTAGCATTGTCTAAATCTACCAGCGTACAGAACAATTGCTGGCAGACAGGCATTCATTTAGAAATTGCTGTGTTCATACAAGAATAAAAATCACCACGTAAAGAATATAATAATAACTGTAAACTCCGGACTGCAATAATAAATTTGTGTAGGAAAAATGCCATGTGTGCGAGCAAGAAGCCAAACTCCAAGTAATGGAGAGGCATGGACTTTTCAGCGAAGCAAAATAAATCCTAATTTTTGCTTTTGTCACCTGATCTACTCCATATGGCTGCAATTATATATTATACTGGAGAGTCAGCTGTTTTTTTCTAATTTTCCCCCTCTGGAGATAGACAGACATATGGCTAAATAACAAGAGTGGTTATAATAACATTGGTTAAGTACCACGCGCTTCACTTAACACTGTAATATCTAGATTCGATGATGGATTCTCGCTTTATATTAGTTTGTAAACATGTTAACGCTTTTCCACCAACTAAAATTATACTTCTTTATTTTTAATGTAACTGTTTTACTTTCTGATAAGAAGACAAGGAGGCAGATTTATCATTTATAATCTCAGGGATTTCTTTTGGTGTAATGTAAATAAATAGCGATTGATTTAGAAGTTGTCATTTTTTCCGAACATCTTCGGACTCCTGATTAGTATCTGTAAGGATTGCTCCACTCTTTTGTGACTTGACTACATTTTAGCATTTATCTGAACTGTACCTATGGGGGTCATGGTGAACTAAATTCAGTTGAGTAGAACTCTAGGGGAGTCGGGTGTTGTGGCCATATTAAAGATGCTGATGTTTCTCCAGAGGAGCACCAGTCCACTGGAACGCGCTATCAAAAAATATCCGGACTATCACTGACACACTAAACTTCAGGCAGGCTCTAAAAACGCACCTCTTCGGGGAGGCATACCATATCCCCTAAACCAAACCCCTCTGTACACCTCTGATAACATGCTCCCTGACCTACTGACTGCAAGCCCTGCTAGCTGTCAGCCTCGGTGGAGGATCGTCAAGTTTCTCCCATTGTTTGCAGTGGGAGACCTCACATTGCATTATGCGCACCTGGCACGTGGTGCAATGCTGCCACCGGCGCCATTGAAACCAATGGGTGCTGTGATGCGAGAACACGCACAAAGATAGAACATGCCACATCTTTATTATCGCATAGCATCTTGTGCAGGAAAACATCGCTCATGTGCATGACCCCATTCAAAAGAATGGGGTTCCTATTTGGGCAAGATTTGGGTCTTGCAATGCACAAATCTTGAGCGATTTTCTCGTTCACGTGACGCATAAGTCTCACCTATTATACATCTGATTTATGTTTGTGAGAAATTGTTGTCTTTAGGGTACATTCATATATGCAGGTTGTGTTGATTTTTCTTGTCACATTTCTGGATTCTGAACTATATTTAATCGGACCCCAATAAAATCAGACTAATCTTCACACAGTGGTGGGCATATTGTCTGTTCAGCTGCAGAGTGGCCTAGAGAGGTGAAGAGGTGCACTTCGGTCATGGGAATTCTTTCCTGTCCTGTAGCGCTGCATTATCCTCTTCAGCCAATCATATCAGCTTAAAATGAACCTGTAATGTGAAACATGTTGTACTATCTGCAGACAGCACAGTATATAGAGCATGACTAGAAAAGCTCAGTGCAACTTTTAATATATTTCTACTAAATCACTGATCCCTATGTCCTTAGGAAGCCATTGGCCGCCTTACTTAGTGATTTACAGTCTCTCCTGTAAGATCATGCATACCGCGATGTTTGTCAATTTTTGGGTAAGGCAACTCAATAGACTAAAGCCCATTTAGACACAACGGTTATCCTCAAAATTTGCTCAAAAGCTGTCTTTTAAGTGATAATCGTTGTGTGTAAATGTGCGCCCATCGTGCACTTTTTGTGCACTATTTGTTAATCGCTGACTTTAGGCAAACTTAAGATCAGTGATGAGCCTTATAAGCACTGCACGCTGAGTTCTTAGCAGGATACTGCTGATAGCGTTCTTTGAGCTGGTATTCCGCTCAGAGTTCTCATCAGGATACCACTCACAGCTCAAAGAACAAAGCAGCTGTTTGTAGATAATAGCACACCTGCTGTCATCTGCATACAACAGGAACCTTTATTTACAGTCTAATAAACTCTTAAGTAGCTAATTAGCTACTTGAGAGTTTATGCAACGTGATTGCTCAAAACTGTCACTCAAACTGCCATTTGAGCGAATTTTGAGAGATCATCTTTCAGTATAAATGAGCCTTAACTCTCAGTCCAGAAGGATCAGCAATTTAGATTAATAAAAGATAAGCCATTTTTAATCTTTCCCCCCAAACTGAATACTAATCTGCTGAGACTCTCCTGCTCCATGCTGTCTGCAGATACTGTAGGACCGCATGTACAACATGGTCCACCTATATTTAAATGATAGTTACTGTTGGCAGGTAACCACACCTATGTGGAAGATATTAGACTTGTAATCTCTGCATTCAATGATATTTATTGCACTTTTACATGTTGATAATTATTCTTTGATGAATTAATTTAAAGGGGTTGTTCAAGATAAAAGTCAAATTTCAAAATAGTTATAAATCATCACACAATACTATGATAAGCCCATCCATTATCTTTCAGTTTGATTTTCTGCTCTTCATTCTGAAGAATCCAGTGTTTGTTTACATCCTCTTGACAGACGAAGTCTTGTAGTCTTCTGCTTCTACTGCATTTCCCATAATCCTCTTGGCTGCATCTCACATAGTATAGTATTCTCCTCCCACACCACATTACTAGTAAACTCCACCCACCACACACATGAATATCTTGCTCTAATACCACTATAGTTTATGATAGCCAAAGAATCATCATAGACTGGTAGAGTTGGAAGGGACCTCCAGAGTCATCAAGTCCAACCCCCTGCTCAGTGCAGGATCGTATATCATCCCGGATAGCTGTCTGTCTGGTGTATGTTTGAGGACTTCTATTGAAGGACAACTCACCACCTTCTGTGGCAACTTGTTCCACTTTTCAATCACCCTTATTTACAAAAAAGTTTTTTCTAATATCTAATATGTGTGTCTTCCCTTTCAGTCATGGCAGCTGCAGTTCTGCAGGACATTTTTATACTGAGATGACAAAGTCCCAGTGTGAAATCAGATGAAGCCATCTAAGGTGTTATGTAACATCATTCATCAGCTATATGTGGCACTCCATTCCCATGCTCACCACGTGCCAACCTGATATAAATCAGTGTAACCTCTACTTTTTTGAAATGTGTGCCTAAATTTCTTCCATCTGTTTCAAATGACATGACTATGAAAATGAAATGGTCCAGCAGGAAAGAGATACGAAGATGCCCAATGACACATTTCCATCTCTGGCATAGCAAAGGTAATTTTCAAACAGTAATGATTGTTTGTTGAGTAATTGCCTATAGCCTGAAGTAAAAGTGGCTATAACTAGAGATGAGCGAACACCAAAATGTTCGGGTGTTCGTTATTCGTAACGAACTTCCCGTGATGCTCGAGGGTTCGTTTCGAACAACGAACCCCATTGAAGTCAATGGGCGACCAGAACATTTTTGTATTTCGCCGATGCTCGCTAAGGTTTTCATGTGTGAAAATCTGGGCAATTCAGGAAAGTGATGGGAATGACACAGTGACGGATAGGGCAGGCGAGGGGCTACATGGTGGGCTGCATCTCAAGTTCACAGGTCCCACTATTAAGCCACAATAGCGGCAAGAGTGCCCCCCCCCCCCACTGTCAGCATAAAGATCGTCCTCCTCTGGCACAGCTGTAACAGCTGTAGCAGAGAAGAACGATGTTTGCTCATTGAATTCAATGGAGCGGCAATACAGCATGTTCCACTGAATGAAATGGGCTGCCGGCGATCGCAGGATGAATGGTCGGAAAGGGGTTAAATATATAACCCCTTTCCTGCAATTCATCCAGAAATGTGTTACACTAAAAATATATACCGGCGTATAAGGCGACGGGGCGTATAAGACGACCCCCCAACTGTCACCTTATACGCCGGCAATACAGTGGAGCAAAGAATAAAAAGCATTACTTACGTTTTTAGATGATCTGCGGTGCTCCTGCAGGCTGTCACTCCCTCCTGGTCCACGGCAGACAAGCTTTCTCTATGAAAGGCTTTAAATCCCTGCCTCCAGGAAGACACGTGCCTTCAGCCAATCACAGCCAATGACAATGATGTCATTGAATGGCTGTGATAGGCTGTGTTTCTGGAGGCGGGGATTTCAAGCCTTGAAATCCCCGCCTCCAGAAACACAGCCAATCACAGCCATTCAATGACATCATTGTCATTGGCTGTGATTGGCTGAAGGCACAAGTGCTTCTGGAGGCAGGGATTTAAAGTCTTTCGTGGAGAAAGCAATACTCTGCCGTGGACCAGGAGGGAGTGACAGCCTGCAGGAGCGCCGCAGATCATCTAAAAACGTAAGTAATGATTTTTATTCTTTGCTCCACTGTATTACCGGCGTATAAGGTGACAGTTGGGGGGTCGTCTTATACGCCCGGTCGCCTTATACGCCGGTATATATTTTTAGTGTAACACATTTCTGGATGAATTGCAGGAAAGGGGTTATATATTTAACCCCTTTCCGACCATTCATCCTGCGATCGCCGGCAGCCCATTGCATTCAGTGGAACATGCTGTATTGCCGCTCCATTGAATTCAATGGGCAAACATCGTTCTTCTCTGCTACAGCTGTTACAGCTGTGCCAGAGAAGAAGGATTTGTCTTCTATATGTTCTCAATGGGGTCAGCGCTGCTGCTGCTGGCCCCATTGAGCGCATATAGAATGCATCCATAGCGAGCAGCGGGAGGGGCAGATTTCAATACTCGGGTGACACCTTATCTCCCCAGCCACTCACAGCAGGGGGGTGGTATAGGGCTTAAACGTTGCAGGGGGAAGTTGTAATGCCTTCCCTGTCTTTATATTGGCCAAAAAAAAGCGCTAACGTCTCAGGGAAGAAAGTTTAATTTACCAGAACACCGCATGGTGTTCGTTACGAATAACGAACATCCCGAACACCCTAATATTCGCACGAATATCAAGCTCGGACGAACGCGTTCGCTCATCTCTAGCTATAACATAAATTTGTATTCATAAAACAGTAGAACTGTTGCCAGTCAAGCAACTGCCTATTACATTATCTAAAATGTAAGTATGCATAACAAGAAATTGTATTTAAAAAAGGGAAATGCTCAACATCTTTGAGAGTGGCCTTGATATATTTTTTTTCCATGGTGGCAATATCTTGGAATCTTTCCCCAAAAAAGTTCTGCAAAACTAGCAAAAATGCATTCCAAGCAGTGAGTTCAAGCCCAATTTGGATCTCAATGTGTCATCATGCATTAATTTACGGATTTTAGGACCAAAAAAATTCCAGCTTTTAGTTTGGCTTCAGTTTTGGCTTTTCCAAACTTGTTCTTCAGATACTGGCAACCATTTCCATTCTGATCCATAGCTACAACAAAGTTTTCCATTAGGCCAGCTAAATGTGAAGTGGTGGAAGGTACACAATCATTGGATCAACCCGTGATGCGTTAACACATTGTATCTGCCAGCAGTGCAGTCAGCTCTGAATGGCGACTGCGTCACTTCGTAATATTTCCTCACAATCAGGAGAAACTATTGTTTACTTGTTTTTATTTGAAAATCCAGCAACATTGGTCATGCAGAAATGGCCGTCCGAGTGAGGATCTTTTGGTTTACGCCAAATGATAGGCACGGCAAACAGATTTGCTTTCCTCTTGCCGTTGAGCAACTGTGTGAGGCCAGAGAAGCACACCATGCAGCAGACGCGAGGTGTCCAGCTTTTATCTTGATCTCCAACTTTACATCCAAAATAATACTTGTAAGCAATCTTCACTCTCTTTGTCAGGTTTTTGTGCTGAACGCATGAGGTGTATTTACAGCAAATGTAGTAAAAATTGTCTCGATCGTTAACACAGCTCCGCCTACTCATCTTTAGACTAAAACAGACATATTAGCTATATAACATAGTAACATAGTAACATAGTTCGTAAGGCTGAATGAAGACAATGTCCATCTAGTCCAGCCTGTTTATCCTCCTGTTTTGTTGATCCAGAGGAAGGCAAAAAACCCCAAGAGCAGAAGCCAATTAGCCCTTTTGGGGAAAAAATTCCTTCCCGACTCCCTAATGGCAATCAGACTAATCCCTGGATCAACCCCTAATAGTTCCTACCTGCCTGTATACCCGGATTAACAAATAATCTTAAATTTATAGCCTATAATATCCTTCCTCTCCAGAAAGACATCAAGTCCCCTTTTAAACTCCTCTAAGGATTTTGCCATCACTACGTCCTCAGGCAGAGAGTTCCACAGTCTAACTGCTCTAACAGTAAAGAACCCCCTTTCTATGTTGGTGATAAAACCTGCTTTCCTCTAAACGTAGCGGATGCCCTCATGTTACCGTTGCAGTCCTGGGTGTAAACAGATCATGGGAGAGATCCTTGTATTGTCCCCTCATGTATTTATACATAGTTATTTGGTCGCCCCATAGCCGTCTTTTTTTTTCTAGAGTAAATAATCCCAATTTTGATGCCTCTCTGGGTATTCCAGTCCCTTCATTCCATGTATTAGTTTAGTTGCCCTTCTTTGAACCCCCTCCAATACCGTAACATCTTTCCTGAGCACCTGTGACCAAAACTGTACGCAGTATTCCATGTGGGGCCTGACAAGTGCCTTATATAATGGAAGGATAATGTTCTCATCCTTCGCCCCTATACCTCTTTTAATGCATCCCAAAACTTTATTTGCCTTTGCAGCAGCTGACTGGCATTGGTTACTCCAGTTTAGTCTACAGTCCACTAGTACCCCCAGGTCTTTTTCCATATCACTTTTCCTAGCAGTGCCCCATTAAGTGTATATTGGTAACATCCATTTTTGCTGCCCATGTGCATAACCTTACATTTATCAACATTGAACTTCATTTGCCATTTTTCTCCCCAAGCCCCCAGCTTATCTTGGTCCGTTTGTAGCCGCACATTGTCCTCCATTGCATTAATTGTATTGTATAATTTTGTGTCATCTGCAAATATTGATATTTTACTGTGCAGCCCCTCTATCAGGTCGTTGGGAAATATATTGAACAGAATGGGGCCTAATACTGAACCCTGTGGCACCCTACTAGTGACTGTGGCCCAATCAGAGTATGAGCCATTTATTACCACCCTCTGCTTTCTATCATTGAGACAATTTTTTACCCAATTACACACGTTTTCACCCAATCCGAGCTGCCTCATTTTGTATATTAGCCTATTATGTGGCACGGTGTCAAAGGCTTTAGAGAAGTCCAGATATACGAGATCAATAGATTCTCCCTGGTCCAGCCTAGAGCTTACTTCATCGTAGAAACTGATCAGATTTGTCTGACATGAGCGACCCTTCATGAACCCATGCTGGTGAGGAGTTATTCCCTTGTTCTCCTTGAGGTGCACATCGATGGCGTCTCTCAGAATCCCCTCAAAACGTTTTCCCGTTACTGAAGTGAGACTTACTGGCCTGTAGTTGCCATTCTCACTTTTGGTCCCCTTTTTGTAAATTGGAACCACGTTGGCAATGCGCCAATCCAATGGTACAACACCGGTCTTGATAGTATCCACAAATATTAGGTATAGCGGCCTAGCTAACTCATCACTTAGTTCCCTTAGTATCCTTGGATGTATTCCATCTGGGCCTGGAGATTTATCGATTTTAATCTTCTTTAACCGGTTCCGCACTTCCTCCTGCGTTAGGTATGACATATTTTGCAAGGGGTTCATTTTATTCCCCTGTATCTCGTGTGGCATTTCCTTTTCGTTTGTGAATACGCTTGAAAAGAAACTATTTAATAATAAGAAAACAGTGTTGTCAACTAGAAGCTTGTGCTTGGCCCATCTCGCATTATATAGGCCTAGCAACTGCTGGCATCAGCTTACCAACATGCTCAGACGTGCCCAGATGCCCCAGGAATCCGCTGCTGCAGGAGGTTTTCTAAACAAGCCGCTGGAAGGCACAATGCAGGTAATGGTGCAGCAATTCTAATGTTGCCATGCATCAGTACATGGGCTAATCTACCAAGCTGTCGCTAAACTGTAGTTGGCCTATAACCTAAGATCTAGAATTTTGACTTTAGGTTCAGATTCAGCGCACTCAATTTCATGTAAATAACGTGTTTTTTCCCCCAGTAGCAAAATCTTTGTTAATCGGTGTTACAGATCAAATCCACTTGACTTCAGCAATATTCACACAAAAAATAAATCACATGACTACAACACATATGACTATATTTGATCACAGAAAACACCCAATTGTCACGCAATGTATAACTTCTGAAATCCTACAATTGTGCATGCTCTATATAGCCCTCTCAGTCTGGCCCTGACTGCTGAGACAATGCAGCTGTTCACTGGGACAGGATCGGAAGTAGCTACAATGGACATGACGTCAGTAGAAGAGCTGAAAACGCTCACATCCAGGAGAACTGTAGGCGTATATTGATACAGAAAAACTGAGACTATGAAAGGCAAGAAGGTAGTCAGCAAGTTTTTTTTTTAGTAATAAAAAAGTCCTAGAATAACCCTTTAGGCCCTTAGTGACACCCCCATTGCCTTTTTACGCCCTAGTTAGGTGGGCTTTAATCCTAGAGGACAATAAAACATGCATCCTCTTTGGATTAAAGCCCTGTGGGCTGAGGACATGACAGCTCCATGCTGTCAGTGCCGGGAGGTAGCCGACAACATGGAGCTGTCATGAGGGGCCGCGGGAACACCACCCCCCACGGCAATGCGATTGGCACATTAAAGTAAATAAAAAGTTTAAAAAGTTAGAGTTTCAGCTCCCCTCATGGATCACATCCATGAGGGGCACTGAAACTACTAACCTCCCTCCTCCATGATGTCCCATGATAATCTGGTCTGGAATAGACCATCCGCTGTCTTCTGCGCATGCGCGCCAAAGGAGATTTGACGGCGCATGTGCAGAAGAGGAGATCGGCATGGGACATTTGAAATCTCCTGGTTCCCGGCTACTAAAGATGTCACCAGGGACCGTGGTGAGCGGTCCCCAGGCCTGTGATCGCTGCTATCCATTGAAAAGTTTAAGAAAGTCAAATAAAGTTACATTTTCACCTCCCCTCATCCACAGCGTGTGCAGAATCCGCCTGACAGTTACTCTTGGGGCACCGGGTTGAACTCTGCTGCGGGAATCACACATGCAGGGTCCGACTCGCCCGTTTGCAGGAGGCCTAAGGCCTCCGGCAATATCCCCTGACAGTAAATCTTTATCCGTTGACCTTTTACCCAACTACGGTGCATGCACACATCAGCAAAATGGCAAACGCAAGTGCAGAAGCTGGGGAGGGTCTGGGAAATTTAAAATCTCCTTGCTACAAAAGGTGGCTGAAAGCCTGGAGCAGTGACTGTGGGCAGCGGTGATGGTGATGGCCAATGGATAATGGCGATCGCATAAAAGTGAAAAACTGTTGAACTTCAATGCTCCTTTCAGTTTGGGCCATTATGCACCAGACAGAAGATTAGGGCCACAACGGGTATGTTTTTGAACATGGGACAAACGGGGGTATCCATTTTGGGGTGAAAGTCTTCATTCATATGTGTGCTGTACAAAAAAAACAGTTTTTAAAATGACACGGTTGCCCAAAAAATGAAAATCTTAATTTTTTGTGTCCAAATGAAAGAGAATAAAGTAACTCCTGCGCTCAGGGTCCCCTGTACGGTGAGGACTGTGACTGCCTGTGACTGCCTTAGGGTGCCTACCCACTTGTGATTTTTTCTCAAGAGCAATTAGTATAGAATGTGTTCTTGTCCATCTGGGTTTTTTTTCCGTTTCGTGGGGTTTTTTCACATAGGAACCGTCAGTTGCATATGTCTCCTTATTTTTCTCTTAATGCACCCATGATTGTCAATGGAGGGCTGCAAAAAACGCACAAAAAACGCGCGGAAAACGCGCAAAAACGCAGCGTTTTTCACGCATGAAAATCGGCAACGCAAGTGGGTAGGCACCTTTAGGAGGAAACACGTTTAGTCTTTCATATTTGCTGCATAAGTGAATGAGAACAACTGAACAGGTCCTGTTTAAAGAGAATGATAAGAGAACGAGCCAACAATCATTTTAATGAAAGATGAGAGGAAAAAAGAGGGAGCAGAGCTTGTACTTGGGAGCTCAATGTCTATAAACCGCTGTCTTGGTTTGGGAATTTTAATCTCTCCTTCCGTTATTCTATATATGGGAGTGAGATTGCCCAATTTCTGATGAGAATGAGAGGGTGCAGCCAGTCCACAAACAGTCACGCCTTCCCAGAAGGACGTGCAAATACATAGAGCAAATGTAGGGGAAAAAAGTGGTTGTAGGCGCTACCTCTTTACTTAAAGAAGGACCTAGGGATAATGCCTACAACCACTTTTTTCCAACAGCAATTTTTATGCCTGCATAAAATGAACAACGAGCAAAAAACAAAGAATTACGTTTGTTGTTTAGTCATTGGCGCGTATTTAGACTGAAAAATTATCGTTGACTTTCTCTTGTTTCAATGGTGTTTTGAACAATAATTGTTCCATCTAAAAGCTCCCTAAACAAAACAAATGATTGTACCGTAGCTGAGAAAGGCATTATCACATACATCCTATCTATCTATCTATCTATCTATCTATCTATCTATCTATCTATCTATCTATCTATCTATCTATCAAATATCCATCTATCTATCTCATATCTATCTATCTATCTATCTATCTATCTATCTATCTGTCTATCTATCTCATATCTATCTATCTATCTATCTATCTATCTATCTATCTACCTATCTATCTATCTATCTCATATCTATCTATCTATCTATCTATCTATCTATCTATCTATCTATCTACCTATCTATCTATCTATCTCATATCTATCTATCTATCTATCTATCTATCTATCTATCTCCTATCTATCTCATATCTATCTATCTATCTATCTCATATCTATCTATCTATCTGTCTATCTATCTCATATCTATCTATCTATCTATCTATCTACCTATCTCATATCTATCTATCTCATATCTATCTATCTCTCATATCTATCTATCTATCTCATATCTATCTATCTATCTATCTCATATCTATCTGTCTATCTCATATCTATCTATCGCCTATCTATCTATCTCATATCTATCTATCTATCTCATATCTATCTATCTCTCATATCTATCTATCTATCTATCTATCTATCTCATATCTATCTATATATCTATCTCATATCTATCTATCTCCTATCTATCTATCTATCTTATATCTATCTATCTATCTATCTATCTATCTATCTATCTATCTCATATCTATCTATCTATCTATCTATCTATCTATCTCATATCTATCTATCTCATATCTATCTATCTCATATCTATCTATCTCTCATATCTATCTATCTATCTATCTATCTATCTTATATCTATCTATCTATCTATCTATCTCATATCTATCTATCTATCTCATATCTATCTATCGCCTATCTATCTATCTATCTCATATCTATCTATCTATCTATCTATCTATCTATCTATCTATCTCATATCTATCTATCTCATATCTATCTATCTCATATCTATCTATCTATCTATCTATCTATCTATCTATCTATCTATCTATCACATACATCCCATCTATCCCATCTATCTATCTATCTATCTATCTATCTATCTCATATCTATCTATCTATCTATCTATCTATACATACTGTACATTACAGATTGTGTAAGATCTACTGCATCCATTGGCTCTAAAATGTTGCTGCTAAACATTGGCATATAAATAAGGAATTCACATTACTTTAGTCAAACTAATACTTTTTAGTCAAACTGAAAGTTTTGTAAAGTTTGGCAAGACTGACTCTATTTTTGTACCAAAAGTATAACACATTTAAACAAACAGCCACAAGAAAACCTGCACATTAAAGTACATACAATATATCTATTTAAGAAAAGTAGCATTGATGTTTTCTCAAATATTTCAGCTGTTTTTACCAAAATATGTGATAAGAAAACAGCATTTTCACAAACAAATTGTGAACGCAGAATAAGGATAGAGCAAATCTAATGTGTCGGTATCACTGAACAGTGGAACAGTTATAAACACTGTATAGCAGCCTCGGCTTTCTGTGCTTTATGCATAACCGTAATAATATTCATATTTTCTATTTCTCTAGACTGGTGGTTTTTAAACTGTTTTGGAAACTTTGTGGGACTCCTGAAGAGGTTGTCAGTGTAGGCTGCAGAGGAAAAGCTTAAACTTTTGTTATTTATACATTTACTTTCTGTTTACATTTTATAAATAGTGTATGGTAAACAAGTGAGCCTAAATGTTAAGGAAGGAAGGAAGGAAGGAAGGGAGGAAGGAAGGAAGGAAGGGAGGGGGGAAGGAAGGAAGGAAGGGAGAAAGGAAGGAAGGAAGGAAGGAAGGAAGGGAGGGGGGAAGGAAGGAAGGAAGGAAGGAAGGAAGGGAGGGAGGGAGGAAGGAAGGAAGGGAGGGGGAAGGAAGGAAGGAAGGAAGGAAGGGAGGAAGGGAGAGAGGGAGGGATGGAGGAAGGAAGGAAGGAAGGAAGGGAGGGGGGAAGGAAGGAAGGAAGGGAGGAAGGAAGGAAGGAAAAAAGGGAGGAAGGAAGGAAGGAAGGGAGGAAGGGAGAGAGGGAGGGAGGGATGGAGGAAGGAAGGAAGGAAGGGAGGGGGGAAGGAAGGAAGGAATGAAAAAAGGAAGGAAGGGAGGAAGGAAGGAAGGAAGGAAGGAAGGAAGGGAGGGGGAAGGAAGGAAGGAATGAAAAAAGGAAGGAAGGAAGGAAGGAAGGGAGGGGGGAAAGAAGGAAGGAATGAAAAAAGGAAGGAAGGAAGGAAGAAAGGGAGGAAGGAAGGAAGGAAGAAGGGAGGAAGGGAGGGAGGAAGGAAAGAAGGCAGTTTGCTGGGATGGTTGTTAGGCACTTATACACCCGACAATCATCCCATGTAAATATACCTCAACACTTTGGCATTGCACATGTTTGTTTAATCTTGGATAAGCCACTGTGCATATTGCTGAATTAGCGATAATCAAATACACCGTTACACAATGCAGATTAGTAAAGTATAGAAAATGTAGGTTCTAGTTAAGTGAACTGCCTCGTAACCCGTACAGAGAAAAAAATAGCTGGAATGATAAAACACTACCTGAGTGTAGGTTGTATGGTTTGGAGATGATTTATTACTTTTTTGTTCCTTTATGCAGTGCTCTAAGTTAGTTCTTTTTAGTTGGGTATCTTTTATTATGCTCTAGAAACCAGCAAGTTCACCAAAGTCACATAGATTTCTCTATTGCAAATGGTTCTCATTATTCATTATTAATGCATTGAGGTGTATTTCAGATGCATTGCCTTAGACAAATGTAATGGAAATGAAATGCATCTTAACCATAATTCAGCTATAACTGATTATAGCTCAAATTCTATGGATACTTTTTTGAACAGCTGTAAAGATTTATGAAAAATATGTATGATATCAATATAAAAGGGATTGTACAAGAACTTTAAGTTATCCCCTATTGACAGTATAGGGAATAACTTGCTGATTGGTGGGAATTACACAAAGCAACAACCAGCGACTATTTTTGGTAAACGATTAAAGACTAATGGATGAATTCTTGCTCCTCACTCAGTTGGTTGCTGTGTTTACCATAAACTCTGTTGCTTACATTCGCTCTATTGAGCAACTATTCAGATGATAGTTGTCCCATGTAAAGCCACCCTTATGTAAGATATCTATGACTCTAATGTGAACAGCACGAAATGCTAATTTCCTATGATTGCCATCAGGAACATACTGATAAAGATAATTCACTAAAGTTCTTTAGTTAGACTTCAAGGAAAATGCACAACAGTGTACACGGATAAGAATTTACAAGCGTCATCTCTAGAGAACTTGAGAATTTTCAGTATAAAGCCAGAGAGCTGATACTTTCTGCTGAGCAATCAAGTGCACAGCACACTGATTTCCACAGTATTTCAGATCTCAGAGGAGGCAGAATAAGAAATAAATTGAATTGATGAGATCCTCTTAAACAAGCTATTCCCAACATGTGTAAAGGTGAAGTGGAAGGAGAAAAACACATTTCTGTAGCAGAACTATTCACCTTGTGCAACAGGTACTGAGTTTTACACTTTTCCGTGGTGTATTATCTATATCTATCTATCCATACATCTACCTATCTATCTATCTATCTACCTATCTATCTATCTATCTATCTATCTATCTATCTATCTATCTATCTATCTATCTATCTATCTATCTATCTATCCATCCATCCATCTATCCATCCATCCATCCATCCATCCATCCATCTATCTATCTATCTATCTATCTATCTATCTATCTATCTATCTATCTATCTATCTATCTATCTATCTATCTATCTATCTATCCATCTATCTATCCATCTATCTACCTATCTGTTTGTCTGTCTCTCTGTCTGTCTACTGGTTTGACAGTGGCTTACTCTCATGTACATAGTAATGCATGCTAAATTGATTTTCCAGCCCTTAAAAACTAATAAACTACCCATAGAATAGGTAGTTAATCAAGAGCTAAATGGTAAGGTCTTCTGCCCGGGACCCAATCAGCTGTTTGCTAGCTGTCATTTTATACAAAGCAGGAAGCAGACTGCGCCATATATTGTGGAGGATCCCATTGCCTTTAATGGGAACTATGCCTGCAATACCATACTCGACCACTGTACACTGTATAGAGCTATCTGCTCCGTGTTCCATACACCATGACAGCAGCTCCGCAAAGAGTTGATTGCATTATTATCATTACTGGTTTTCAGCTAGCTTTTGAAAGCTTAGAAGGTAGGGAGAGTCTAATCAGTTGTGGAAGCAAAATCCAAATTTTGGGGGATGCAAGGGAGAAATCTTGGAGAAGGTTACATGAGCAGTAGACAAGAAGAGAACAAAGAAGAAGGTATTGTAAGGATAGGAGATTATGTGTGAGGAGGTATTAATAGGTAAGGCCACAGAACAGATTGGAAGTTGGGAGAGGCAGAAGAGTAGCAAGGGAAGGCGTGAATTAAATGGTCAGCACATTGGAGACCAGTGAAAAGAACGTGACATTAGTCTAGGTCTGAGATAATGAGGCCAACCACTAGCATTTTTGTTGACTTAAGGTTGAGGAATCAGTAGATTTGAGAAATGCTTTTGTGGTTTGAAATAATGTATAGCTGCCATAAAGTCATTGCTGACTAAAAGAAATAGATAGTATTGGGAGTAAGGATAATGCACAGCTAGGTCTAAACATTAGATCTGTGGAATTATTACAGGATAGTATCAACAGCATCAACATAACACTTTGAACAATGTCTTTATCCATCAGTCAAGCATGATGAAGGTTCAGTACAAATAACTTAAAGGACCATTCTGGCAAAACCCCATTTTTCCATCCCTGCCCCCCTCACCTAATTGTCTGTCATACTCTGGAAGTAACCTCTGTTTATTGCAGCCACTTCAATGCAATACAGTGTCCTGATCAATGCTTTTCAGGCACCATATTGAGAGTGATTTTTTTTACTTTAATGTTCAAATCAATCCCATGATGCATCAGCATAGCATTAGCTAGAGGCTATACCCCATCTGCCTGTTAGGTGGCAGTTTAAATATCATTAACTTCTACATTTACTTAAATAAGTTATAGACCGTAAGTATACAGTCAGGAGGATAGGCCATGCTCTCCTCTATTATAACGGTCTGACAGCAGCTGTGTGATCACCAGCACCCCCTCTAGGCAGTTTTTGTGATTGAATTAATGCAACAGCACCACACAGACTGAGAAATTGACTAGTTTCAGACAGCATACATCCAAGTACATATGAGCAGCTGGTCAGAACTAAGATCACATGACCACTTAGGAGGAAGCTAAGATTTTCAAATAGAAAGGAATAACTAACCAAGATAATATGAACTCACTTAGGTATACTGGGGGAATAGCTACATTAATGGATCTCATTTTGGTTTTCCACTGATAGTTCAGAGTAAATCCATAGACACTGGGTAATCTATAGGTGGGCTAAGCTAAGTCAGTACTAAGTCTGGCTTGTTATCAGTTCATGGGTAGAGTCTTAGACTTAATGTTGGAATCCATTTGTTAGAATCATGTCTAGTTAGTATCCATTGGGCTTGCACTCACTTTGGAGGATAAAAGGGTCCATAGATATATGGCAGTACTTTGCGAGGTGTGTCAAGCTATGTCATTACTCAGTCTGACTAGCAGCTGGATTACTCACCATAGATATCGACCAAGAATCGAGAGGAATCTAGTAAAGTGGCCTTTGGGAGATACAATATCTGATATCTCTATGGTCATAGTAGATTTTCTTCTAGCTTTCCACCTCAATTGATTTTCACTTGGGATGGTTCCCCTGAGGCGACGATTTCAACTTTTTTCTGAAGGGGCCACTCCTAAATGTTGCATCATTTTTGGTAGTAAGAATTCCTATTATAAGGAGATATTGGAGGGACTAGTCCATAGTCAATATTGTATCTTTATCTAGCACTAATTGCCAAATTACTCTGGTTTAAATCTTAGTCAATTAAGATTATCCCCGCCTGCTGAATATTACTGAGAGCAGTGCAGGAAGAAGAGCCAGCTGGACACGGCTGAGCCCCGGCAGCTGAAGAAAGGTCATGCCGATCATGTGTTCTTTCTTCAGCGCTGCAGGGAGTCGTCCATCTTCAAGTACGGCCGTCTTCTTCCTGCAGTAACACGGGCGCCGATGCGCCCGTGTGACTGAGCCCTTACTGCAGAAAGAAGACGGCCGCACTTCAGGACGGACGTCTCTCTGCAGTGCCGGGAGAAAGAACTTATGACTGGCTTCATTGCCGGTCATGTGTTCTTTCTTCAGCGCTACGGGGAGTCGTCTGTCTTGAAGTAAGGCCGTCTTCTTCCTGCAGTAAGGGGTCAGTCACGCCCGTGTACAGGTGCCGATGCGCCCGTGTGACTGTGACTAAGCCCTTATATAGGATTGAACTGTTTTGCCATTTTTTTGATTTTCTCAATTCATTGAATTACTTCTTTGAAGCAAACATAATGTGTTCATATGTATCATCTATCTATTCTTATAGTACATGTGAATTGGGCCCCTCTAAACATGTGTGCATTACTTACCAGGAGTGCTGCTAACCATCCATCCCATTGTTTTCTGAATATTGATTATCAGATTGCTGATTGTTAGATCTTTGTATTTACCTTGTATTTTACATATATTCAATGCAATTTAAAACTTGGCACTTTTCAAAAGCGACATCCAATTTTTCATCTGAATTTCTAATGACTCTGCTAATTCTCTGGTCTAATATCGTTGACCTTTCTGCATCACGTTCTTCTGTATTACATGTTTCATATATTGTACATGGACCAGCCTTAAACAACCTGTAGCAATCTAGATCATCAGCCTTTGGAATTTAATACCAAGATTCCATATAAAAATCCGATGTTCATATTGTGTTGTTCCAATGCTATAATGTTGAGCAGCGGGATCCGGCTATACATGGTCAGTCTGAATGTGGATAAACACTTTATATTTCAAAGTAAGGACCCAGCTTGATACTAGAGACCAAAGTGAGTGAATTGTCATATATAATGCTAATTCCTAAAACTCAGCAAATAGTGGGAGGTAAATACATGCTGATAAAAGTACTTCAATGAGGCCATTACATAAAACAAATTCATACCAGCAACTCAACAAATACATGCAAGTAGAAATATGCTCAATTTTGTTTAATTTTTCCCTATAAAGTGCAATTACATCATTATTTCAGATAAAGTATATAATTTGAAGCATTTGAAATCCTTTTAAGTTATGATTTAAAAATGTCAAGCACTGGCAAACTGAATTGTCCTGATGTTTAGCGCTGCTGATAGATAATGACAAAGAGTTATTTTACGTGTAAGTGCTGTCGAAATAGAAATGTAGGACAATTTACATTATAACCCGGATGCCTACCTTTAGAAATGAATTATCATCTAGATACATTTCACCCCTTAAAATGTATTTACTTATCAATAATCAGCTCAGGCCAGAATTGTGCTGTGTCTTTCCTTTGTAATTTACATTCAGGCCACACAATCTCAGATATAGTGTCAGGTATCCCCCCCAAAAAGCTGTTACTAAACTTCGAAGTACTTTTTTATGGGTATGCTGTGACTTTGCTAACTTTCTTTATTGATGAATGACAAGTTATCAATAGATGACTGGCAGCGGCCAACAGTTGGGATCCTCGCAGATCTGCTGATTCCCAGGCCTGCTATTGCTATGGTCAGTAAAAGAAACAGAAAGCATTGACTATAGTGCAGTGGCCCAAGTTGGCATTGCAGGCACAACTCTCATTGCATTTAATACTAACCTAATTAGATGCGGACTAATAGAAGTTTAGGTGTATGTAAAAATGTTGCATTTGTAAATATTTATCATAGTCCTCTGAGGTCGAATGATATTGAGAGCTTAGTTGGTCAAATGGAACAAGAGATTCCCCTATCAATAAATGTGAAATATTGAAATGGAACACTGGAGTAAGTTTAAAGTAATGTATTCCTTTGGGAGGGAACTCTGCTATTTAGTCAACTCATGGAATTTTTCCCCTGCCTTTAAAGATATTTGAGTCAGCAGAGAAAGGTGGAAGGGTAGAGGAAAATGTTATAAAGGAACTATGAGTAACAATGGGGGTTAGCCAAGAGATGCTAGATAATGCTCTACATGGACCCAGTGTTTCTGTATCTCAGACCTCCACCATGCAGCTAATTGGGAGACAAGTATAGCTAAATAATAGTTTTGAATGTCTAAGAGGCCTAGACATCCCACTCATCTATCATTAGTAAGAATGCTGCTGGCCACATGAGGTTTATGTTTTGCCCAGACAAATCGAGATAGGAACCTGTTTGTGTCATTAAGGAAATGTTATGGGAGTTCAATAGAAAAAGTACAAAATGGGTATAAAAAGTTTGGCAGTAAAAGCATTTTTCAGATGGCTATTCTTCCCATTCACAATATTGTGAATTTAGATATTCTTTGGGATTGCTCCTGCCATACTTTTAGCATAGGTTCAGCATTGTACTGATAACGTTTTTTATGTAAAGCAGTTATGGTAATGCCAAATATTTTATACCTTTGCTTTGCCAGTCAAAAGCATATTTAATTTATAGATAGTGTATGTTATTAGACAAATTCATAGGCAAGATTTCAGATTTTGGTGCATTTATTTGGTAGTAAGATCCAAACTCAATAAGTCCAAACTTTTTTATGCGTTTTCAAGAGAGCATATGGGAGCTGTTAAAGTCAAAATAATATCATCAGTGTATAATGATATTAAATGGGAATGATCTCTGATCTGTATTTCTTTAATTACGGTATTTTCTCTAAGGGCCTGCACCAGCGGTTCAAGGGACAGTATAAATATCTTTGGAGACAGCTGGCATCTCTGCCCGGTGCCATTTGTAATTTTAAGACATTGTTGATAAATACTTGTGCCGAGGGGTTTGAATGCAGTTTGCATATAGCTGTATGAAAAAGGCCATCAAAGCCCATTGTCAGGGCTCAAATCTGGGTGCTCCTGTGGTTCAAGCAGTACCTCTTCTGATTGAACTATCAGTTCTCTGAATTCTGCCCCTTGCAAAACCTTGCTCTTGTTCCTTGCTCCTAGTTCCATGCTCCTGTGTTTTCCAGACTGGCTCCACCCTGTGTTTTCCCTAATTAGTCTCCATATATAAACCTGTCCCTCCCTCCTTGCTCTATTATTGTGCTTCCCGCTTCTAGTCAAGTTCCTCCACTTGCCTACTCCTCTTACAAAAGATAATTGCTCCCATGTACCGATCTCTGCCTTATCTGATTACTCCACTTTTCTACTCCTCTGTACATCATAGCTGCTCTCATGTATCGACCTCTAGCTAACCTGACTACTCCACTTGTCTATCCTCTGTACTTCATAGCTGCTCCTGTGTACCGACCTCTGGCTTGCCTCTTTGCTACCCGCCCATACTGGTTATGATTAGGGGCAACAAACTGGAGCCTGTTTGCTACACCCACTTTATCTAAAGCTGCAAAAGCATACAACCAACTTGTACGATGAAGCGTCTTTTTGGATGCTCAGAGCAAGGAAAATCACGTGAGCGTTCGTGAGATTTAGGAGCCTTCTAGCATAATCGAATGCCTGTCGGCCTTTCATAAATCCCAGATGGGTGCCAATCTGGAGGCTAATATTTTTGCATAAATTTTAATATCAGTATATAATTAAATAAGCTAAAAATTCTGGGGGGACATCTGAGTACTGCTCCGGTTTAGGATAGTGATTATTAAGGCTTATTGGTTTTCTTTAGGACAGGAGCCCTCCATAATCACTAGCTTGGATGCTTTGCACATGTGTGGGGACAGCATATCTTGAAAAGTCTTATAATAGACTTTCATAAGGCCTGGTGATTTACCAATTAGTAATTAATTGATTTGCTTAAGCACTTCCACTACCCTAATTGTAGAGTCAATGCCTTCCCACTGGGTTTCAGAAAGAGTGGGTAGGTTAATACTTTTAAATACTTGTTAATCTGCTGTGCTGCGAAAACTTAAAGGGGTCATCCTTTAAGTTATACAAGGTCTAATAGTAATCCCTAAAGATATTTGCTGTGTCTAAATAATTTGTAAATTTTCCCTTATTATTTTGACTTATTAAATATGGAATCCGTGATTTAAGATGTTGGGCTTTGATGCACTGAACCAATAATTTCCCAGATTTATTATTTAGCGAGTAATATTAGTCCTTGATTTTTTTAGTCTCCTCTCATAATTTGGAAGTAAATGGCTTTGAAGCTTATGCCGACATTGAAGGAGCTTTTCTGCCTGCTGAGTTGTTTGCTTCTGTTTGTTTTTGTTTTTCAAGAACCTTTATTTTATCAAGTAATTTGTTTTAGATTTTACACATAATGCTCTACCCTAATAAATGAGCCTCTTATGTATGCTTAGTGGGCAATCCATAAGACATGAGGGTTAACATTGCAGGATGCATTATGAATAAAATATTCCTTTAAGTCCCTCTCCAAGTTATTCTTATGTCCCACCTGCAACAATAAAAAATCATTACTTTGCCAAATATATGTTGGTGTGTGGTTTTATTGTTCTGCTAGGGTCAAGGAGATCACAGTATGGTCTTATCAAGTAAACGTCTCAATTGTCGGCTCCTGAGAAATTAGTAGTAGATTTCAATCTTATATGAATATGTCAATTCATGAATAACTGTTGTGAACTTTTGAGTAGAAGGAGAAGTCCCTCCCAGAACTGTGCATTGTTTGCCAAAAGTTCTTCCACCATATGAAACCTAGGAATCGGGCATGACTGCACAAATTGAAAGTGGTGTTAATGCTATTTGAGACAGCATTGAAATCACTGCAAATACGTAATTTGCTTTGTTTACATTTGGAAAGAATGCATAGGATTTTATGAGTAAAACATCTTTGTTTTTTATGCGGGCATACTAGTGTTGAAACTAGTTTATATAACATAGTATGCTAGGCGGAAAAAATACATATGACAATCCAGTGCAGCCTATTTTCACCCTACTGTTGATCCAGAAGAAGGCAAAAAAATGTGCTCGTCATAGGCTCCTAGATCTCTTTTGACACACCGCATGACCCTATTTGCCTTGGCAGTAGCTTTCTGACACTGGTTGCTTCAGTTAAGTTTCCAGTTAACTGAAATCCCTAAGTGCTTTTCCACGTCGGTTTTGCCCAGTGGTTTTCGATTTAGGCCAAGGTCAGAGAAGGGTGTTTAACATGCTACTACAGCAGCGTGTAAACCACGCTTCTGTAGCAGCCAATAGGTTATGGAAGTTCTTACATGAACCCATATTAGAAGTGTGAATGTGTGCTTCTAAAAAAGAACAGACAGTGAGTTCTGACTCTCCTGTCAGCTCCATAGTGCGTGCTGTCCAGGGTGCTTTCCATAGGCTCCCATGGGAGCCAGGGAAGCTGGCTGCCCGCACCATAGGCGTGTGAAAGGGCTGCTCCGTGGAGCTAGGGGCAGCCCCGCTCACGCGCATAATCCCTATTGCTGTTTTCCTGAGCAATTCTTCTACCAGGCAATTATTAAATATATTAAAAAGAATAGGTTTCAGTACTGCACCTATGCTACCCCACTAATATAGGTGACCCAATTAGAGTATGTACCATTGACAACCACTCTTGCTTTCTATGATTGAGCCAATTAATTACCCACATACACATATTCTCACCCAGACCAAGCACTCTCATTTTATATACCAACTTTTATGCTGCACAGTATCAAATACTTTGGAATAGTCAGATTGGAGTCAGGGAGGATTTTTTTTCCATTAAATGGGGAAAATTAGCTTCTACATCATTTTTGTTTTTTTTTTCCTTCCCCAGGATCAACATTGGGTGTTAATAGACTGAACTGAATGCACATATGTCTTTTTTGGGCCTTACATACTATGATACTAGTCCAGATACACAAGATCAATTTACTCTACCCAGTCTAGCCTAAAAGTTACCCCCTCATAGAAACTAACCAGATTGGATTGACAGGAGCAACCCCTCATAAACCCATGCTCATATGGAGTTATAAAGCTATTTTCCTTGAAATACTCCAGGATAGCATCTCTTAGAAACCCTTCAAACATTTTACTCTCAATAGAGGTAAGACTTACCGGCCTGTAGTTTCCATGTTGACTTTTTGACCCCTTTTTCAGTATTGGCACCACATTCGCTAAGCTCCAATGCAGTAGAACAGACCCGGTCACTTTAGAGTCCTTAAATATAAGAAACAATGGTCTGTCTTTCAGATTATTTAATTCCATTAGAATTTGGGGGTGTATGCCATCAGCAACATAATGTAACCCTGTTAGTTTACCTCCCAGTCACAGCTTGCATCCAACCAGGTCTTCAATCTTCCTGTTATTTTATAGTTTCCCGCATACATTATTACTTCCAGTTCGTCAACTTTATTGGTCAGACTTCTAGCATTGGTCACCATGCATTTTAGAAGGTTTTGGTTATTTTTTATTTTAAGTGTATGCCTATGAACATTTCTGCCAGTTCTAACTGCACTAACCGCTGACCAATACCATTAATTAGTCTTATACTCTACACTGTCTTCCCCCCATCTCTCCGGTTGCTCTTCCCCCCATTCTCTAGTTTTAATGCTCCTTCAATCTTTTAGCCATATTCTTCCCCAGCACAGCTGCACCCTCCCCATTGAGAGATAGAAAAACATAACAATGACAGTAAACAATCCTTCACAAAATTGTGAATGAAAATTAAAATTTAGCAGATGTTTCAGAGTTAGGTGTCATCCAATGAATTGACAACAAAGTTAAGCCGTATTTACAATGGACGACTGTTGGGCGAATGGTGCCCGACACTCGTCCCCGCATGTGCTTGCTCTCGTGTTGTTACACAGAAGTGAGTATCGCTGGCTTGCTCACAAAGTGGCCAGTAGGGGGAGGGCAGCTGGAGGGGATTTCATTTCTCTCCCCCGCCCCTCTCCATTCACTTAACACATTGGCCATTCAGTACTGAACAGCTGCTATTTTACACCGAACGATCCTCATTCACGATCATCATCACTCATCCTTTAAGACCGTGTAAATGGGGCTTAAAGGGGTTGTCCCGCGGCAGCAAGTGGGTCTATACACTTCTGTATGGCCATATTAATGCACTTTGTAATGTACATTGTGCATTAATTATGAGCCATACAGAAGTTATAAGAAGTTTTTCACTTACCTGCTCCGTTGCTGGCGTCCTCGTTTCCATGGAGCCGACTAATTTTCGCCGTCTAATGGCCAAATTAGCCGCGCTTGCGCAGTCCGGGTCTTCTTCTTTTCTGAATGGGGCTCCGTGTAGCTCCGTGTAGCTCCGCCCCGTCACGTGCCGATTCCAGCCAATCAGGAGGCTGGAATCGGCAATGGACCGCACAGAAGCCCTGCGGTCCACCGAGGGAGAGGATCCCGGCGGCCATCTTCAGCAGGTAAGTAAGAAGTCACCGGAGCGCGGGGATTCAGGTAAGCACTCTCCGGTGTTCTTTTTTAACCCCTGCATCAAATGCCACAACGCAAATTCTACCATTTTAGTCTATACATGAGTGATTCTGTTTTCTAGCTCAGAGCCAAGTTAAGAGGTTGGAGAAGTAAAGCAAAGTTGGATTGTTAGCACATTCACAGTGCTTTCAACATCACTTTCATGGAGGCATCAGTGACTGATGCATCATCAATAGGAATGCCATAAACAATATCCACCATGCCAGGTGATGGGGCTTTTGAAAAGGTTTGGTTATTCCCGCCTGCATTGGTTTGCCCCTCTGGAGAGTCCATTTTATGTCCTTGCTTTGCTGAGCTTGCTGGCGGAGAAGAGGCCGCATCTGCCATGTGGCTGGGAAGATGATGATAATTGTTGTTGCAAAGGTCTCCACCTGGCTTTTGAAGGTCTTTTCTTTGATTTTGCAAGCTAACTTGTGAGGCTTGGATGGAAGAGCCTGCTAACTGATGCCTCAGAGCTGTTCCTTTGCTTCGACCCCTTGAAATTTGCACATTTAGGGGGGGCACCCTGCAAGTTCAAATACAGAGGAGCTTCACAGCAAGCTTCCAACTGTGCCATCTTGTTCCCACACCGGAGTCTGAGAATGTTAAAAATTAATGAGCTTCTCCAGCTTGGTTTTTGATCACTTCCATCTCCATGGCATCCGTCTCCATGCATTTGTGTCTATGGCTGTCCCATAATGACATTTTAGTGTCAGTCTGTATTGAGTCCCTAACAAGTAAACTTAGATCACTATAGAACCCTTTGATGATCTAAGTTAGTCTACGGTGAATTCTGGGAGTAAGGCCGCCTGCAGACGCAATCCTATGCAGACGGCTGCGATTTGGCCACGCGAAATGTTGCGCGGCAAACAAATAGCGGCACGCCTTATTTCTGTGCGAGGCTCGCGCCGGCACATGAAAGAGCCGGGGCCGCGGGTGAGGTGAGTGCCTGCGCTGCTCTCTGCAGGCGCTCGGGGCGGGTCCCGCAGCGAAAATTCTCGCAGCCGGATCCGTCCCGGTCATCTGCAGACGGCCTTACAGGCAGCATGGTGCCACAATACGAATGTCTGAAAACTGTCTAAGGCCGCCTGCAGACGGGCGGAAATTCCGCGGCGGGATTTCCGCCGCTGGAAGCCTGCATAGGATTGCGTTAACAAATCCTACACAGAGCCACGCACAGAAACATCACTCACCCGCCGCCGGCTCCAGTCTGCGCATGCAGCGGCTGCCCGGCAGCCGGCATATGAAAGATCCGGAGCTGTAGGGAGCGGGTGAGTACGCGCTGGTCCCTGCAGGCGCTTGGGTCGGGTCCGACCTAAGCGTCTGCAGGCGGCCTAAGGGCTCATGTCCACGGGCAAAAGAAGAATTAAAATCCGCAGCGGATTTTAACTCTTCTCCCGCGCGCGGATCCGCACCCCATAGGGATGCATTGACCACCCGCGGGTAGATAAATACCCGCGGATGGTCAATAAAAGTGATTTAAAAAAAATGGAGCATGAAAAAATCTGGACCATGCTCCATTTTCGTGCGGGTCTCCCGCGGGGACGGCTCCCGCGGGCTTCTATTGAAGCCTATGGAAGCCGTCTGGATCGGCGGGAGACCTAAAATAGGAATTTAAAAGAATTTACTCATCCGGAGCGGACCGGGAAGGTCTTCTCTTCCTCACGGCCGCATCTCCCTTGCTTCGGCTCGGCGGATGTGCCCGGCGCATGCGCGCGGCACGTCGGCGACGTGCCGGCGACGTGCCGCAGCCGTGACGAGTTCATCCGCCAGCCGAAAAAGAAGATCCGGCCGTGAGGAAGAGAAGACCCTCCCAACCCGCTCCGGATGAGTAAATTCTTTTAAATTCCTATTTTCAGCACTCATGTCCGCGGGGCAGGAGGGACCCGCTGCAGATTCTCCATGTAGAATCCGTAGCGGGTCTGATTTTCCCCGTGGACATGAGGCCTAACTCATACTATTATTTCTTACATGTTTCATAGTTTCTTGTTGTTGTTCTCAATAAGAGAAACAAAATAAACTTGTAGATTTGATCCCTTTTAATGAATAACAAATACAATGATGAAGCAATCAGTGCAAGCTTTCGAGGCTACTGGAGGTCCTTCATCAGGCTGGTATTCTCAAAGTTTATTTTCACTTGTTTTACCATAAAGGCAAACATACAAGAAATGTGTATCAAAGTTAATGAGTCAGTGGTAAAACTGTAGCATATCTTAAAGTAATTAAAAGCAAATCTAGATAATTAAAACCCCAACACTGAAAACTTGGTTGCTTTCATTTTTTAGTTCAAATGCTTTACATTCTGAATGTAAATATTGCTTTTCATCTTTGTGTTTTTATGATTTATAGACATGTTGAGGCTGTTTTGCCATCTGAAGGCTATTCAGTATAAGACCACATTTCTTAAACCTTACAGCTCCGAGAATGAATTCCATGTCTGACTGTAAAACATTGTCTTTCAACTAAAAGGAAAATTGCACTGGAAATGTCTTTGTAGCTGCTATTGTTGTTTTATATAAAATGAAACTTCATAAAACACTAGACAGGCTCTATCTTTCTTTCTGCCAATTTCAAGTAGACTTGAGAAACTGAAGTAGCCTGTAGATAATAACTAGCATAGCAGAGGTTATTGAGAAAACATCCAGTTACTCAAAACCATAACACAACTGTAACAAATTAGAAGCAATACACTATATGAGAGCTATTATACAAAACTGTGGATTTGATGCTTCCCCTGCAAGAAGATTGTTAAGCTTATCCGGAACTGTGTTTCAAAGTTGCTCAATAATAGATAAAAGCGGTCATCGGTGGGCGAGGGGAATTGTCACTTAATGTGCTCTCTGCAGCATCTGTAGCAAACTTTTTTGGACATTTATCAGACACAATGTAGAGCAAAAGTTTAGTTGTTGCCTATAGCAACCAATTATGTTGGCACTTTAATTCCCCCCCACCCCCCGCCCCAGTAATATCAACGTGTAATACCAATATTTTTATTTGTACCACTTTAATAAAGTGTCCGTTGTGTTTTACAACATCATATAGATATCTTATATCAATGATATCAGTCATGCTCATGTATATTGCCATTCACCTCATACTGAAAACAATAGAAACTCAGTAAAGGTTGAAAAAATAAAAGTGATATTAAACAACAGGTTTATAGCATGGCGTTTGGGGCCATTCTGTCAGGTTTTCATTACTCTGAGCATTATCTTTTACTTTAGGGCTCAGTCAGACAAGCGTTTTTTTCCTGCATCTATAGATGCGAAGCCCCCCCCCCCCCCCCCACAGACCGCATGCATAAAAAATGCGTGAACAAAGCTTCAGAAAGTGTTTCGCATTCGTATTTGTTGTGCGGTCACACGATGATAAAATTTGCACATAAAAATGCGGTCCCATCGCTATCCCCCGCTGCGTCTGTGACAGCTGCAGCAGGGGATTCCTTCAATGTCAAACCCCTGGATGCTGTCACATCCAGGGGTTTCACCTGTGGTCAATGGTGTCGGCAGCAGCAGCGCCGACCCCATTGAAAATGTACGGAGAAGCTTGTGCTCCTCTGCTGTCGCAGGGGATACCTTAATCCCCGCGGGGAGTACCCTCATCACTGAACACTGTGACAGCAATGTTCACTGAGGAGGGGACTCCGCAAGGACGAAGGAATGACCTGCCATAGCTGTCGCACCTGTGGTAGAGGAGCGCAATGCTATTGCATTGCTTTCAATGGGCCAGGCACTGCTGCTGCCCCATTGAAAGCAATAGGACGAAGTCAACTCCTGCAGGGATTTTCAGGGGGTGGAAGGATGGCCTTTAAATTTAAGCCCTATCCTGAAAATAAGCCCTAGATGCTGGAAAAAATGTAATACATAACCTAGAAGCAGTGTCTGGGTCTCCACTGCATTTTCTTCCCAGGTCCCCGACACTGTTCTACATTTTCTTCTGGCCACAATGGCTGTAATTGGTCAAAGCACTCAGCCAATCAGAGACAGCGCTTCCAGGAGGCAGGGATTTTTAATTTCCCAGCCACAAGCAAGTGAAGAAGAACTGTGCCGCTGACCCAGGGAGAAGACGCATCAGAGCCGGACACCGCTTCTAGGTGATGTATTATTAATTTTATTTTTTCCAGCATCTAAGGCTTTTTAAGGGCTTTGAAAGTAGGATTTCCTACTGTCAAAGTTGCATTGATTTGCACAAAAAAACCCGCATTTTTGTGCGAATCGCAAAACGCTGTCCTATTTTTTGTAGGTGCAAATGTTATTCACTTGTAAAAAATGGACATGTGACGGCTTTCATTGGAAAGCATTGGTTGCTAATAGAGGCATTTTTTCCGTACCCATACATGCGCTTGTCTGACTGACCCCCTAAACAAACAGAGGAATCTCTTACCCAATGAAGTTCTGAAGTGACTTTGAGAAGCCAATATATTATAAACCCACATAAATCACCCCATTTTAAAAACATACAACCCTCAAAGGTTTGAAAACTGCATTTAAAAATTCTGTTAACTCTTTAGGTGTTTCACAGGAACTAAAGCAAAGTGGAGGAGATATTTAATATTTTTTTTTACAGATTTTAGATTTTAATATTTTCTTTTCTGTAACATAACAGAAGTCCAAATATGAGAATAAAAAATAAGTGATGGCTGCTAGAATGCAAAACAAATTAATTGGGCCTTAAGGACAAAGCAGGTTATCACTGGTGTACCACTAGGGGTTGCAGGGGTCGCAAGTGCAACCCGGCCCCTTAGCAAACTGTTGGCCACATGATTAGTTCGGCTGGCAGTGCACTGACAGTGTCTGATAGCGGAGGGGGGAGCAGATCACGCGGTGCAACCAGGCATGTATTGTATATTTATGTATAGCTGGTATAAGTTATACTCGCTATACATATATAATTATATACAGGAGATATCCTGGTTATACTAGCATGCTCCATATCACTACATACAGTGGGCTGTATAACTTATACCAGCTGAACATTTAGAATTATATACAGGAAATATACAGGTTATACCAGCATTCTCACTATCACTATATACAGGAGGATATATATATCCCTGTATGTAGTGATATGGAGAATTCTGGTATAACCTGGATATATTCTGTATATAATTATATATGTGCAGTTGGTATAAGCTATAGACCCTGTATATAATGATATCGAGCATGCTGGTACATGCTGGCGCAAGGTATATTAACATGGTCAATATAGCTATATACAGGATGTATAGCCTATACCATCTGTACATGTATAATTGTATACCGGAGATACCCAGATTATACCAGCATGGTCTATATCACTACCTACACCGTTGATATTGTTGTATACAGGGATTTGTATATACATGTCCTATATACAGTGATATTGACCATGCTGTGTAATGAGGTATGTACAGCATATAATTATACATGTGGAGCTGGGATAAGTAATACCAGCAGTACATATATAATTATAGAGGAGATATCCAGGTTATACCAGCATGGTCTATATCACTATATACAGGGGGATGTGTAACTTATACCAGGTATACATATATAATTATATACAGTAGATACCCAGGTTAGGGTGGTTTTACACCTGCATTGGGGATTCCACTTTCCTGCTCTGTGTCTCCTGACAGAACTGAACAATGCTGGTTGGACCCCATTGACTATGATGGGGTCTGTCCACTATTTGCCCGGCTTTTGCATGGAAAAAAAAGCGCTGCATGCTGGATCTGTGATGGAACCTCCAACCAGAGGGACAGATGCATATGATAAACTAGCCTTGCACAAGCATGGTCAATCTTACTATATACAGGAGATGTACATACATCTCCTGATAATAGAGATATCGACCATTCTAGTAAACCCTAGGTATATGCACATCTCCCTCTATATAGTAATATGGACCATGCTGGTATAACGTGGGCATTTTCAGTAAATAATCATATATGTACAGCTGGAACAAGGTATACATCTCCTGTATATAGTGATATGGAGCATGCTGGTATAACCTGGGGATTTCCTGTATATAATTGCACAATTTACATGCAATTAATAAAACGCATCAGAAACCTGCATACAGTTTAAGGGCTCAGTCACATGGGCGTTTTTTTGCCCAATTTGCAGATGCACTTGCGATCTGCAGATATATATACCCAATGCTTTGCAATGGGATCGGTCACATGGCCGTTTTTATGCGGATCTGCCGAAAATGATATGACACAGTGATTCGCAGAACGCATGTAACTGCGTTCTGCGCAAATCGTTGTTCTTGTATATGCGCTCAATGGGGCCGGTGGCAGCAGCGCCAGCCCTATTGAGAACATATACTAAAGATTGTTCTCCTCTGCCAAAGCTGTAACAGCTGTAGCAGAGAAGAACGATGTTCGCCCATTGAATTCAATGGAGCCGGCAATACAGCCGGCTCCATTGAAAGCAATGGGCTGCCAGCAAGCGCTGTATTCAGTTTCGGGGAAGGGCTTCAAATATAAGCCCTTCCTGAAAACCATCCAAAAAAGTGTAAAAAATTTAAAAAAATATATACTCAACTTTTTGCAGCTGCCGGAGATCAGCCGGGTCCAGCCAGCTCTTCTCCTGATCTGCTTTCTGTAGTATTCAGCAGGCGGGAATTTAAAATCCCCGCCTGCTGAATGGGCTGCCTCTGATTGGTCACAGCCCTTAGCCAATCAGAGGCAGCTCTCATCTATTCATGAATTCATGAATGGGTGAGTGAGTGCTACCCCTGATTGACCTGAGGGCTGTGACCAATCAGAGGCAGCTCATTCAGCAGGCGGGGATTTAAAATCCCTGCCTGCTGAATACTACAGAAAGAAATTCAGGAGAAGAGTCAGCTGGGCGCGGCTGACCTCCGACAGCTGCAAAAAGGTGAGTATATATATATATTATTTTTTTTTTACACTTTTTTTTGGATGGTTTTCAGGGAAGGGCTTATTCTGAAGCCCTTCCCCAAAAATTAATACAGCGCTTGCCGGCAGCCCATTGCTTTCAATGGAGCCGACTGTATTGCCGGCTCCATTGAATTCAATGGGCGAACACCGTTCTCCTCCGCCACAGCTGTGGCAGAGGATAGCAGGCAGCGCCCTTGTGCCCGAGCCCTTTGGGCTGATAAATGCTGCTATCAGCGTTTTTTTCAGCCGTGATGCTGGCTTCTGTCACACGATTTTTTGTGCAGATCTGTTTTGCGCACAAAAAATCGCATGAAAAAACGCCCGAGTGACTAAGCCCTATTACGATAGAAACGCGTTGAGTCAGTGAACGCTGATCTAGTGAATATTATGTCCAGTAAGACCCTGAGACCAATCACTCTTTGAATTCAGTTAGCATGACCCATTTATCTAGTGGATATGCTGACTACTAAGTGCTGAGCGAATGACTTACCATTAGTCAGTATATGACTCTGATACTATCTATTCCCTGATGTACATAAGTGGGTGGGGTTCTTTCTTTTGGAACCTACATCTTAATGTTATGTTTGTTTCTGTGGACCAGTTTCTTTTTGTCTGGGTCTTGAGATACACATCGGAGGGAAATGTAGGTTGAATATCCAAACCAATAACTCTTCTGTATATCTCTGACCCTGGAGGGATAGACAAGATGGGTCTTCACTAGAGATGAGCGAACGTACTCGGATAAGCACTACTCGTCCGAGTAATGTGCCTTATCCGAGTACCGCTGTACTCGTCCTGAAAGATTCGGGACGCGCTGCGGAGCGGGGAGCTGCAGGGGAGAGCGGGGAGGAACGGAGGGGAGATCTTTCTCTCCCTCTCTCCCGCCCGCTCTGCCCCGCTTCCCGCTGCGACTCACCTGTCAGCAGCGGCAGCTCCCGAATCTTTCAGCACGAGTACAGCGGTACTCGGATAAGGCACATTACTCGGACGAGTAGTGCTTATCCGAGTACGTTCGCTCATCTCTAGTCTTCACTTGTTTGTGTGTTTGTGTTTTTTGGCTTTTGCTATTTTAGCATATGCATTATTAAAAGTTACGTTTTATAGGAATTTCTACCTTGAAAATATTACATTCAAATTAATTCCTCTGCCGCAGTGAAGAAAAAATGTTTTTCTAGGTGGGGTTTATTGTATGCTTAGATTTTCTTATATATTTTTTGTCTTGCAGCTGATCTAAATTGATTAAAAAGCCAGTGATAGAATTAAATGGGTTACATCTATAAACAGGTCTAGAGGTTTGGAGCCACTTTGTATGCTGCCAACTACAGAAGTGAGATTGTGACAAATTTAACAGCTTTTTAAAGTTGTAATTCGCAAATCTGCAGTTTTATAGTCATTTCTACAGTGAAAACACCCAGAAAAGCAAGATATATAATCTGTCAACAGAAAAGGTTTTGAACACCAGTGTTTGTTTAAAAAGCAGAGGCTTCCCCTCAGCTTCAAAAACAAAAGATGATTATTCTGCACACTGACTCACAATATTCACTTAATACAATGGGAGGAATTGATCATCATGTTTTGTTTATTCCCTCTCCAGTGCAAAATGAACTACATTTATCATATGGGTAAAAAATGTTAATAAATGTGTTGAAGCTTTAAGTATGTCTAAATATGTTTTTATGCCCCCCCTCCCCCCTATGTGAAGTGAGATTGTTCAAAACTTTTGAGACTTTTTAAAGTATCTCAAACAATAAATCCATCTAAAAACTTTCTCCAGTCAAACCCTGCCATTTCTCTTAGACATTAAAAGCATCTAATGAGGCCAAGTTCTGTCTTCTTCTTGGCTCAATAGTAACTTTGTACTTATTGCATGAAAGTAATAATTCTTAGGCATGTTGACGCCAGTTGATGGATTATAAATAAGATGGACCACTTAAGCTTCAGGAACTCTTCATTTGATCTATAGTATAAGGATACTTTTAGTCACAAGTGTTTGAAATGAAATGCATTTTATCATTTTTTTATATAGGAGAAACCATTTTTAGTTTATCAGGCCTCAGTCAGACGGGAGTTTTTTGCGTGCTTGTTATTTTAGTTTGCGATCCGCATCTATTGGAACCAATGCTTTTCAATGGCAGTGGTCACATGTCCGCTTTTTACCTGCGCACAAAAATTTGCACCGGTAAATATAGAGCAGCGGATTTCAAGACGCAAGTAACTGCAGCATTCAGGATTTTGGGATGTGAAATCCTTGGATGCTGTCACATCCAATGGTTTCACCTTGAGGTCAATGGGGCCGGCGGCAGTGCCAACTCCATTGAGAACATACAGTGAAGATCGCGATCCTCTGGCACAGCTGTGACAGCTGTGGCACAGGATTTCTTCATCTCCATGGGGAGTCACCTCATCACTGAACACTGTGACAGCATAGTCACAGTGTCCAGTGACAAGGCGACTCCCCGCAGGGATGAAGAACTCCCCTGTCACAGCTGTGGCACAGGAGCGTGAGGTTCTCCAATTGCTTTTAATAGAGATGGCGCTTCTGCAGCCCCATTAAAAAGCAATGGACTGCCGGCAAGCTCTGCAGTGATTTTCAGGGAAGGGCTTTACATATAAGCCCTTCCCTGAAAATCATCCCTAGAATGTGTAGAAAAAAACATAAACTCACCACTCTGTCGCTGCTGCTCAGGTGCGTCCAGCAGTGTCTTCTCCTGAACAGCCACAGCTGTCACAGCTGTGCCAGAGGATCGGAATCTTCACTGTATGTTCTCAATGGGGTCGGTGCTGCTGACGCCGCCCCCATTGACCACAAGGTGAAATCCCTGGATGTGACAGCATTCAGGGGTTTCACATCCAAGGAATCCCCTGCAGCAGTTGTCACAGCCGCAGCAGATGATAGTGGGCACCGCACTTTATGTGCGCATAAACATAGCCAAGTGTGTTTTTTTCATTGTGACACCCGTTTTGGTCATGCAAATTTTTGTGCGTTTGTGTTTTGAGCAAAAAAATGCGCAGCAAACAAACGCCCATCTGACTGAGCCCTAAAAGCATTCGTGATAAATATTTAAGAATGCTATCAAATGTCCACAAAGGGTAAAGTGTGGTAAATGTATTTGATTATTGAGATATTTGATAAAAGTATAGCCGCCAGCAAGGAAATTTAAAGTTTTAAACAAATTATATTCAGAATTTGAAAATGCTCGGCTCCGATTTCCGCAGTCATTAAACACAGTAGGTGTCCGCACTGCACGCCTTCCCTGGAAAATACATTTATAATATTTAAGCCTTTGAATTTTAAGGGACATTACATGTTTCTGTAACTTTACAATAATGGTATGATAATGATGATGAGATTGTAGTACCTATCCCCAAATCACAATTTATGGTAAGTTTTTTCCATAATAATTTTCTGGAAAATTGAGTCTTCAGCTATGCTGCATTGTCCTTAAAACTTTATTTACTAATTAAAACCAGATAATTAAACGTTTTCCATTTTTTAAATCTGTGCTTATTTACCAATTTTATATTTCATATTTATTCTATTTTTGTAGCTTCCCTATAAATTTTTCTCTTGAAAGACAAGTTGACATTTATTATATTATGGTCACTATTTCCCAGATGCCCCCTAAACTGCATCCCTGTTATTCTGTCAGGTGTTTTAGTTAACATGAAGCTCAAAATGGCTGTCACTCTGCTTGGGTGCTGAACAAATTGGGTAAGGTAATTATGTTTAGTAATCGACAAAAAATTTTTACTTTCATGAGATTTGCGCGTTTTGGCTTCCCAGTTTATATCCAGATAGTTGAAGCCCTCCATAATAATTACCACAATTAACTGGTGGTAGAGGGTGATGAGGAGAAAGCAAATCTATAAAACAGTTTTTTATCCTCCAGTGTATTCTCAAAGGAAAACAAATTGTCACATGAGATGGAGAGGGATAAAGTCAACTCTCAACTACATGTCACCTGTTTAACCCAGGAAAAAGTGCAGAGCCGCCTTAAAAGATTTAAAATAGGCATATTGCCAAGTCTGCCTATACCTTTTCTAATGAATGGTTTGAGGGGTTCGCCTATACTCTTGCTACAAAAATGTTACAGGTGTTCGCCTGTACTTTTGCTACAGAAATGTTACAGGGGTCCGCCTATACTCTTGCTACAGAAATGTTACTCGGGTCCACCTATACAGTTTCTACTGAATAGTTTGAGGGGTTCACCTATACTCTTGCTACAGAAATGTTACAGGGGTTCGCCTATACTTTTGCTACAGAAATGTTACTGGGGTCCACCTATACAGTTGCTACTGAATGGTTTGAGGGATTCACCTACCGTATATACTGGCGTGTAAGACGACTTTTGAACCCCGAAAAATCTTCTCTGAAGTCGGGGGTCGTCTTATACGCCGGTAATTCAAAAAAAAAAAAGTGTAAAAAAAAAAATCATTACTCACCTCCCCCGGCGTTCTGTCGCGCTCCGGCAGGATGTCGCTCGCTCCTCGTCCCCGGCGCAGCGTTGCTTTCTGAATGCGGGGCTTGAAATCCCCGCTTCCAGAAAGCTAATACACACGCCGGCAGCCATGACAGCATTGAATGGCTGTGATTGGCTGAAGGCGCACGTGTGTTAGCAATCACACCCATTCAATGATGTCATTGAATAGTGTGATTGGCTGAAGCCACGTGCGCCTTCAGCCAATCACAGCCATTCAATGCTGTCATGGCTGCCGGCGTGTGTATTAGCTTTCTGGAAGCGGGGATTTCAAGCCCCGCATTCAGAAAGCAACGCTGCGCCGGGGACGAGGAGCGAGCGACATCCTGCCGGAGCGCGACAGAACGCCGGGGCAGGTGAGTAAGGATTTTTTTTTTTCTCCTCTGTATACCGGCGTATAAGGTGAAAGTTGGGGGGTCGTCTTATACGCCCCGTCGCCTTATACGCCGGTATATACGGTATACTCTTGCTACAGAAATGTTACAGGGGTTCACCTACACTTTTGCTACAGAAATGTTACAGGGGTTCGCCTATACTTTTGCTACAGAAATGTTACAGGGGTCTGCCTATGATGTGGGTGCACAAAGACTTTCCATCGTGGTGTTTTACCTATCTGGCACAAATACACTGACTGACTTTGGCAGAAATGCGGGCCGAGGTTCTTAGCGGTGTGAAACTCTGCCATGTTTGGGCACACTGTTTTCTTCCTGTGTAATACCATCTTTGTGCACCCACAGCATAGGCGCGCCCAAGGAACTCAAAGACTTCCCATTGGGGTGTTGAGTAGAGATGAGCGAGCATACATGCTAAGGGCAATTGCTTGAGTGAGCATTGCCCTTAGCGAGTACCTGCCCGCTCGAGAGAAAAGGTTCGGTTGCCGGCGCGGGTGACAGGTGAGTTGCAGCAGTGAGCAGGGGGAGCGGGGGGGGGGGGGGGGATGGAGAGAGATATCTCCCCATCGTTCCTCCCCACTCTCCCCCGCCGCTCCCTGCCCACCGCTGGCAGACGAACCTTTTCTCTCGAGCAGGCAAGTACTCGCTAAGGGCAATGCTCGCTCGAGCAATTGCCCTTAGCGAGTATTCTCGCTCATTACTAGTGTTGAGCTATCTGACACCTACACAGAATGCAGTGTGTGGGGACACATGGATTTCCCATTGCTATTTAACTCACGGCACCTTGGGTCAAACGAGGTGGAGGCTGGGACCGAGCCTGACCCTGGGCCCACTCATGTACTTCCCACACGGAGTATTGCGGGTCCTTCCTTGGTCATGGTTTCGCGGCCTTATTATGCCACCTCCTCCTGCTTGGGGTCTGGGGAGCAGCGTTGGGCAACATGTATTTTCTCTCGTGTTACCACAGTTATCTGAGACACTGATTTGGGCCACACAAAAAGGAGCGTTACTGCATTAATGAGATGTTCACAGCAGTACTAGCATCCGAGTTCGCTTTATGCCCACGATTACTGAGGGTGTGAGCCGAGGTCCTTGGCAGGGTGAAACTGCTTTGTTTGGGCACTCTGATTTCTTTATGTGTAATATTTTCCTTGAGTTCCAGGGGCTCGCCTATGCTGTGGGTGCACAAAGATTTACAATTACATTGTTTTACCTGTCTGCACAAATACACTGACTGACTAGGGCAGAAGTGTGGGCCAAGGCTGAGGCCCTTAGCAGGGTAAAACTCTGCCATGTTTGGGCACTCTGATTTCCTCATGCGTAATAGCATGTTTGAGTTCCTTGGGCTCGCTTATGCTGTGGGTGCACAAAGACTTCCTATTGCGTTGTTTTACCTGTCTGGCACAAACACACTGACTGACTAGGGCAGGAATGTGGGCCGAGGCCCTTAGTGGTGTGAAACTCTGCAATGTTTGGGCACTCTGATTTCTTCCTGTGTAATACCATCTTTGTGCACCGACAGCATAGGCGAGCCCAAGGAACTCAAAGACTTCCCATTGTGGTGTTGAGCTATCTGACACCTACACAGAATGAATTGTGTGGGGACACATGGATTTCCCATTGCTATGTAACTCGCGGCACCTTGGGTCAAACAAGGTGGAGGCTGGGACCAAGCCTGACCCTGGGCCCGCTCACATGCTTCCCACACAGAGTATTGCTGCATTGTGGAGATGTGTACAAGTGCTGGCACCTGAGTCCCCTTTATGCTTATGTTTGCGGCTCCTGACAATTTTGTGACGGAGGTGGTACGGGATTGGAATGATGATCGTACGTCAATTTATCATCAATTCTCAATAGCCTTGTGGGCTATCGCCCACACTTTCAAAGAGGGTCGCTGCCTAGCCCTGCCAACTGTCTGCAGTGTGTGCCTCTGGTTCCTCCTCATCCAGTACGCACTTATAAATAGACATGAGGGTGGTGTGGCTATGAAGCGAGCGTGTGGCATGAGGACAACTACTGAACGCTGTGCAGGGAAAATTTTGGGTGCGCTGTGGATGCAGGGTCATGCGGGGGGGGTTGGACAGCAATGCCAGCATGTAACCCAGGAGAAGAGGCAGTGGTGTCTCCCGCAGGCAGTGATTGTCCTTGGTTGCAGGTAGTGTGGTGCTTAGCTAAGATGTGCCAGCGCATGTGCCTTGCTAATGAGGGTTTGTCCCAAGTTAATTGTTAGGGGGGTGACGCCAGACTCTTGCCCCTATTTTGGATTATTTTGGATTAATAGTGGGACCTGGGAACCACAGATGCAGCCATGCATGCTGCCCCTGCCCTTCCCTATCCGTTTTTGTGGTGTTTCCATGACTTTCTGATGTTTTCTGGTGTTTCACAAGTCATCAGCTATGCGGAGCATCGGTCCCATACAAAAATGCTCGGGTCGCCCATTGACTTCAATGGGGTTCGTCACTCGAAATGACCTCTCGAGCATTATGAAAAGTTTGACTCGAGCAACGAGCATCCAAGCATTTTGGTACTCGCTCATCTCTAGTATTTGCCATACAGATATAACAGTGAGTATGGTGGACTCTTTGTTCTTGCCATACCATCAGAATGGTGAATGGCATCTACTCTTGCCTTTCAGCCACTGTGTGAGATGTGAGTTACATGACACATGACAGATGATGTGCGGTGCCGCTTCTTATCTTGCTCTCTAAGCTTTATTCTGAAATACTTGTGATAGACACACTTTACAAGGATGTTATTTTTCTCTGCTGCGTTTTATTGTGAACTGTCCGCCGACAAAGCAGAAATTGTCTTGGTTATTCAGACATCTTTGCCACTCAGCCATATTGTTATTACATTTTGAAAAATAATCCCAGTCTAACCAATGACCTGTAAGAACACAGTTCATTAATTACAGCTTACTGGTGGATGATCCGCAGCATTTCCGCCATGTGGAAACATACCTTATATGTTACATAAACCAACCCTTATAGTGTTCAGTCAGCGAACAGTGTGTAACAGTGACTGAGAAATAGTTGCGCAATCACTGTTGTTATTATTTTTATTAAGAAAGGTTATAGGCGAGCCTACTGGATTAATTGTATAGGCATATTTCCAAAAAATAAAGTACAGTGGCAATTGGATTACATTATTCCCCATAACTGGAAAACCTTACGTGGCAGAAAACAAATGGATATCATATTTGAATTCAGCGCACTAAAGTTACTATAAGCCACCTGTCTGCTTACCTGTTACAAAAATTGTGTTGCACAGTGTAATCATCCCATCTAAAAGCAGCCTTAGGGTGGACACCCACTGGCGATATTTTCTTTCTTGCGCTGCGAGAGCACGGGAAAACTCTCGCCTCGCAGCGCAAGAAAGACGCCGCAATAGAAGCGGCATATCGCTAGTGCTTTCAATGGGGCCAGCCACAGCAGCGCTATCCCCATTGAAAACATAGGGAGAATGCCGCAGACTTCTGCCACAGCTGTGACAGCTGTCACAGCTGTGGCAAAAGTCCACGGCATGCTATCCCATTGCTTTCAATGGGATCGGCACTGTTGCCAATCCCATTGAAAGCACTGCTTTCTGGCAAGCCCTGCAGTATGATTATCGGGGAAGCGCTTGAAATATAAGCCCTTCCCCGATAATCAATGTGTTAAAAAATTTTTTTTTAAATTACTCACCTCTCCGCCGCTCAGACGCGTCATTCATGAATAGCTAAGGGCTATCTGTCATTGGCTGAGCGCTCAGCCAATAGCTAAGCACTAGCTGCTATTGGTTGAGCCCTCAGCCAATCAGCATAGCCCTTTCAGGAGGCGTGGATTTTTAAATTCCCGCTTGCTGAAAGAGCTTAACAGCAGTGCAGGGGAGCCAGCCGGAGGACGTGTCTGAGCAGCGGAGAGGTAATTTTTAAAAAAAAATTTTTTACTACTTATTGATGATTATCGGGGAAGGGCTTATATTGCAAGCCCTTCCCTGACAATCATACTGCGGGGCTTGCCAGAAAGCAGTGCTTTCAATGGGATTGGCAGCAGTGCCGATCCCATTGAAAGCAATGCGATAGCATGCCACGGACTTCTTCCACAGCTGTGACAGCTGTGACAGCTGGCCCCATTGAAAAGATTGGCGATATCCCGGCGCTGCAAGACTTTTCCTTTACTATCGCAGTGGAGAGAAAAACGCCGGTGGGTGTGAGCCCTCACATTTTTTAATGTACGTATAGCACATAAATTTAATTTACCCAGAAAAAGGTATTTAACGTATTCAATTTTAAGCATAGCTGTAAATCATACAAACCATGTACGTTATAGCCATACATTTCTCTCTGTTTTAAATAAAAAATGTGTTTGTTTTTCATACTGTAGTTCAATACTATTTTTTAATATTCAAGAACAAAAAATATATACATTATGCCTATTGAAAAGTTGTGCTGTATTCTTACATATGTCTTATATTAACTGTACTTTAGAAAAGTATATTTTGAGTATATATTTATTTTAAGGACATACAAGCGCGGTATGGGGAACTGTTCTATTACATAAAAATGTGTACAAAAACATAAGGGAGGTCAAGCGTAGTTTGACCTTTGAACTACGTTGTTACCAGTTGCAGTATATGGGATGTCGAACAATACGTCTGAATTAGAGATGACCGAGCACCAAAATGCTCGGGTGCTCGTTACTCGGGACGAAATTATCGCGATGCTCGAGGGTTCGTTAAGAGTAACGAACCCCATTGAAGTCAATGGGCGACTCGAGCATTTTTGTATATCGCCGATGCTCGCTAAGGTTTCCATTTGTGAAAATCTGGGCAATTCAAGAAAGTGATGGGAACGACACAGCAACAGATAGGGCAGGCGAGGGGCAACATGTTGGGCTGCATCTCAAGTTCCCAGGTCCCACTATTAAGCCACAATAGCGGCAAGAGTGGGCTTCCCCCCTCCCAACAACTTTTACTTCTGAAAAGCCCTCATTAGCAATGCATACCTTAGCTAAGCACCACACTACCTTCAACAAAGCACAATCACTGCCTGCAGGAGCTGCACACGTGGGCATAGCAATGGGGAACCTATGTGCCACACACTATTCATTCTGTCAAGGTGTCTGCATGCCCCAGTCAGACCGCGGTTTTTTATAAATAGTCACAGGCAGGTACAACTCCGCAATGGGAATTCCGTGTGCACCCACAGCATGGGTGGCTCCCTGGAACCCACCGGCGGTACATAAATATATCCCATTGCAGTGCCCAGCACAGCTGAGGTAACGTCAGCTTTAATGCAGGTGGGCCAAAAATTAATTGGATTACACTGTAGGCGAGGGCCCCCAAAAATTGGTGTACCAACCATACTAATGTACCTCAGAAAAATTGCCCATGCCCAACCAAAAGGGCAGGTGAAACCCATTAATCGCTTTGGTTAATGTGGCTTAATTTGTAACTAGGCCTGGAGGCAGCCCAGTTAAAATAAAAATTGGTTCAGGTGCAAGTTTCAACGCTTTAATGAGCATTGAAACGTATAAAAATTGTTTACAAAAATTATATGACTGAGCCTTGTGGGCCTAAGAAAAATTGCCCGTTCGGCGTGATTACGTGAGGTTTCAGGAGGAGGAGCAGGAGGAGGAGGAGGAATATTATACACAGATTGATGAAGCAAAAATGTCCCCGTTTTTGATGGTGATAGAGAACGATGCTTCCATCCGCGGGTGCAGCCTACGTATTGCTTAGGTATCGCTGCTGTCCGCTGGTGGAGAAGAGTAGTCTGGGGAAATCCAGGCTTTGCTCATCTTGATGAGTGTAAGCCTGTCGGCACTGTCAGTTGACAGGCGGGTACGCTTATCTGTGATGATTCCCCCAGCCGCACTAAACACCCTCTCTGACAAGACGCTAGCCGCAGGACAAGCAAGCACCTCCAGGGCATACAGCGTGAGTTCAGGCCACGCGTCCAGCTTCGACACCCAGTAGTTGTAGGGGGCAGAGGCGTCACATAGGACGGTCGTGCGATCGGCTACGTACTCCCTCACCATCCTTTTACAGTGCTCCCGCCGACTCAGCCTTGACTGGGGAGCGGTGACACAGTCTTGCTGGGGAGCCAGAAAGCTGTCAAAGGCCTTAGAGAATGTTCCCCTGCCTGTGCTGTACATGCTGCCTGATCTCCGCGCCTCCCCTGCTACCTGGCCCTCGGAACTGCGCCTTCTGCCACTAGCGCTGTCGGATGGGAATTTTACCATCAGCTTGTCCGCCAGGGTCCTGTGGTATAGCAACACTCTCGAACCCCTTTCCTCTTTGGGTATGAGAGTGGAAAGGTTCTCCTTATACTGTGGGTCGAGCAGTGTGTACACCCAGTAATCCGTAGTGGCCAGAATGCGTGTAACGCCAGGGTCACGAGAAAGGCATCCTAACATGAAGTCCGCCATGTGTGCCAGGGTACCTGTACGCAACACATGGCTGTCCTCACTAGGAAGATCACTTTCAGGATCCTCCTCCTCCTCCTCAGGCCATACACGCTGAAAGGATGACAGGCAAGCAGCATGGGTACCCTCAGCAGTGGGCCAAGCTGTCTCTTCCCCCTCCTCCTCATCCTCCTCATGCTCCTCCTCCTCCTCCTCCTCAGTGCGCTGAGATATAGACAGGAGGGTGCTCTGACTATCCAGCGACATACTGTCTTCCCCCGGCTCTGTTTCCGAGCGCAAAGCGTCTGCCTTTATGCTTTGCAGGGAACTTCTCAGGAGGCATAGCAGAGGAATGGTGACGCTAATGATTGCAGCATCCCCGCTCACCATCTGGGTAGACTCCTCAAAGTTTCCAAGGAGCTGGCAGATGTCTGCCAACCAGGCCCACTCTTCTGTAAAGAATTGAGTAGGCTGACTCCCACTGCGCCGCCCATGTTGGAGTTGGTATTCCACTATAGCTCTACGCTGCTCATAGAGCCTGGCCAACATGTGGAGCGTAGAGTTCCACCGTGTGGGCATGTCGCACAGCAGTCGGTGCACTGGCAGATTAAACTGATGTTGCAGGGTGCGCAGGGTGGCAGGGTCCGTGTGGGACTTGCGGAAATGTGCGCAGAGCCGGCGCACCTTTCCGAGCAGGTCTGACAAGCGTGGGTAGCTTTTCAGAAAGCGCAGAACCACCAAATTAAAGACGTGGGCCTGGCATGGCACGTGCGTGAGGCTGCCGAGCTGCAGAGCCGCCACCAGGTTACGGCCGTTGTCACACACGACCATGCCCGGTTGGAGGCTCAGCGGCGCAAGCCAGCGGTCGGTCTGCTCTGTCAGACCCTGCAGCAGTTCGTGGGCCGTGTGCCTCTTATCTCCTAAGCTGAGTAGTTTCAGCACGGCCTGCTGACGCTTGCCCACTGCTGTGCTGCCACGCCGCGCGACACCGACTGCTGCCGACGTGCTGCTGCTGACACATCTTGATTGCGAGACAGAGGTTGCAGAGGAGGAGGAGGAGGGTGGTTTAGTGGGGGAAGCATACACCGCCGCAGATACCACCACCGAGCTGGGGCCCGCAATTCTGGGGGTGGGTAGGACGTGAGCAGTCCCAGGCTCTGACTCTGTCCCAGCCTCCACTAAATTCACCCAATGTGCCGTCAGGGAGATATAGTGGCCCTGCCCGCCTGTGCTTGTCCACGTGTCCGTTGTTAAGTGGACCTGGGCAGTAACCGCGTTGGTGAGGGCGCGTACAATGTTGCGGGAGACGTGGTCGTGCAGGGCTGGGACGGCACATCGGGAAAAGTAGTGGCGACTGGGAACTGAGTAGCGCGGGGCCGCCGCCGCCATCATACCTTTGAAAGCCTCCGTTTCCACAACCCTATACGGCAGAATCTCCAGGCTGATAAATTTGGCTATGTGCACGTTTAACGCTTGAGCGTGCGGGTGCGTGGCGGCGTACTTGCGCTTGCGCTCAAACACTTGCGTTAGCGACGGCTGGACGGTGCGCTGAGAGACATTGGTGGATGGGGCCGAGGTCAGCGGAGTTAAGGGTATGGGTGCAGGCCAGGAGACGGTAGTGCCTGTGTCCTGAGAGGGGGGTTGGATCTCAGTGGCAGGTTGGGGCACAGGGGGAGAGGCAGCGGTGCAAACCGGAGGCGGTGAACGGCCTTCGTCCCACCTTGTGGGGTGCTTGGCCATCATATGTCTGCGCATGCTGGTGGTGGTGAGGCTGGTGGTGGTGGCTCCCCGGCTGATCTTGGTGTGACACAGGTTGCACACCACTGTTCGTCGGTCGTCTGCACTCTCAGTGAAAAACTGCCAGACCTTTGAGCACCTCGGCCTCTGCAGGGTGGCATGGCGCGAGGGGACGCTTTGGGAAACAGTTGGTGGATTATTCGGTCTGGCCCTGCCTCTACCCCTGGCCACCGGACTGCCTCTTCCAACCTGCCCTGCTGCTGCCCTTGCCTCCCCCTCTGAAGACCTGTCCTCAGTAGGCGTAGCAAACCAGGTGGGGTCAGTCACCTCATCGTCCTGCTGCTCTTCCTCCGAATCCTCTGTGCGCTCCTCCCTCGGACTTACTGCCCTTACTACTACCTCACTGATAGACAACTGTGTCTCATCGTCATCGTCCTCCTCACCCACTGAAAGCTCTTGAGACAGTTGCCGGAAGTCCCCAGCCTCATCCCCCGGACCCTGGGAACTTTCCAAAGGTTGGGCATCGGTCACAACAAACTCCTCCAGTGGGAGAGGATTCGGAACCATTGCTGCCCATTCAGGGCAGGGGCCTGAGAACAGTTCCTGGGAGTCTGCCTGCTCCTCAGAATGTGTCATTGTAATGGAGTGAGGAGGCTGGGAGGAAGGAGGAGCAGCAGCCAGAGGATTCAGAGTTGCAGCAGTGGACAGCGCAGAAGTCTGGGTGATCGATAGATTGCTGTATGCACTTTCTGCCATCCACGACAGGACCTGCTCACACTGCTCATTTTCTAATAAAGGTCTACCGCGTGGACCCATTAATTGTGAGATGAATGTGGGGACGCCAGAAACGTGCCTCTCTCCTAATCCCGCAGCAGTCGGCTGCGATACACCTGGATCAGGAGCTCGGCCTGTGCCCACACCCTGACTTGGGCCTCCGCGTCCTCGGCCGCGTCCAAGTCCTCTAGGCCTACCCCTACCCCTCAGCATGGTGTATTACCAGTAGTGCAGAAACAGAACGCTGCAATTAAATGTGCCGCTTATTGGCCTGTGGTTGGAGGCTGACTTCGCTTACGGAACGCACAGCAGAGCCAGGAAAGAATTTTGCGCAAACCTGCTGTAACACTTATCTGGCTGCGTATGAATTAGGACAACTGCCCCCAGCAGAGACCCAGTACACTGAGGACGGTCACAGGCAGCCCAAATAGATTTTTTTTCCCAAATGTTTTTGGAAAGGCCCAATGCCTATATACACTAAATATGTCTTCTGTCCCTGCCTCACCACTACTGGCCCTGGACAATGTAAAATTACTGCAGACTGTTTCACTGTGGACAGGAATACAGCGGTGATGTAACAGGCAACACAGAGCCAGGAAATAATTTTGCGCAAGCCTGCTGTAACACTTAGCTGGCTGCGTATGAATTAGGACAACTACCCCCAGCAGAGACCCAGTACACTGAGGACGGTCACAGGCAGCCCAAATAGATTTTTTTTCCCAAATGTTTTTGGAAAGGCCCACTGCCTATATACACTAAATATGTCTTCTGTCCCTGCCTCACCACTACTGGCCCTGGACTATGTAAAATTACTGCAGGACGCAATGCTCTGCACGGCCGATATACAAAAAAAAAAAAAAATGTGCAACACTGCAAAAAGCAGCCTCCACACTACTGCACACGGTTAGATGTGGCCCTAAGAAGGACCGTTGGGGTTCTTGAAGCCTAAAATAACTCCTAACGCTCTCCCTATAGCAACTCCAGCAAGACAGCACTTTCCCTGAACTATGTCAGAATGCATCTGTGGCGAGCCGCGGGAGGGGCCGATTTATATACTCGGGTGACTCCTGATCTCCCCAGCCACTCACTGCAGGGGGGTGGTATAGGGCTTGAACGTCGCAGAGGGAAGTTGTAATGCCTTCCCTGTCTTTCTATTGGCCAGAAAAGCGCGCTAACGTCTCAGAGATGAAAGTGAAAGTAACTCGAACATCGCGTGGTACTCGTCTCGAGTAACGAGCATCTCGAACACGCTAATACTCAAACGAGTATCAAGCTCGGACGAGTACGCTCGCTCATCTCTAGTCTGAATGCATTTTTTAAAATTCGAATGTATACACAATGGATGGATAAAACAAGATGCGAACAGTCCTGTAGTTAAAGAATGTACAATATCTGTAGACCCGATAATTTACATAACAATAATAGAAATGCCTACTATGTGGAAAGGGCATAATATTCTGTTAGAATAATTCCCAAATTGTGTCTTGCTTAATAGCAAAAGATATCCATTTGGAATTTTATTATTTTCTTGAGCAAGTTTCAATTCCTCAGTGGTGAGCCACAAGAAAAACGGAGATTGTTTTCATAAAATAATTAACGTCAATGGGAGTTATACAGTTGGATGCATCCGCATCATTCAGAAATCATAACGTATTATATTTTATTCATTTAATGAACTCCATCTGTGCTGTATTAATGTGATGGCAAAGAGGCAGAGAATGCATGCTCTTCCACAATGGAAATGAGTCTGTGGGCATTGATAAAAGAACATTAATGCATTTGTAATACACTCCACTCAGCTGCTTTCTCCTAATTAATGTTTGTCTTTGCTAGATTTCCTTTTGTAGGAAGGTATCTTCTTGATTCTTCAACTGAACCATTTCGGTTGTCTATTGATTAATTATGAACAGAGCTGAGAATAAAGCTGCTAGAAAGCAGATTGAGGATTTGGAATCAACAGTTGCTAAGCAAAAACAACACAAGGAAAACCGAAATTACAAAGTGAAATAAATACATATCAATGATTTTGTTATTGTTGAATATACGATAATTGTTAATTTCATGTTTACAAAATAAAAACGAGTTTATATAAAAGACAATTCTTGTTCTTTTTGTCTTTGACAGCATATTCGGCCTATTCATAATTGTGCATAGTCTGTGACTATTCCCGTTTTTATGGTTTTATGTTAAGCTTTTTTTTCAATAGGAACTTCATTATTTCACCTGAGTATATACCAACGACTTATTGGACCCTTCAGTTTTGAGGATACAATTAGGGCTAGAAATATAAGAATGGGGACATTTATTAACATTAAATGCTGATATAATTGAATTTTTGTTGCCATGTAAGGCACAAGGTGCAAGTGGCCTATTGGGCATGAGCCCCCTTAGCTTAGCAAGTTAACTAAATGCTTTTCCTAGATAGCCATGGGACCCCCAAGACAAGTCGGCTCTGACACCTACTCAGGTTTTGTTTGGTGATTATTCCAGCCCTGTCGGTTAATATTATTATACTTATTTGGGTACTTCATTCAACATTTGAAGAATAAAATAATACTTGGTTAAAACATATATATATATATATATATATATATATATATATATATATATATATATATATATATATTGTAGCAGGGCAGTGTCAGACTAGCCTGCAAAGGGTGCTAGATAGGCATTCTGACACCTCCAAAAGGAGAGGTAAGGGTTAACACCTGATGGGTGTAGCAGGAAATGGCTACAACAGAGCCAGTTCCTGCCAGAACCAGAGAGACATTGGCTAAGAGAGCCAAAGAGGTGGTGGAGGGAGCCACATCAGGGACTTGGAGCCAAAGGTCTGGTGTGGACCAGTTGGGTCTGTCACCCTGTCTGATGGAGTAAGCTGACCTCCAGATGCCCCAGGAGGGGTTGGTGACAGCACCCTGTGGGTTGTAAACCCTAAAGCTATTTTGGACTGTGTTTGATTTGTGTAATGTACTGTGAATAAAGGCTGGCAGGAGCCAGAATTTAAAGGAACCTTCAGACTGCTGAGTATATTTTCGTGCAAGGTGCGCCACTTCCTGACCATGTGGACGGTGATCCAGAGGCAAGTGAACCCCCCTTATCACAATATATGTCTGTTCTTTTAGATTTAATGTATTTCATAGGAAGTAGAGTGATTTTAAGGTAGGTAGTTGAACAGTAAAGGACATGCGTGATAATAATTCAGTGAATGGAGAAGGATCAGAATAAAGATTGTTTCCGCTCCCTTGTCTCCATTCATAGTAAACAGGCAGTTATTCACAGGCCGATCATAATTCGATTTTATGTCTGTATAAGCTGAGCGAATAACGATAAACAAATGAATTATCATTCATCACTCAGTTACTGGCAGCATTTGTATGGAATGATTATCATTCAAATTTGCACGATCCAGTGAGAATCCAACGATAATTGCTCAGTGTTAAAGGGTCCTTTCATCTTACGGTAAGCCTTAGACATTCTATGCCTATCGGATCCTGAGATGCAAATGTAGTGCTGCCCACCTTATTCATTTATCTGGTGCAATAAGTGATTTCATTCATAGAACCTGAAGGAATAACTGTGTTACCAACCACAAGCCCACAGTGGGGGTGTAATGTCAAGTGCATGTTAGAAAGGGAAATCAGATATTTATCTCTGTCTAGTGCATGTTTTTAGGACGTGATCCCAAGATCATTTCAGCTATTACAAGTATACCTGTTCACTTTGTTCTATATTTTCTTAAAATATTTAGTATTTGTTTTCTCACAACACCCTGTAATGGTCTTGGCTGTCAAGAAAATGATGCAGAACCAGGAAACATGGCAATTGCTTAAAAATAGACAAAGCTTTCAACCTGCCATACTTGCTGAAGAGAAACTAAAAACAGGAAACTACTGTATATTCCAAGGTGTTTATTCAGGCATGCTGTCTATAAATCAAACTGTGACTATCAATCTTCTAGCTACAATTCAGGATCGGTAGTATCTGCAATCGGCTGCGTTCTTTGGTGCTTTGAATATCAATGTTAATCTATGGGGTGCTTTTACCAATGCACTTGTACCAGTTTTTTAGTATAAATAAGTTGCCCGCTGAATTTTTTCCCCCAATTTTGTGCCATGGTGATCACTTTCCAAAATGTTGGTGGGGCAAAACAAGAGGGATGTGGCCGTCTGTAGCCCAATAGATTGACTATAATTTATGCCAAAAAAAGGCATAAATTGTGAGGCACAAAGCTGGTTTGATTTAGATTTTTCGACCCATGGATTATTAAAAGATGTACAAAATGTATTAAGACCATGAGGCTCCTAATAATTGGCACATCTTACTCAGTTCATTACAGCTAAAAGGCTATAGACATTATAGGCAGATTTTATCTTCACATAGTTGCATGCATTTTGGGTTCAAAATTATTTTTGCAATAGTGTTTGATAAAAAAAAAAGTGCATCGTAGGTATTGTGATTACATAATGTGTGATAACAAACTTTATATTTGTTGTTATCATTGATTAGCTGATAAAATGTATAGGAGAGAAGAGATAAAGGCTGAAAACTAAACCCCCATTCCAGCCTCACTGACGGCTCTACTACTGAGGCTTAGGACTAGAGATGAGCGAGTATACTCGCTAAGGCACTACTCGCTCGAGTAATGTGCCTTAGCCGAGTATCTCCCTGCTCGTCCCTAAAGATTTGGGGGCCGCCGCAGCTGACAGGTGAGTTGCGGCAGGGAGCAGGGGAGAGAGGGCGGGAGAGAGGGAGAGAGAGATCTCCCCTCCGTTCCTCCCCGCTCTCCCCCGCAGCTCCCCGCCCCCCGCCGCCCCCCGAATCTTAAGGGACAAGCGGGGAGATACTCGGCTAAGGCACATTACTCGAGCGAGTAGTGCCTTAGCGAGTATACTCGCTCATCCCTACTTAGGACCCATTTACATGCAACGATTATCGCTCAAAATTACAGCTCCTGGAGGCCCTTTTACATGCAAATGAAGATGATAAAGTATTAATGAACATTAATGGCCATCAAGACTTTATACAAATAGATCGCACAATCTTTCAGTCATTTGAAAGATTATCTTTGTGTGTAAATGTGCCTTTAGACTGCACTATATATATATACAGAAGCAGCAGAAGACAAACAGTGCAGAATTTTTAGTGAAACTCTACAGCAAAAATGAGTCTCAGCCCAAAATACATACACTGAAGTGAAAAAAACCATCCCCCACCCCACTAAGGTGGGTCTAGCTATGCCTTGTCCTAAGAAATAACCCCTCTATTTATGATATATAAACATTACAAAGCGGTGCGGGTAATATCTTTTTTTAGCATTTTAATGAAGATTATTAGCATCTTTTGATTTTGAAAAAAAAAAAAATGTCTATTATTGTTATATACTTAAAAAGCTGCATACTCAGAATTATTACAGACAAGGAAGTTGTGTTATGGCACAGCGGGAGGACCAGACCTATCACACAAGAACTAAATGTCATTGTTAATCCTGTTTGCTGGAGAGAAACAAATCAATTTGCTTACCTTGAAGTTTGCTGCAAATAATATTAAATAACTGAACCAGCATAAATTGTTGCAGACAAATAAATGGAAAAGATTGACTGCAGAATAAAAATGTATTTGCTGCAATGCACACAGTGGGAATGGTGTAGCAAAGAAACTGCGAGATGACAGCGATTGAAGAATGACTCTTCGATTTTATGTTCCCCTTTGGACTGAGATTGCTTAACAAGGAAGACCGTAAGACATTTTTCTATCTCCATTCATTAACTAGTAAATGTACAACTGGTGGACATTTTACTATGATCACCTACTTAATACTTTGTTGGGCCAACTTTTACCCATAAAACAGTCACGAAAAAGAAATAAGTATAGCTTATCCATAGGGAGACATCCTGGTCAGGAAGTCAGCATCACAGCAGTAATGCAGAGGTGCGTGAACCAGAGGAACTAGATATAGAGTCATAAACAATGGGATAGAGTTACTAATAGAGATGAGCGAGCACCAAAATGCTCGGGTGCTCGTTACTCGAGTCGAACTTTTTTAGTGATGCTCGAGAGTTCGTTTCGAGTAACGAACCCCATTGAAGTCAATGGGCGACCCGAGCATTTTTGTATATCGCCGATGCTCGCTAAGGTTTTCATTTGTGAAAATCGGGGCAATTCAAGAAAGTGATGGGAACGACACAGAAACGGATAGGGCAGGCGAGGGGCTACATGTTGGGCTGCATCTCAAGTTCCCAGGTCCCACTATTAAGCCACAATAGTGGCAAGAGTGATACCCTACCCCCCCCCCCCCCCGCACTGTCAGCATAAAGATCGCTCTCCTCTGCCACAGCTGTAACAGCTGCTGGCGATCGCGGGATGAATTGTCGGGAAGGGCTTAACTATATAAGCCCTTCCCTGCAATTCATCCAGAAATGTGTAAAAATAAAAAATATATATATACTCACCTGGTCCCGGCCGACGGAGTTCAGCGCGGCTGGCGACTGTCCTCCTGAACTGCTCTGAACAGCTGTGAGTAGTATTCAGCAGCCGAATATTTAAAATCCCCGCCTGCTGAATGAGCTGCCTCTGATTGGTCACAGCCTGACCAATCAGAGGCAGATGTCACTCACACACCCATTCATGAATTTATGAATGGGTGAGTGACTGCTGCCTCTCATTGGCTCAGCGGGACCAATCAGATTGGTCCCTGCGCTGAGCCAATGAGTATGGGATTTCTTTCTATGTGGTGTTACTCCATCTATACTCTTATTTGGGTTGCGTCCGTGTAGGTCATTATTCACACGACCTGCACGGGTGTAACAGCAAAAAGAGATATACCAAGGAGAAGTACTGCCTGGTCTTTGTTTTCTTTAATCTAATATCTACCAAGCTTCTTAGCTGCAATACTTCCCTTTGGAAAATGCTGCTTTTTATGCTTGGCATTAAACTTTAATGATACACATTTTGCTTCGCTTGGCATGCATCACCAGTATATAGTTTCTTGTGCTGAGTTCATTGTTCTTGTATCCAAAACTGCTCCCTTATACTTACTAATAATAAAGAAACTTAGTTAACTTTAAGAATGCAGATGTCTTTAGGACACTGTGACTTCAGCATATGGTGACCTTTCCTTCTGTTTGGTGGTAACGTTCAATGTACTCAAGGTACTAAGAAACCTGAGGAATTTGTTCTGTGTGGGTTATCTTTCCCCAGGCATGAGGGAAGTTTTAATATGGGAGTCAAGGTTGCTAAACAAATAATGGACAATGTGGGCAGATGATGTTATAATAAGCCTAAACCATAAGGATATACAAATATACATCAGAAATTTACATTTTTGCCAAAATTATGTTTAACTAATTACCTTCTATGTATAAGTTTGATTTATTACTATTTTCTATAATGTTGTATCGGAGCAACTTTCATATATAAAAATCACCAAAGGGCGGATTCCTGTAATCAATCCCTTCTTTAACACTAATAATATACATTTTTTATTTACTGCCATTATTTCCCATTAGGCTCATATCCCACATGTCCCTTTGAGGGCTCAGTCACATGGGCGCATCAGCCCCCATGTTACTGCAGCCAGCAGATGGCCGAACATGAAGACGGACGTCTCTCTGCAGTGACGGGAGGAAGAACATGTGACCGGCTTCATTGCCAGTCATGTGTTCTTTCATCAGCGCTGGAGAGAGACGGCCATCTTCAGGTACGACCATCTTCTAACTGTCAGTCACACGGGCGCATTGGCGCTGGTGTCTGGGTGCCAATGCGCCCGTGTGACTGAGCCCTTAGGATAGGTAATGTCTCTTGTACTTCTCCTCCTATTTGAGCATAAGGTGTGAGTACATCTACTCAGTGATTCCTGTTTTTATCCCTGTTTTTTATCTCAGATTTTTTTTTAATGAGCTTTTGTACTTTTTGCTACCTATTCTTTAAAGGGGTTGTCTTGCGAAAGCAAGTGGGAGTATACACTTCTGTATGGCCATATTAATGCACTTTGTAATGTACATTGTGCATTAATTATGAGCCATACAGAAGTTATTCACTTACCTGTTCCGTTGCTGGCGTCCCCGTCGCCATGGTGCCGTCTAATTTCAGCGTCTAATCACCTGATTAGACGCGCTTGCGCAGTCCGGTCTTCTCCCTTGTGAATGGGGCCGCTCGTGCCGGAGAGCTGGTCCTCGTAGCTCCGCCCCGTCACGTGTGCCGATTCCAGCCAATCAGGAGGCTGGAATCGGCAATGGACCGCACAGAGCCCACGGTGCACCATGGGAGAAGACCCGCGGTGCATCGTGGGTGAAGATCCCGGCGGCCATCTTGCTAAGGTAAGAAAGAAGTCGCTGCAGAGCGGGGATTCGGGTAAGTACTAAACTGTTTTTTTTTTTTTAACCCATCCCTTGTGTTTGTCTCACGCCGAACGGGGGGCCTATTGAAAAAAAAAAAATCTGTTTCGGCGCGGGACAACCCCTTTAAGTTATTGTTAAAGAAAGACACTATTGTTCCGAAAGCTTGCCAATGCTAACATCTAATGTAAACACCTTCTCGGATTCATGTGGAAGCTTATTATGTCATTTGGAACTCACATGTGTTTGTATAAAATACAAAAGAAAACATTAATTGCCTACTGACAAAGAAGTCTGTGGGGCAGTTTATTATTCTTTTGTGTGATGAACTATGAAACGTTCTCGAAGCAGTAGGGGTCTTAAGCATGCACACAGCAGCATTCCCTTGGGATTCCTAACTGGTGCAACCATTTAAAGAAATGTCATAAATGACTAGCATAGTGGGATTTTCACTTGTAGCGTAATAAATGGGGATTTTCTGCAATGAAATTGCTTGTGGAAAATTCAGGGTATTCAAATACAAGCCGTTTACATGGTGTGAGAAAAATCTAATTGACATGGTGTGAAAACAATCCATGCAAACTTGAGATGTGCCGTGGGTTTTAAATTTGTAGCATGTCAATTGTTTGCTGCAAATCTTAAAGACATTGTCCAGGTGTAAACTATATGGGCAATCAGATTAAGAGCAATGCCATCAGAAGGAGAGAGTAGTGACCCTAATCAACCATAGAACAATCCATAGGGGCTTGACAAAGGAGAAGCGGGAGACCAAGTAAGCCCTCAAGATAGAGTATAAAGGAAATATTGGATGCATGTGTTTGCTATGCTTGTATTTACCTTATGCCTGCTTGACAAAGGTTTACATGCCTGAAGCATGTGTTGCTGTGTATTTTTAACCCCTTAACAACACAGGATATACAACTATGTCCTGTGCATCGGAGTTTGTATGGAGGGTGATCGGAGGTCAATCCCGCTCCATACAATGCGGATGCTGGCTGTTTAATACGGCTCTGATAGCTGCATTATAATCGCATGATTGAAGTTTAGGGGATCTGAAACAGCCCCCGGTGATAAGATTGCAAAGTGCCGTTCAGTTGCCATGGCAGTCTGAGGCCTTCAGAAGGCCCCCAGTGTGGATTTCCTACCAAGTCATGCCTGTGATATGCCTTGTAGAATGCCTGTAAGATCTCAAGATAATGTAATACTGTGGTATGACATTATACTGCATGAAACTAAAAACAATGTAAAAATTAGTAAATAAAAAAAATTTGGGAAAAAATTTGAAAATAAATCTTTTCCCTTTTTTAGAATAAAAAAAATCAAAATAATTAAAAACAAAAACAGATTTGGTATTGCTGTGGCTGTAAAAGTATAATCTATCATAGTAACACATTATTTGTCCCACATGATGACCGTTGTCAGAAAAAAAATACACAATGCCAGAAATATGCTTTTTTGGTCACACCATCTCCAAGAAAACATGTAATAAAAAGCAATCCAAAAGCTTTATGTACTTCCATATGGTGCCAATAGAAACTATATATACCATGTCTTGCAAAAAACGAGCCTTCAGAAAACTATGCCAATGGAAAAACATTTTTCCCCAAAGATATTTTGTTTTTTAAAAGTAGAACAACAAAAAACACAGAGATAAATTTGGTAACTATGTAATCATACTGACCCGTAGAATAAAGTTAGCCTGTCATTTTTGCCACAGTGCGTATACCATAGAAACAAGACTCACTCAAAGATGTTGGAATTGCATTTTTTTCAATTTCACTCCATTTAGAAATCTTTACGTTTTTCATTACATTACATGGTACATTAAGTAGTCCCTTTGAAGAATACAACTTGTCCTGCAAAACAACAAGCCCTCAGACAGCAACGCCAATGAAGAAATAAATGAGTTAGAATTTTTTTCAAAATGAGAAGGAAAAAACTAAAATAAAAAGGAAAAAGGGGCGGTGCTTATGGGGTTAAGGGATGAGATAAATAAAGACAGCATTTTATATTTGGATACCTCTGATGCCTTGGACTTTTTTCCATATATTACTAAACAGTGATGAATCCAGTTTAGTTATTAGCATTTATAATGCTCGGTCGACTCCTAGCATTCCTTTTCTGTATATATTTTTCCTACACATTGAACCAAGTTACATCAATTAGTGGTGCAATGAATACGGAATATTGATACAATTTAGATGGAAGGTGTTAATTAGTGATGAAATGCATTAACCTAGCTAGCTCTCTGCCTTACTTCTGCCATTAACGTCTATCAGGATGAGTCCAAAAAATTTAAGAGAAATTGCTTTCAGGATGAACTATGGACAAAATAGGAACATGGTGAGAAATTATTTTCAAGTGCTTTATGTATCTAACATTGGGTGCATTTTAAACCATACTTAAAAACTTCTAAAGAGGTCTGCTACTTGATAGAACATATAAAGCATTATTACTACCATTTTTCTTCTCTTCAGGAAAAGTAATAACTACTGAGCCCTGAACTCATTTCCACATTTAACGAAACATGCAAAGCAATTTCCAGCAAGAGCATTTTTCAAATATTTAGGGTAAATGATGTGATTGCAAATGTAAAGCGAAAAATAAATTTTCTGTGATGTAATTGACTCAAAGCAATAGGATTGTTTTTATCAGGTTTTTTTTTTCTAAAAGGCTTGTAGACAATGGCTGTAAATAATAGAAAAAGGATTTTTTTTCTAGATCTTTTAGAAAGGTTCAGTTGCAATCAAAATTAATCAACCCCCCATTATCAATTATGTTAATTTGCAAAATTTACAAACTGCACAAAAGCAATCAAACAAGAATTATTTAAACAGCCCAACACAATTAATATAACACATAGTTTCTCCAAATTCAATACAAAATGCCACTTTTAAGGACTTCTGATGACTGCAAAAAACCCGCAGCAAGACTTGGTGGCAGCAGGCACTGAGGTTTCCGTTTACACAGTAAAGCGTCTTCCACGTGAGCCTCATTTTGACGCAGAGTAGGTGCGTCAAAAAATTGCACCTCAAAGAACCTATAGTTTCCAATGGGTTCTTTCAGATGAATGATTTTTTGACACGTGTTAAAAAAATCGTACGTCAAAAGATAGGACATAGGCGAGATTCTTTGATGTTAAGATTTTTCTCCATCAAAAGATAGGCACAACACTGGTGGCTTCATAGATTCCTATGGAAGGGGGAGAAGTTTAGCATCCCCGCTGTGGGGATGAAAGGAGTTCCCCACCATGGGGATGAAGGGAATCCCCCACCATGGGGGATTCCCTTCAATCCCGCCAGGGACTCCCTTTATCTCTAGGTTGCTGCATAAGTGCACTGCAAGATGCCATAGCAGCCATTTTAAAATTACGAAGAATAACCACGACTTGGTTGCGGCTATTTTTTGTTCACATGCTTTAACAGTCCGATAGGCGTGATATTTTAGGGGTACTATCGGGGTGCTAATATGACGTTTGTGTGAATGAGGCCTAAGGCATATACTAAACGCTGCATGTCTTCATGCTCAAACTCCAAGATGTATTTCTCTACTGACAAAAAGCAGAAGAATAGTTAGCTGTATAATACTCAAAACCATATAAATAGGCCACAAAAGTTTTAGGATTTTGTTCTGTGGAACAATGAAAAAAAATGGAACTTTTTAGGCCTATGAATCCGCAGTATGTCTGGAGGACTAAAAATGAAGTGTATGCTTAAAAGAATACCCTGCCCACAGTGAAGAATGATGAGAGCTCAGTGATGCCCAGGGGCTGCTTTCCTTCATTTGACACTGCAAACCTGCTATGTGTAGAGAGCATGATTGATTCAATCATGGAATCTTGGAGGAAACATCATGCCTTCGGTGAGGTAGTTGAAACTTGGGCATCACTGGATCTTCCAACAGGATAATAAACCCACACATACCTCAAAGTTTGCCATGCCATGTTTCATAAGCAGCCCTGGATTGGTGGGATTTTAAAAAGGCATACAAACCCAAGAATATTAGTGATCTGGAGACCATTGCCCATGGGCTAAGATTCCTCAGGAACCCTGACAGAGGCTGGTGTCTGACTATGCATCACTTTACCATCAAGGTTTTATCACCAACACAGAAGAGGGTTCTTTACTGTAAAAGCAGTGAGGTTGTGGAACTCACTACCGATAGAGAACTTTAAGATGAGACTTGATGTTTTTTTAGAGCACTACGACATTACAGGATATAGACATTAATTAACCAGTCAGGTAGGAACTTTTCAAATGTTGATCCAGGAATTATTCTGACTGCCACTATGGATTCAGGAAGGAATTTTTTCCCCCCAAAATGGGCTAAATTGGCTTCTGCCTCATTAAGGGTTTTTTTTGCCTTCCTCTGGATAACAAGTGAGAGTGCGGGTGGAAACAGACTGAACTGGATAGACATTGTCTTCTTTCAGCCTAACATACTATGTTACTAAGTAGAGATGAGCGAGCATACTCGTCCGAGCTTGATGCTCGTTCGAGTATTAGCGTGCTCGAGATGCTCGTTACTCGAGACGAGCACCACGCGGTACTCGTCTCGATTAAACGAGCACTGACCATTGAATTCAATGGAGCCGGCAATACAGCCGGCTCCATAGAAAGCAATGGTCTGCCGGCGATCGCTAGATGAATTGTCGGGAAGGGCTTAAATATATAAGCCCTTCCCTGCAATTCATCCAGAAATGTGTAAAAATAAAAAAATATATATATACTCACCTTGTCCCGGCAGAACGATGTTAGCCCATTGAATTCAATGGAGCCGGCAGTACAGCAGGTTCCACTGAAAGCAATGGGTTGCCGGCGATCGCAGGATGAATTTTCGGAAAGGGCTTAAATATATAAGCCCTTCCCTGCAATTCATCCAGAAATGTGTAAAAATAAAAAAAATATATACTCACCTGGTCCCGGCAGACGGAGTTCAGCGCGGCCGGCTGCAGTCCTCCTGAACTGCTCTGAACAGCTGTGAGTAGTATTCAGCAGCTGGGGATTTAAAATCCCCGCCTGCTTCATGAGCTGCCTCTGATTGGTCAGGCCAATCAGAGGCAGATCTCACTCACACCCATTCATGAATTCATGAATGGGTGATTGAGTGCTGCCTCTGATTGGCTCAGGGGCAGCTCTCAGCTGAATGGGGCCGCCGGACCCATTGAGCGCATATAAAGAAGAGAACAGGAATCGCAGATAGGTGCGATCTGCGATTTCTGTTCTATAATTTATCGGACGAGCGCATAAAAAGCGCTCATGTGTCCGATACCATTGCAAAGCAATGGTTTTATAAAATCGACGGACGCATGCGCATGCGCAAATCGCGCGAAAAAACGCCCGTCTGACTAAGCCCTTAGTGTGTATTGTATTTTTTTTTCTGCAGCATGTGAATGAGATTTCTTGAAATCTCATGCATTCTACTAGTATTGTAAAATGCTCCAGAGTTTTTGCAGCATTTCCACTAAATGTGAACATACCCTTGATGTTGAAATGAAATGGAAAAATTTATTCTTCCCAGGCAGTCATTTTCTGACCTTTTTTAATGTCAGATCAGACTGGAAAGCCATAATGATATTTTTTCAATTTTGGAAACAAATATTAGATGATGCCCAATTATGGAATGCTATAAGCCCTTAACAAAAAGGAAAAAAGGGTGTATTATGGATTAATGGCACAGCAATTAGTTTTTCGGTTCTTCATCCTGCTTTCCGAGCACCATAACGTTCTTATGTTTTCCATTGACATAGTGTATGGAGTCTCAGTCTTTGTCAGATTGTATTTTCTAATGGCACCATTTTAGGATAACATTAGTGTATTGAGAAATGTATTGTTTCAATTTTTACAGCACAACACTTGTGATATAAATGACATGTAAACTTTATTCTGCTGGCCAGCACAATTACAGCGCTACCAAGTTCATACTTTTTCTTATGTTTTACTACTTTCCCAGAGTAAACACACAAATAAAAAAACATTACTTTTTGTGTTCCATATTTTAGGAGTCATATTTTTGTTTTATTTTTCCATTGTTGGAGCTTTATGAAGGCTTGCTTTGCGTTAACATTTTCATTAGTACCATTTTGGTGTAGATGCGCCTCTTTGATTGCTTTTTATGAACTAAAAACACCAATTCTGCAGTTTTTTTTCTCTGGATAGGGGATAACATGATATTCTGGCACAACCCCTTTAAATGTAAGTATGTAGTACATTAATAATATGCTTATTAATTTTTATAAATCTTTTATTTAAAAAAAGAAATACCCCATGGACCACAATATCAGAGACACAATTTTCCTCCTATAGAATAGGTAGGCAGTGCAGCTGGGTTTGCATTTTATGGAAGTTGCAAGAAATGTGAATTAAGTTTTAGAAAATTATCAATAAACTAAACCGGTCTACGCTACAGCCCCTCCCAGAATCCAGGTTGTGCCACGGGGGCTGCAACTGTGTGTGTAGTCTATAGTGTTGCTATTCTGCTTTATTTAGGCCTCAAACAGTACAAGAGTTTCTATCTGTTGTTAATTCCCTACCTTCTAAAATAATGAGATGACTCTTCCAACTCTCTCCCAATCTACACAGCAAAGCTGACAAATGAACTGAATAAAATAGAAATCCACCAACCAACTACATAACAAATTTACTTTAAAATATTACATTGTAATTCAATTCCCAATCATTGTTTTAAAGACTTGTTTAATAAAGGATCTGACATTGATTTGAAGGAATGCTGCCATCCAATAGGTGCCACTGCAGAGGTATTGTATCCAATTTTCCTTATTTGCTTTTAATAATATTACTGTTATTAATCATGAGTCTTAACCTTACATTCAATAAGAAAATATTTGATTGAACAGAATTAATGAATTGGCACAGATATTAAAATAAAATATGGCAATAATTTATGAGAGTGCATATATTCTGGTAAGTGAGGTGCAAAAATACATTGGCACTAATTATGCAAATTATGAATAATTAATATTAATAATAAATACTAATCATAGGTGTCAAATTTTAGAGAAGACAAGAAACATCCTGAAAAAAAACTTAGTTGTCTTTTCTACTTTATTTGTATATTTTAAGTGCCGCTGGCTTTAGAATCTACAGCACTTCATAAAGTCTACTTTCAACGGAAGACAAACAGCAAAAATCGAAACAAGACCCTTACTGTTGCTTTTCACACTGCAACCAATAGGATCGCCTATTTGTTTAGCTGGTCATCTACATTGTAGATGCCCCATGTAGCCTCATACAGGTAGTAGGAAATAAAATTAGAACTTGGTTCCCCTTTTCTTATCGACTCCTCAGTAAATAGTTCGAGTATGGTATAGGCATCCTGGAAAACACTCTGTTTACTGAAACAATAGGTTTTTTGGTTTATTTGAAAAAAAAAATGTAATTAGGAAATCTAGGAAACATTTAATTGACTGTAAATATACAGTATCTATGTCTTATTTACATAACACACAGTAAAACGATAAGGTTCTTAATATTATGCATTACCAAAAGCAATTTTCAAGTTACATAATAAAATAATTTTCAAATTAAAAGGCAGTTAATAATTTAATAGCACAGGGCTTTATCTCAATGCATATTGAAAAAAAGTTTAACATAATTGAACCAGACTTCAGAGGAATCCCTAAAAGAATGTTCTCCAGCTCAAATTTTGTCTTTCTTCTGCTCACAAGTAATAATTAACCTTGACATTTAAAAATAAACTTGAAATTCTGTTCTCACATATTGTTAACAGGGAAGCTTAGTTTAATCATCACTGGGACTTATGCAGCTCAGTGCTTATTTGAAGACTAATAGAAGCTCTTTACACTTATTATTCCATTGCTGATTTGATACCAGAATAAATTCCATAATCTTCATAATGGCAGCAATAAGCCAGATGGAAAGGGCTTAAAATATTTTTTGTAACATACAGTTGCTGACATAAGGTCCCTTGATAATGATGTTGTTTACAGCATAAGTTCCCACTCTTTGACTATACCATATAAAGGTTGTGTGTACGTGGCATATCATTTATACATTAGCTTATTCAAAACGAAAATGCGACAATAGAGTAGGTCTGACACTCCTGATTTCATTTGGTTTGATTGTAAATAATATTTAATGTTGTTTATGTGCTTCAGTGTGCTAATTAGATGAAACTATACTATGACAATTCTTAATGCTGCAGCTGTTTTTATTCTCATGAACAGTCATATAGTTAATGTCTTCTGAAGCTCGTTAATGCATGAAATAATATATACATTGAATTTATGCTGATCTAAATTTGTTTTACAGACAAACACGAAACCACATACATTTGTGACTTCTTTAATGTAGAATTGATTTCTGGATATATTGTTATTATTTACTGAGGAAAAACAGACATTTTGAGGTCAAAACTGTAATTAAAATTCACATGAATTGAACACATAATACCACAAATCATGCTTGTATTGAAAATTAAGATAAGTGACCTTGTTAAAGGGGTGTCCCCGGAGTATGATATTGATATCCTAGGGAATAGGTCAATGTCAGATCAGGGGGTGTCTTATAGCCAGGCAAGGGGGTAGCAGCACCTGGCAAACCCAGACAAGTGCTGGGGCACGCCACGTCTCTGGTGGCCCACAGTCTTGCAGTAGGGGAAGGCGGCCTAGGCTTTGGGTTAGCACAGCACTCATGCTCCGGATTTTAATTTTATTTAATTCATGTCACACACATATGATCGCTGCAGACAGCCATTGGCCTTATCGATCATGTGACAGGGTAGGCGAGCATATAGTTTTTTTTATTAATTTATTAAATTCTTAATTTATAAAATAAAATCAGGGGACTGACTGCTGAGCTGACCCAGCAGCCCAGGTCCCCATCCGCTCCTTCGGCTAAAGCATTTCTTTCTCCCCTGTCCTCCTGCACACACAGGACCTCCGACACATCCAATACACCTTTGGAATCGTGTCACCCCCAGGCATCCTCTTGTCCTATCCAGCCGAACTGACGAAGGGGTTCATCCCCGAAACGCGTATTCTATTCCTGGTTTTTAATTTGTGAAAAAATAAAAAAGAAGTGCTTTCACCATCACACATTGGACTTTGATCTACATCTTCTAGTAGCTTAGAGGGTTGTGCCTCCATACCAGTTTTTTTCACATCCTTTTCGCTACACTCACGCCCACATTGGTGGAGCGTCATCTGGTTGGCAGCACCTCCACCATTCGAAATACTCCATCATTGGAAACACTTTGTACTCCAGAAATATTCCGCCACCCTCACTGGGTCTTGCTCCACCCTCCTTTTTCATTTCTTTTACTCCCATCCGCCCCTTAACGCCTATGCACTGTGGGCTTCCCAGACACAATGGGTAGTTTTATAAGATATTTATATAGGGACACTGTATGTTAAATGGTGGCATGTAAAGGCGGCAATTGGTAGCAAGTAAACAGGGCAAAAGATGGCATGTAAAGAGGCAAAAGGGAACGATAATAAACTAAAGGTGGTAAACGATTGCATCTACAAGTAAAAGGGGGCAAGTAGTGCCATATACTTGCAAACAGGGTAAAAGGTGACATATCTAAAACACGTCAGTGTTGAAGGGGGTTATCCAGAGATTTTTAAACTTAATTTAGAGTAGTGGAGTTGAAACAGTCACCTGCAGCTTAGTTCTGATGAACAGTTAATCGTTACCCGGCCCTCCATTGTTAGCGACATCATTGCTGAGGTGTTGGATGCCAGTTCAGTATAATAACTAAGCTACCAGCCTTTTATCACCAACAATGTAGAGATGGAAAGAGGGGCCCACTGAGACTATTGCCCGAGGGCCCACATAAACCTGCAGCCAGCCCTGTACCCAAGATCAGTGCTACTGCTAATCAGCTGTTCACCGGAGATGCTCTAAACTTCTAGAGCCACTGTGCATCAAAAATAGAGCTGATCTGATATTGATGGCCTATCCTATTGGTCTAAACACCAATAACCTGTTGGCTATCTGATTTTGACCTTCTCATCCCCATAATCTGGACCACCAGAAAATGTCTTGGGAAATTCACCTGTAAGCATTCTAGGCTACTTTAGCCAAAGGAGTACATTCCACAGAGAAAGCCCATGGAGCTTCTATAGACCCAATGAGAGAGAAGGGTGCAGTCAGGTTTGGCATTATCCTTCTCCACAAGCCCTAGCACGCTAGCAAAAATATATGTGGAATTAACTTAAAGTTTATTGAAAGGAGATTGGTGGCAAACAACACAACAATAATATGTTAACTAACACCAAAAGAGCGGCTCACATTTATGCATGATGTAATTATTTAGAGCAAATCAAGAAATACAAAAAAGGTGAAAATTAATAGACAATAGAATAAAGAAAGATCCAAGTAAAGTGAGAGCAATTTAGGTGAATGATTTTAGCATTAAAGATGGTCATATAAAGATCCTATTTCAGTAAAGGCATTGTAATAAAAGAGGTAAACGCATCTGTATAAAAGAAGGTAACAGCACTGGTAATTTCTTGAGTAAAACTTAAAGAAATTAGCCAGAAAGAAAAGATCTTATGGTTGTTCACTTGAAAAAGATATAGTGTTGCCTTTAACAAATAAATTAAAAGGGTTATCTCTGGACTTTTTGGATTTTTTCCTATTGATGACCTATTCTTGAAACAGGTCATCAATATATGATCATTAAGGTCCACTGCTCAGGATTCCCACTGACCAGCTGATTCATAGCGCTGCTATCAATGTGGTCAATGCTGGAAGAAAATAGCACTGTCAACATTGCAGTGGACTGGTCTGGTACTGCAGGCACAGCTCCCACTGAAGTCAATTGAAACCACGGCACCTGCAATATCAACTTAGGCTGCTTTACTACAGAAAACACAAGCTGCTTCCTGCACTCTCCACAGTGACAGCTGATAGTGGGGATCCCAAGCAGCAGACCCCTCCCAATCATCTCAGGACAGGTCATCAATAGAAAAAAATCCAAAAAGTCCCCTTTAAGTCTGGTGTTTGGAAACCCATACAGATCTCTTCATTCAGACTAAAGATAAATTACATATTTGGTGTATATGGTCTTTTTCCCATGTTACCTTACTCCTTTTATTAAATCTAGGACATTTTCCTAACGAAATGATAAGTAGCTCTGAAAACCTGACCAATATTCTAATTCTTAAGGGGTAATCCGATCCCTATAGGTCGGATCCCAAACCTCTTTTGATCAGTAGAAAAATGTAGTGTAATGTAAGGAGCAGTAAGACCTGCTAACGTGTACTGACCACGGACAGGATACAAATCCCCAACACACAGCATGACTATAAGATCCCGGGGACATTTACATGTTCCTCGTCCAATGTTGTGTACCTGATCCTGTGCAGGAAATGTCCTGTTGGGGGCCTTTATATCAGAGAAACAAGGCAAAAACTGAAAGCAAGGATGAGATCTCATCACCATACAATTAATCACAGAAAGAGAGAATTACCTGTGGCTGAGCACTTCTCTAACCATGGACATGACATAGGGGATATGATTGTTTTGATATTGAAGGGTGGTTTCAAGTCACAAAACCACAGAAGAATTTGGGAATATAAATTGATAACAACCTTTGACACGCTGAATACGGGGTTAAATTATTCACAAGGATTTATGAGTGAATGGGAGGTATGAGACATCTATCGCACAGATAAGACTGCTGGCCGGGTGAAAACCCCACCAACAGTAATTCAGAGACCATAAACGTTCACTCCCTTATCAGTGTCTAGTCAAAAACGTTTGTTTTCTGTTGCAGTATTGCTTTTAAAGGGGTTGCCTCGCGGCAGCAAGTGGGTCTATACACTTCTGTATGGCCATATTAATGCACTTTGTAATGTACATCGTGCATTAAATATGAGCCATACAGAAGTTATTCACTTACCTGCTCCGTTGCTGGCGTCCCCGTCTCCATGGATCCGTCTAATTCTGATGTCTTCTTGCTTTTTTAGACACGCTTGCGCTGTGCGGTCTTCTCCCCTTCTGCTCGGTCCAGGCACGAGCGGCGTTCTGGCTCCGCCCCCTTCTACGCGTCATCGCGTAGCTCCACCCTGTCACGTGTGCCGATTCCAGCCAATCAGGAGGCTGGAATCGGCAATGGACCGCACAGAGCCCACGGTGCACCATGGGAAAGGACCCGCAGTGCATCGTGGGTGAAGATCCCGGCGGCCATCTTGGTGAAGGAAGAAGAAGGAAGAAGGAAGACGTCGCCGAGCGGGGATTCGGGTAAGTAATATGTTTTTTTTTTTTTTAACACATCCCTTGGGGTTGTCCTGCGCCGAACGGGGGGCCTATGAAAAAAAAAAACCCGTTTCGGCGCGAGACAACCCCTTTAAGTGCAAACCAATCCCATTCATGTCTGTGCCTTGTCATAAGTATGTATGTTATAAGTGTGTATAAATATTCATGCCTCTTTGGATCTTTTCCATTCTAGCATGACGAAGACCCCTAGAGGTTTCCAAACTCGCTATAACATCATCTATTTGTGATAGCCATTAAAAGGTATCATATCTACAAGATTACTTGGTTTCTCTTGCTGGGAACAATCATATTTCGCTCTACTGACTAACACGGTACCAAACTTTGTTTTGTTTTGTGTAGCGACTAGAGATGAGCGAACGCGTTCGTCCGAGCTTGATATTCGTGCGAATATTAGGGTGTTTGGGATGTTCGTTATTCGTAACGAACACCATGCGGTGTTCTGGTTACTTTCACTTCCTTCCCTGAGACGTTAGCGCGCTTTTCTGGCCAATTGAAAGACAGGGAAGGCATTACAACTTCCCCCTGCAACGTTTAAGCCCTATACCACCCCCCTGCTGTGAGTGGCTGGCGAGATCAGGTGTTCGCCTAATATAAAAGTCGGCCCCTCCCGCGGCTCGCCTCAGATGCCTTGTGAGTTAGATGAGGGACAGTGCTGTTTATACCGGAGCTGCTGTAGGGAAAGAATTGGTAGTTAGTGTAGGCTTCAAGACCCCCCAAAGGTCCTTATTAGGGCCACTGATAGCTGTGTGTTGGCTGCTGTTAGCAGTGGCATTTTTTTTCCCTCAAAATCGGCTCTGCAGAGCGTTGCACCTGGCATTAGGGACAGAAGTGCTGCATAGGCAGGGAGAGTGTTAGGAGTGAGTGTAGCCTTCAAGAACCTCAACAGTCCTTTCTAGGGCCATATTTATCCGTGTGCAGTACTGTCCAGGCTGCTGTTAGCTGTGCTGCATTTTTTTTGGGCTTCTCAAAATCGCCTCTGCAGAGCATTCCACCCTCCATTGATACTGCAGGGAAAGAATTGTATAGGCAGGGCCACAACACAGTTATTATTCATAGAATATACGCAGTGCTGCCTTTTGGTGGAAAAACAAGTGAAAACAAATCTATTTGTCCAGCCTCTGTCCGTCCTTACGGGCGGTGGACACGTGTGAGCTGCGTGAAAAACATTGCTAAATCATACGCACCCAGCTACGCTTTACTGCTGGCTTCGCCATTTGCTTTCCTTAATTGGGAAAAAAATACCTGCTCTGCCAGAGTTATAATAACTCTGCTACCCTCACGTTCTGTGACACATTAGCAGGGACACAGCACAGTTATTAAACTTCTCATGTTCATTGAATATACGCAGTGCTGCCTTTTGGTGGAAAAACAAGTGAAAACAAATCTATTTGTCCAGCCTCTGTCCGTCCTTACGGGCGGTGGACACGTGTGAGCTGCGTGAAAAACATTGCTAAATCATACGCACCCAGGTACGCTTTACTGCTGGCTTCGCCATTTGCTTTCCTTAATTGGGAAAAAAAATACCTGCTCTGCCAGAGTTATAATAACTCTGCTACCCTCACGTTCTGTGACACATTAGCAGGGACACAGCACAGTTATTAAACTTAGATTATTCATTCACTAGAGGCAGTGGGGCCTTTCGTTTTCCAAAAAGGGAAAAAATTATATTTGGCCTGCAGTCTTGCGCCAATTTATTTCCTGCCTGTGAAATCAAATCACTGGTAATACAGCATGCTGAGGGGTAGGGGTAGGCCTAGAGGACGTGGACGCGGCCGAGGACGCGGAGGGCCAAGTCAGGGTGTGGGCACAGGCCGAGCTCCTGATCCCGGTGTGTCGCAGCCGACTGCTGCGCGATTAGGAGAGAGGCACGTTTCTGGCGTCCCCACATTCATCGCCCAATTAATGGGTCCACGCGGGAGACGGTTATTAGAAAATGAGCAGTGTGAGCAGGTCCTGTCCTGGATGGCAGAAAGTGCTTCGAGCAACCTATCGTCAACACGCAGTTCTGCGCCGTCCACTGCTGCAAATCCGAATCCTCTGTCTGCTGCTCCTCCTTCCTCCCAGCCTCCTCACTCCACTACAATGACACCTGCTCAGGAGCGGGAACACTCCCAGGAACTGTTCTCGGGCCCCTGCTTAGATTGGGCAGCAGCGGTTCCTCTCCCACCAGAGGAGTTTATCGTCACTGATGCCCAACCATTCGAAAGTTCCCGGGGTCCGAGGGAAGAGGCTGGGGACTTCCGCCAACTGTCTCAACAACTTTCTGTGGGTGAGGAGGACGATGACGATCAGACACAGTTGTCTTGCAGTGAGGTAGTAGTAAGGGCAGTAAGTCCAAGGGAGCAGCGCACAGAGGATTCGGAGGAAGAGCAGCAGGACGATGAGGTGACTGACCCCACCTGGTGTGCAACGCTTACTCAGGAGGACAGGTCTTCAGAGGGGGAGTCAAGGGCATCAGCAGGGCAGGTTGCAAGAGGCAGTGCGGTGGCCAGGGCCAGGGGTAGAGGCAGGGCCAGACCGAATAATCCACCAAGTGTTTCCCAAAGCGCCCCCTCGCGCCATGCCACCCTGCAGAGGCCTAGGTGCTCTAAGGTCTGGCAGTTTTTCACAGAGACGCCTGACGACCGACGAACAGTGGTGTGCAACCTTTGTTGCGCAAAGCTCAGCCGGGGAGCCAACACCAACAGCCTCACCACCACCACCATGCGCAGACATATGATGGCCAAGCACCCCACAAGGTGGGACGAAGGACGTTCACCGCCTCCGGTTTGCACCCCTGCCTCTCCCCCTGTGCCCCAACCTGCCACTGAGATGCAACCCCCCTCTCAGGACACAGGCACTAGCGCCTCATGGCCTGCACCCACACCCTCATCTCCGCTGTCCTCGGCCCCATCCAGCAGTGTAGTTCAGCGCACCGTTCAGCCGTCGCTTGCGCAAGTGTTCGAGCGCAAGCGCAAGTACGCCGCCACGCACCCGCACGCTCAAATGTTAACCGTCCGCATAGCAAAATTCATCAGCCTTGAGATGCTGCCGTATAGGGTTGTGGAAACTGAGTCCTTCAAAAGTATCATGGAGGCGGCGGCCCCGCGCTACTCAGTTCCCAGTCGCCACTACTTTTCCCGATGTGCCGTCCCAGCCCTGCACGACCACGTCTCCCGCAACATTGTGCGCGCCCTCACCAACGCGGTTACTGCCACGGTCCACTTAACTACGGACACGTGGACAAGCACAGGCGGGCAGGGCCACTACATCTCCCTGACGGCACATTGGGTGAATTTAGTGGAGGCTGGGACAGAGTCAGAGCCTGGGACCGCTCACGTCCTACCCACCCCCAGAATTGCGGGCCCCAGCTCGGTGCTGGTATCTGCGGAGGTGTATGCTTCCTCCACTAAAGCACCCTCCTCCTCCTCCTCCTCCTCTGTCTCGCAATCAAGATGTGTTAGCAGCAGCATGTCGCCAGCAGTCGGTGTCGCGCGGTGTGGCAGCACAGCGGTGGGCAAGCGTCAGCAGGCCGTGCTGAAACTACTCAGCTTAGGCGATAAGAGGCACACGGCCCACGAACTGCTGCAGGGTCTGACAGAGCAGACCGACCGCTGGCTTGCGCCGCTGAGCCTCCAACCGGGCATGGTCGTGTGTGACAACGGGCGTAACCTGGTGGCGGCTCTGCAGCTTGGCAGCCTCACGCACGTGCCATGCCTGGCCCACGTCTTTAATTTGGTGGTTCAGCGGTTTCTGAAAAGCTACCCACGCTTGTCAGACCTGCTCGTAAAGGCGCGCCGACTCTGCGCACATTTCCGCAAGTCCCACACGGACGCTGCCACCCTGCGCACCCTGCAACATCACTTTAAGCTGCCAGTGCACCGACTGCTGTGCGACGTGCCCACACGGTGGAACTCTACGCTCCACATGTTGGCCAGGCTCTATGAACAACGTAGAGCTATAGTCGAATACCAACTCCAACATGGGCGGCGCAGTGGGAGTCAGCCTCCTCAATTCCTTTCAGAAGAGTGGGCCTGGTTGGCAGACATCTGCCATGTCCTTGGTAATTTTGAGGAGTCTACCCAGGTGGTGAGCGGCGATGCTACAATCATTAGCGTCACCATTCCTCTGCTATGCATCTTGAGAAATTCCCTGCAAACCATAAAGGCAGCTTCTTTGCGCTCGGAAACGGGGGCGGGGGAAGACAGTATGCCGCTGGATAGTCAGGGCACCCTCCTGTCTATTTCTCAGCGCGTACAGGAGGAGGAGGAGGAGCATGAGGAGGATGAGGAGGAGGGGGAAGAGACAGCTTGGGCCGCTGCTGACGGTACACCGGCTGATTGCCTGTCATCCTTTCAGCGTGTATGGCCTGAGGAGGAGGAGGAGGAGGAGGAGGAGGAGGAGGATCCTGAAAGTGATCTTCCTAGTGAAGACAGCCATGTGTTGCGTACAGGTACCCTGGCACACATGGCTGACTTCATGTTAGGATGCCTTTCTCGTGACCCTCGCGTTGCACGCATTCTGGCCACTACGGATTACAGGGTGTACACACTGCTCGATCCACGGTATAAGGAGAACCTGCCCACTCTGATTCCCGAAGAGGAAAGGGGTTCGAGAGTGTTGCTATACCACAGGACCCTTGCGGACAAGCTGATGGTAAAATTCCCAGCCGACAGCGCTAGTGGCAGAAGACGCAGTACCGAGGGCAAGGTAGCAGGGGATGTGCGTAGATCGAGCAGCATGTACATCCCAGGCAGTGCAACAGTCTTTAAGGGCCTGGCCAGCTTTATGGCTCCCCACCAAGACTGTGTCACCGCTCCCCAGTCACGGCTGAGTCGGCGGGAGCACTGTAAAAGGATGGTGAGGGAGTACGTAGCGGATCGCACGACCATCCTTGGTGACGCCTCTGCCCCCTACAACTACTGGGTGTCGAAGCTGGACATGTGGCCTGAACTAGCGCTGTATGCCCTGGAGGTGCTTGCTTGTCCTGCGGCTAGCGTGTTGTCGGAGAGGGTGTTTAGTGCGGCTGGGGGAATCATCACAGATAAGCGTAGCCGCTTGTCAACCGACAGTGCCGACAGGCTAACACTCATCAAGATGAACAAAGGCTGGATTTCCCCAGACTTCTGTTCTCCACCAGCGGACAGCAGCGATACGTAAGCAATACGTAGGCTGCACCCGCGGATGGAAGCTACGTTCTCTCTCACCATCCAAAACGGGGACATTTCTGCTTCATCAATCTGTGTCTAATATTCCTCCTCCTCCTCCTCCTGCTCCTCCTCCTGAAACCTCACGTAATCACGCTGAACGGGCAATTTTTCTTAGGGCCACAAGGCTCACTCAAATAATTTTTCAGAACAATTTTTATAAGTTTCAATGCGCTTAAAAGCATTGGAACTTTAACTTGAACCAATTTTTTGTTACACTGAGCTGCCTCCAGGCCTAATTACCACTTAAGCCACATTAACCAAAGCGATTAATGGGTTTCACCTGCCCTCTTGGCTGGCCACGGCCAATTTTTGGGATGTACATTAGTACTGTTGATACAGCAATTTTTGTGGGCCCTCGCCTACAGTGTAATCAAATTAATTTTTAGGCCACCTGCATTACAGCTGACGTTACCTCAGCTGTGTTGGGCAATGCAATGGGATATTTTTGTGTACCGCCGGTGGGTTCCAGGGAGCCACCCATGCTGTAGGTGCACACTGAGTTTTTAATACATCTGTACACTTCTAAAGAACCCGTCTGACTGGGACATGCAGTGTGGGCCGAAGCCCACCTGTATTACGCACGACATTACTACCTCAGCTGTGTTGGGCAATGCAATGGGATATTTCTATGTACCGCCGGTGGCTTCCTGGCACCCACCCAGGCAGTGGGTCCACAGGGAGTTTAACCTACATGTGTCCACTTGTAAAGAACCCCAGTCTGACTGGGGCATGCAGTGTGGGCCGAAACCCACCTGCATTAACCCTTTCCAGTCCACTGTGTGACCTGTGAAGAAATTAGGGTTTAAGGCTGTACAGCTCCGTTGTTGGTAGACGTCCGTCGGGGTTCTCTTACTGTATATTGCCAGCCTCTCTGCTGTCGGAGCCTATCCTACGTGTCAGCTCATGCAGTACTGGCTTTAGCCAGCATATAGCGCCGTTGTATAACAGCAGAAAAAGAGTAAGCCCCCTAGGAAAACCATATACAAATTGGATTGGAAAGGGTTAAGCACAACATTACTACCTCAGCTGTGTTGGGCAATGCAATGGGATATTTCTATGTACCGCCGGTGGCTTCCTGGCACCCACCCATGCTGTAGGTGCACACGGAGTTTTTACTACATCTGTACACTTATAAAGAACCCCAGTCAGACTGGGGCATGCAGTGTGGGCCGAAGCCCACCTGCATTAAGCACGACATTACTACCTCAGCTGTGTTGGGCAATGCAATGGGATATTTCTGTGTACCGCCGGTGGGTTCCAGGGAGCCACCCATGCTGTGGGTCGACAGGGACTTCACAATAGGGAGTTGTACCTGCCTGTGTCTATGAATTAAAAAGCCCGGTCTGACTGGGGCATGCAGACACCTTGACAGAATGAATAGTGTGTGGCACATAGGTTCCCCATTGCTATGCCCACGTGTGCAGCTCCTGATGGCGGTGGCACAGGATTCTATTTCTCATTGCTTCTGTACAGCATTGTGGGCTATCGCTCCGCCACTTTTAAAGAGGGTCGCTGCCTAGCCGTGCCAACCTCTGCAGTGTGTGCCTGCGGTCCCTCGTCATGGCAGACGCAATTCTAAATAGACATGAGCGTGGTGTGGCATGAGGGCAGCTGAAGGCTGCCCAGGGACACTTTGGTGTGCGCTGTGGGGGGGGAGGGGGGGCGGTTGGGCAGCATGTAACCCAGGAGAAGTGTCAGTGGAGTGTCATGCAGGCAGTGATTGTGCTTTGTTGGAGGTAGTGTGGTGCTTAGCAAAGGTATGCCATGCTAATGAGGGCTTTTCAGAAGTAAAAGTTGTTGGGAGGGGGGGGGGCCCACTCTTGCCGGTATTGTGGCTTAATAGTGGGACCTGTGAACTTGAGATGCAGCCCAACATGTAGCCCCTCGCCTGCCCTATCCGTTGCTGTGTCGTTCCCATCGCTTTGTTGAATTGCCCAGATTTTCACACATGAAAACCTTAGCGAGCATCGGCGAAATACAAAAATGCTCTGGTCGCCCATTGACTTCAATGGGGTTCGTTGTTCGAAACGAACCCTCGAGCATCACGGGAAGTTCGTTCCGAATAACGAACACCCGAACATTTTGGTGTTCGCTCATCTCTAGTAGCGACACCTTGTCATTCCCCCTTGACATGGTTGATGCAATTGTGTGTTGTGCCCTAATTTTAACAGTTTGAAAAAAAGTTACAAGTTTTAGTTGGAAGTGTCTATTCTGTTAAGGGCTTAGTTAATTATAGATTTGGTTAGCCTCTGTGAGTCAAATATGTATTTTTCTTTTATTATTTAGATTCTTTTATTGTAAGTATGGCAAAAGAGTTTTTTTCAACAATTAGTAAAACTACACTGATCTTGTTTTTACTTTAGTTTTCAGCCCCCCTAGGGGACCACAACTAGTGAGCTTTGATTGCTCCTGCAGCATGTGATGCTATAGCATTACATCATACTGCAATCTGGCAGGCAGTCTATCAAGCCAACCTGCAGGGACTGCTTGATAAACAGTCTGCTAATACAGCTCTGGGGCCTTTCAGAGATATTAAAGCAAAAATCCATATTTGGTATCGCTGCATCCGTAAAAGTCTGATCTATCAAAGTAACTCATTATTTACTCTGCATGGTGAACGTCGTTTGAAAACAAAAGTAAAGAACACCAGAAATTCCCTTTTTTGGTCACCCTGTCTCCAAGAAAAAATGTAATACAAAGTGATCAAAAAGTCGTGTATAATAAAAAAAATGGTACCAACGGAAATGACAGAACGTGCAGCACAAAATGAGCCTTGCATAACTATGTTGGCGGAAAAATAAAAAGTTATTGTGTGCAGAAGATGACAGCAGAAAATAATAAAAAATATATATATAAAAAAAACCAAAAACGATATGTTTGGTATCATAGTAATCGTACTGACCCAAAGAATAAAGTTAACATGTCAACTGATCCAGCAAAACACAATCCCTCATACTGCTAGATCAATGAATAAATAAAACGACTTTTTAAAAGAGAGGAGGAAAAAACGAAAATGGAAAAGAGCACAAAAGCTCCATCACTAAGGGGTTTAAAAGCGCTGCAATTCTAAAAAATAGAACATACAACGTTTAATTTAGCACGTGTTAGAAACACCACACTAAGGCCTTAGTCAGACGGGCGTTTTTTTCGCGCGATTTGCGAATCGCATGACGGATGCGCATCCGCAAATCGCGTGACCGGTGCCCGAAAATCGCCCAAAAATCTGCTCCTAGCCGCGTTTCATTAGAAACGGGCCGGAGCTGTCCAGCGCATTGCATTCAATGGAGTCGGCAATACAGCTGGCTCCATTGAAAGCAATGCGCTGCGGGCGAGCGCGGAATGAATTGTCGAGAAGGGCTTAAATATATAAGCCCTTCCCTGCAATTCATCCAGAAATGTGTTAAAATAAAAAATATATATATACTTACCCTGTCCCGGCAGCCGGAGTTCAGCGCGGCCCGTCTGCAGTGGGTGTGAAGGGGGTGTGAGTCAGACCTGCCCCCTGATTGGCTCAGCCTGAGCCAATCAGAGGCAGGTCTCACTCACACCCATTCATGAATTCATGAATGGGTTTATATATTTAAGCCCTTCCCGACAATTCATCCAGCGCTGTCCGGCAGCCCTATGCTTTCTATGGAGCCGGCTGTATTGCCGGCTCCATTGAATTCAATGGCCAAACATCATTCTTCTCTGCCACAGCTGTTACAGCTGTGGCAGAGAAGAATGATTTGTCTTCTATATGTTCTCAATGGGGTCGGCGCTGCTGCCGCCGGCCCCATTGAGCGCATATAGAGAAGAGAACAGGAATCGCAGATCGCAGATAGGTGCGATCTGCGATTTTTGTTCTATAATTTATCGGACGAGCGCATAAAAAGCGCTCATGTGTCCGATACCATTGCAAAGCAATGGTTTTTAAAAAATCACCGGACGCATGCGCATGCGCAAATCGGGCGAAAAAACGCCCGTCTGACTAAGGCCTAAAACGCTCACCTGAGAAAACGCATTGTAATCAATTGAGGCTCAGTACAGCATTTTTCTTTAACTTTTAAAAAAAATCAGCACCAAGTTGTTTTGTGTACAAAGTACGAAGATGAAGGATTAATACTTAAATAATTGTCTGGGATTGGACAAAATCTAGCCAAGTAGATGGAAATCCACCACCTTTCCAGCTGTACCACTCCAGTTCTCTCTGTTGGGCCTTTGCTTACCTGGCTGCAGTCATGACATTAGGTCTGCAATACATGGCCACTGCAGCCAATCATTCACCGCTGAAGCCATTGCAGTTGTCATTTGTTGAAGATGTGATCTCATCATTGTGGCCAAGTAAAGAAAGTACAGTGGGGAGCAACAGCGGAGCATTTATTAAGTAAGTAAAAAATTATTTGTGTGTGGCATTCCCCCAATTAGATTTTGTCCAATCTCAGACAACACCTTTTAACCCCTTGAGTGGCACGCCCGGAAATTTTCCGGGACGAGCTCCACTGCTCATAGCAACATAGCCCGGAAGATTTCCGGGCTATGTATCACTATGGGAGCTGCAGAGCACAATGCCACAAGCTGTGACAGTGTGCTCTGCCTGCACAGACCCACACAGAGCAGCGCAGGACTTTGAAAAACCAGTAGAAGATATTGCCGATGTGCCGGCAATCTCCTGGTTTGTTTACAGGTTGCCATAGAGACCATCGGCTTGTCAGAAGCAAGCCGATGGTCTCTGTGGCAGGGAGAGCTGGTTGTTAGCTGTCAGAGGACAGCTAGGTACCAGCTCTTACAGCAGAGATCAGAGAAAACCTCTGATCTCTGCTGTGTTAACCCCTTACATGCTGCAGTCTATGTGACTGCAGCATGTAAAGGGCTGTCACTGCAGCATGTAAAGGGCTGTCACCATCGGACCCCCGGAATGTGATCAGGGGTCCTGATGGGTCCCTGTGGAAGTCCCCTAAAGGGACAAAAAATAAAAAAATTAAAGAAAAAAAAAGTTTAAAAAATTATAAAAAAAATAATAAAAACACTTGTCTCCCTTTACTTTGTAAAAAAAATCAAAAATACAATCACACATGTGGTATCCATGCGTCGTAATGACCCAGAGAAGGAAGTTAATGCATTATTTAACCCCTTAATGACATGGCCGCTTTTTTTCTTTTTTCCCCATTTCTTTTTTTCCTCCCCCCTGTTTAAAAAATCACAACTTGTCCCGCAAAAAGCAAGCCCTCACATGGCCATGTCAATGGAAAAATGAAAAAGTTATGGCTCTTGAGACGCAACTGCAAAATTAGTTGAAATTCAATGATTAGACCATTTTAAAAAACCTGCCCTGGTGGGCACGACAGGGTGGTAGGTAACCCGCCACTCAAGGGGTTAAGAGCTATTAGAACCAACAATGACCTTTTGATATATTATGAATTCATGTTAGAAAGTCACATCAGTGAAGTGCAACCCTTAACTCTAGTCCATTACTTTATAAATGGAAATGATTTGTTGCTCTGCAGAGAACCTGAGCACCTTTAGCACCATTCAGAGACTTCAGTTGCTGGAAATAGCTGACAAAATATTCTAAGAAAATTACTTTTTATGTTTTGCATAGGAGGATATTTTAAAGAATTCCAAGCAAAATTGTAGGCTTTGTATGGTCTGTCATTTCTGAAACTAGTTGGCTCGCACACTCAGGCCTCAGTCAGACGGGCGTTTTTTCGCGCGATTTGCGCATGCGCGATTTGCGCATGCGCATGCGTCCGGTGATTTTATAAAACCATTGCTTTGCAATGGTATCGGACACATGAGCGCTTTTTATGCGCTCGTCCGATAAATTATAGAACAGAAATCGCAGATCGCACCTATCTGCGATCTGCGATTCCTGTTCTATTCTCTATATGCGCTCAATGGGGCCGGCGGCAGCAGCGCTGACCCCATTGAGAACATATAGAAGACAAATCATTCTTCTCTGCCACAGCTGTTACAGCTGTGGCAGAGAAGAACGATATTTGCCCATTGAATTCAATGGAGCCGGCAATACAGCCGGCTCCATTGAAAGCAATGGGCTGCCGGACAGCGCTGGATGAATTGTCGGGAAGGGCTTAAAGGGGTTGTCTCGCGAAAGCAAGTGGGGTTATACACTTCTGTATGGCCATATTAATGCACTTTGTAATATACATCGTGCATTAATTATGAGCCATACAGAAGTTATTCACTTACCTGCTCCGTTGCTAGCGTCCTCGTCTCCATGGTTCCGTTTAAATTCGCTGGCGGCTTGCTTTTTTAGACGCGCTTGCGCAGTCCGGTCTTCTGCTCTGAGCACGAGCCGCTTCAGTGTGCTCGCCGCTACAGCTCTTCTGCGCATGCGCAGACGAGCTGTATCTTCTCGGGAGCGCGCTGGAGCGGCCATTCTGCTACCATCCTCTCTTAGAGGAAGGTGCAGAGCCGCCCAGCCGTGCCGAGAAGCCGCCCAGCAGAGCCGCCCAGCCCAGCCGCCCAGGTAAGTGATGGGTGACAGACTGACGGGGGTGACGCGTGACTGACTACCGCTATGGCCCCGGAGCCTACTGCTGGGCCCCGGAGCCTACCGCTGGGCCCCGGGGCCTACCGCTGGGGAGCTGGGGCCTACCGCTGGGGAGCCAGGGTGTAGCGCTGGGGAGCCGGGGCTAGCGCTGGGGAGCCGGGGCTAGCACGGGGAAGCCGGGGCTAGCGCGGGGAAGCCGTGGGGAAGCCGGGGCTAGCGCGGGGGAGCCGGGGGCTAGTGCGGGGGAGCCGGGGCCTAGCGCCGGTTACCTGCTGCCTGGCGGTGGGTGACTGGTCGGCCGCGTTCAATCCCTGGGTCCGGTCGGTGGCTGCGGGGCGTCTGGTTGTCAGGGAGACACAGCTGGTAGCGTCTCGGGAGCGCGCACGTCGGGCTACAGCAAGCGACGGGAAAAGAGCCTGCGGCCATCTTGGGGAAACTTTTTATAAGTTGCTGAAACGCTGGAACTGTAAGTACAAACCAGCTAGAAAAGTCATTTACAGGGGGGCTTAGTAATGTATGCTTAATTAGGGGGACTGGGCAAAAAAAAGGCCCAGGGGCAGCTCTCAGCTGTCCCTGCGCTGAGCCAATCAGAGGCAGCCCTCACTCACCCATTCATGAATTCATGAATGGGTGTGAGTGAGGGATGCCTCTGATTGGTCAGGCTGTGACCAATCAGAGGCATCTCATTCAGCAGGCGGGGATTTTAAATCCCCGGCTGCTGAATACTACTCACAGCTGTTCAGAGCAGTTCAGGAGAACTGCAGCCTGCCGCGCTGAACTCCGTCTGCCGGGACCAGGTAAGTATATATATATTTTTTATTTTTACACATTTCTGGATGAATTGCAGGGAAGGGCTTATATATTTAACCCCTTCCCGACAATTCATCCCGCGATCGCCGGCAGCCCATTGCTTTCAATGGAGTCGGCTGTATTGCCGGCTCCATTGAATTCAATGGGCTAACATCGTTCTTCCGGGACCAGGTAAGTATATATATATTTTTTATTTTTACACATTTCTGGATGAATTGTAGGGAAGGGCTTATATATTTAAGCCCTTCCCGACAATTCATCCCGCGTACGCCGGCAACCCATTGCTTTCAATAGAGCCGGCTGTATTGCCGGCTCCATTGAATTCAATGGGCTAACATCGTTCTTCTCTGCCACAGCTGTTACAGCTGTGGAAGAGGAGAACGATCTTTACGCTGACAGTGGGGGGGGGGGTCTCACTCTTGCCGCTATTGTGGCTTAATAGTGGGACCTGGGAACTTGAGATGCAGCCCAAAATGTAGCTCCTTGCCTGCCCTATTCGTTTCTGTGTCATTTCCATCACTTTCTTGTGTTTTGCAGATTTTCACAAATGAAAACCTTAGCGAGCATCGGCGATATACAAAAATGCTCGAGTCGCCCATTGACTTCAATGGGGTTCGTTACTCGAAACGAACTCTCGAGCGTCACTGAAAGTTCGACTCGAGTAACGAGCACCCGAGCATTTTGGTGCTCGCTCATCTCTATTATCGATGCTAAAGGAAGATCTATAGGGTATTAAAACATTCACTTCCTTTTTTTCCCCGCACTTTGGATGTTTACATAATAGGCTCAATAAAAAGAATTAAAGGTAGCACTTTTTGTTTGTTATTAATTTAAATGGATTTCTATCTAAGTCACAATTATACACAAATACAATTAAATCACATATTATTGGTCAATAATGCATAAATTCAGCAGATTCTAAAGGGTCCACTTACTTTTCTTGTAACTCTACCTACACATCTGTCTATGTATCTATAACTCTGAACAATGCGCCAAACATGACAGTTTTATGGACTTCAAGAAATGACAAGGATGGAGTCACTCATGTTAAGGATGTGATCCAAGTAGTAAGAGTAGTTTTTTAAAGAATAATTAGTAGGGTGCAGCCAGTCCAATTACCATCACCATAGGAAATGGAGCCTAAATATGCTTATGTCAGGACCGGCGGCTCTCAGGGTCTCCGTCCCCGCACCGCTGGTCCTATCACCTGGGCTGTTGGGGTGCGGCACAGGGGAGCCCCGGTCTTTTGTGACCTCCCCTGGATACCGTAATCCTGGACACCGGCTCCGGGCGGTGCTGCCGTGCTCAGGTAACGGGCGCCTAGGTAGCCAGGTTGCTGGGGACGCGGCAGGTGCCGTCCTGCACCGCGTCCCTGTTGCCATGACACCTGCGCGTGCTTGCTCTGTCTCTGCCTGTTTTTAGCAGGTTCTGGGGGCTGCTTTCCCAGCGTCCTGTGATTGAGTCCTGCTGCTGTCAGATTCCCCGCCCCAATCAGCTGCTGGGATGGGAGTTTTAACAGCATTTAAACTGCTGAGTTTCCTTCTGACCTTGCCAGTGTATGTTTGGTCTCCAGCTACACCTGCATTAACCTGAATTGATGCCCTGTTTTGACTTGCTTGCTTTGGACCTGACTTCGACTTCGCCTGACCCCACGTTCTCTCCTGTTTCCAACCCGGATTGCCTAATCTGCTTTTGTGTTTGTTTGTTTCCCTGTATTTGTCTGTGAGTCTGACTCCTGCCCCACATCCTAGTGAGGCTAGGGACTGTCACCTAGTTGTCGCCCTAAGGCCTAGCCTAGGGGGGCAAGTAGGTAGGGACAGGGGTTGCAGGTAGGACTAGGGACTTCCACCTGCCTGGACTCCAGTCATGACAGCTTAATTATAAAAAGGAAAAAATGAAGGACAGTAGGTGCTCCCCTCATAATGAAAAACACATTAAGGTAAAAGGAGTTAACCCAAATGTATTAGTTAATTAATAGACAACACATTAATGTGTTTTGGGAATGCAGACCCTTCTACAGAGATAGCTGGAAAGAGTGCCAACTCTCTTAGTGGTGGGCTGCTCAGAGGTGGCTGGTATCCATACCCAGGCTATGCCCACTATAGTGTATGTGCTGAGCCTGGAGCCAGCAGAATGAAGTGTTCTCTCCTCCCAAAATGCGTTAATATGCTGGCTATTAATCAAATCATACAGAATATTTGAGTTAACCTCTTTTGCCCTAATTTGCTATACATTACCAGGGTAGCGCCTACGGCCCTTTATTTTCTCCTTTGATGACTAAGAATTTTACAGACTTGGCTGAGTTAAAGGTTTTAACAACTTGACGAATGAGAAGAACACAAAAATGAATTTTTTAATACTGGTGAGTTTTTGAGTTCAAGAGAGAAATTCTCTTTAAAACTGTAGATTGCAGACTGGAAACTACTTTGCATGTCTGAGCTTATAGTGTAGCATCTCCAGCATCTGTTCATGGTTTGGTTTCACAGAATTGATTGCCTTTTAGGAAAACATTTCAGACTATTTTGAGTTTTCCAGCTCAAAGCCAGAAATTACTTCCAGGTTTTTGCAGTCAACTTTTGTCTTCTCTTGTGAAATTACGTACTGGAGATAATAGTAAAGATGGAATAGCTGAGCGTCTTATCAGGCAATCAATAACAATCAAAAAAGTCTTTCTTAAGACATATTTTACAATGAAGAACAGAACAGTAAAAATCAAATGTCCCCCACACCCTTAAGTCTGCTGATTTCTTTTCATTTGTAAGATGCAATAGGGCATGTTAAATATGCCTCATCTAATTTGGCTTGATTTAAATTAGATTTACTTGGCTAAGTAGCTGCCACAGAGTTAGTTTTCTGGATTTGATAGCTTCCATAAAAACATCTTTGATTTACATATGCATCCATAGCTGCAGCTTTCAAAAAGCAAAATAAAACACTTTATATGGATGTTCAAGTTGGAATTACTTCATGATTTTCAAGAAACTAAGTCAAATATATCTGGATTTTACAGAATATTCCACCACTGTTACTAGTCTGATTGTTTTAATGTATTTCACTTTTACAGAATATTGAGGGCTTGAGCCTCGAATATTATATATGTTTTTAAGTTATGATATGTGGAATTTACATCCCCATAAAGGCCCTTTAATTGAATAGCATTAAAATGGAGAAGTAAATCTCTAGCAAGATAAACTGGCAGCTAATTTGTTTATATAACCACAGCATGCTAATGACCAGATGGGATCTCTCAGTTTTGTAAATGAGAATAAATTGAGATTGGTCTGAAATTTAGGTAGATTTTAATTTTCTAGAGCTAATCTGTATTGATATTTATGAGGAATTCAGCCCTTGTGTTGTACAGGAATTTTGCTGAAGCGAAGAAAAAGAGTGTCATTTTACTAACACCGTGTCTTATAACGATATTAGTCTTTTCAAAGTTCCGGATTTTATCGTGTAAAGAGATGTCTTACACGCTGTGTTTTTTTTTAATGTCCGTCTAGATTTACTTTATCTGAATATTTCTATAATACATCAATGAGAAAGCGAGCTATAGAGCGATGTAAAAATTACATTTAGGTCAGTTTCAGAAGAGCGTATGATAACACATCCGAAATACAGATCTATTTTACGGATGTGTTACAGATGACATTACAACTGTGTGTTATCAGTACCTGATCTGCATTTGCCTCCGTATACAGTCATACCTCTACTTTCGTCGCCTTCATCTTTTGCCAGTTTTACCGATTCTTCAGTGCAGAATCTTGCCTCTCCTTTTGTCGCTTGCTTCTAGTTTAGTCTCGCTACTGATGTCAGAGCCATTCATGAATTGCTCCAATATTCATGGATAAATGACTGTGATTGGAGCATCCAGCGCTGATTGTGATTGGCTGAGCAGGCTGTCACTCAGCCAATCAGAGCCATCTCTTGCCGGGGAGCAGCCTCTGGGACACTGATGGTACCTGCTAGGTGAGTATATTGATTTTTTTTTTCTCTCAGGCAGTGTAGCTAGGGTGTTTAGCGCTGCCAAAAACACGGCACCAAGTTGTGCTGCCTTTTCGACAGCGCTGAAACTGCTGTCCATTCATTTCAATGGGCGACGCAGGGCCAAAATTCCTGTGTAAATAGCCCCATTGAAATGAATGGGACTGTTGTACAGCGTTTAGCGCTGCGCTGAAAAAGCAGCGCTAAAACAATGTACAAAAATGGGGTTTGGTGTGTTTTTTGGAATGTCTAGAACAAAATTATTGGATTTACATAGATTCCTATGGAAATAATTACCTCTAGTTTCATTAGTTTCAAGTTTAGCCGATTGCTTTCACATGGATTACCAACAAAACTAGAGATTTGACTGTATTTTATTTTCTACTGCAATACGGAGGCAAAATGGGAAAAAATTGTCATGCTGCATTTTTTAAAAATGGCCATGAAAAACTTGGCCATGGGAATAGATACATAAATTTACAGTAGTTCCATATTATGACCCAAAAAGTATGGACCCCATATGGAGCTAAAAAAAAAGCAGCCCTAGACATGAAATTAAAAAAAGGAAGAAAAAGATAAAGAGTAGACAGATAATAAATTTTTGGATTTGATTATTTTTTGTAAATCAATAGTTTAGAATTTAAATGTAGGATTATATATATATATAGTGTATATGTATACATGGGGACATAAATATGGAAACACCAAACACCCAAGCTGTAGTCTGCTTCTTTTTCATCACAACCCTACACAATGGTGGTCTGCCTCCGTCACTCTACACACATTTCCCTCCATGCTGGTGTTTGTCGGATGCGACTTTTCCAGTCTTACTGTATGCGGTCATCATCCTGGATACTGTGCCTCATGATACAGCAAAAACTTCCGCTACCTTTGTTGCAGAGGCGCCCACCATATGGGTCCCAATAATTTGACTATTTTTGGTTTTCCATCAGTTTTGGCATGATTCGCTCACAATTGCACAGAATGCTGTCTTGAAGACAAATGATGCTTACCACATGTTGGCGCTGTTATACATATACTGCATCACGTAACAACTACAACACCGCCTACTAACTCCGCTGTAGTACACATGTATGGATCCTGGACCGAGAAGCATCCACATGGGATTTTAATCATTAGCACTGAGCTGCCCTCTTGATATAGTCACAATGTGCTGGTAGTATTGTGAAATATGATTTATAACCCCCTGTGTGTATATATATCACAAATTATACAGTATATACAGTACTGAATAAGAGTTTCAGGCAGGTATGGAAAAATGCTATAGAATAAGAATGCTTTCAAAATAGAAGTGTTAATTGTTTCATTTTATCAATTAAAAAACTGCAAAGTGAATGAAAAAAAGAAATCTACATTTTTGGCAAGGAGGTTGTTCAAAACATCTCAGAGAACTAAGCACAGATCTTCTGTGGATGTCGGCTTGCTGACATGCTTCTGTCTCTTCATGTAGACTGGATAATGTTGAGATCAGGGCTCTGAAAAGGCCGTATCATCACTTCTTGGACTTCTTATTCTTTATCTTCAGCTTTTTGCAGAGGCCTGAAGGTTTTGTGCCAAAATGGACTGTTATTTGGATCTGTTCATAATTCACCTATGTATAAAACCTAAAATCTGATACATACAATTGACACATACAACTGTGTGGATGTGTACAGGGGTTGTGCATGGGACTTATGTAGAGCAGAATTAGGAGTTGAGCCTATTTCATAAGTTTCAACACACAGCTGAGTCTCTGATCAGTTTAAACCCTCGGATGCCATGGTCAATGCTGACTGAGGCATCTAAGTGGTTAGACAGAGGAGGGAGTTCTCTCTGTCATTTGATCAGCCCTCCATGACACGACTGTGGAGTGTGAAATGGTTAGCACTGCAGTTTGAGGCCTAGAAAACCATAGTAGTGAGCCCTGTGATAGGGTGTAATAGGAAAATGACAAAGGTACAATATGCTGCAATACATTTACATGCAAAAGAATATTAATGTTAAAATATATATATATATATACACACACACACACACACACATATATATATATATATATAGTTACTTAGTTTAAAACCCCTTTCAGGACTAGTGTAAAAAATGGAAGACTTTTTAACTATATAAAGGAGAAAGTATTTTAAAAAAAGGTGTAAAAAGACACATAAAGAAATTTGAGCTGCTGCCAGCCATAGACACGGCACACAGGTCCAACATGTGATATTGTAATGATCAGGAGAAATAGATGACGTGTGGGTTAAGGATTGAAAATAAACATGTCAGTGTCACATATATAAGTTAAACACCATGAATGATTAGTATAAACCATTAAATCATGCATATAGAAATTAACTTATGTGTTCAGAAGCATGTTTGATGGGTGTTGTATATGAATCATAAATTCTGAGGCAAGGATGAGTTATTAATCATAATCATGACAGTTACTGGGAATGGAACAAAAAGTAAGGAGAGGGAAGCAAGAAGAAAAAAGAGAACAGATTAATGGAGGAGGAGGGATAGAGGGATCCCCATGGGGCAGAGGGAAAAGGTGGGAGTGGGGAAGGAGCAGTTTGGGGAGAAAGAACAGCAAAAGGAGAGATAAAGAGAAAAAATAATAATAATGATAAAATGAGGATAATTAGGATAGGTATTTGAATATATTTTCTAGTCATTGAGGCTCAAAGGGGCTGAGGTGTTTATTTTGAAAATCCAATATATCTTGTGTTTCCTAAGTGTATCAAATCTTTCTCCAATGTTAGAGGGCACTCATTCCACTGCTGTAGTGGAGAAGGCATTGAAATCACAAATTCTTTGCAATAAGAATAATATCATATAGCATAAATATTTAAAGTGGTGGAGGCATATCAAGAAGACTATAAAGATGTGGCCCAGCAGACCAGGGCTATATATAACATGTGCATAGGAGTAGAGAGAGTCTCCCTCCCTGCCATTTTATGAACATCGAGAGACAGTAGGCATTCAGAGTTCATGTGTATAAGCAGAGAAGAGCTGACAGGCGAGAATGAGAAAGAAGCAGAAAAGAAAGTTGGCTGAGTTGAATCAGAGAGATGACTGTAACGATGGAGAAGAACCATGAATTCCCGATGGTTTGTGTGAACACACAGTGACTTTGAAAAGAGAAAGAATGGCCGAGGAATGAGATCATTCAGTTGGAAATGCTTTGGTCATTGAACCAAGGAAAGACATATATCTTCGGGCAATAAGCCCAGGTGGAAAAGATTCTTTCAGAGGCGAGATCAAACCTACAGTACACAGGGGACTGGTAATTAGGGGGTATTAGTAGATAGAGGTTCAAAGGTTAGTTGCTAAAAGGACAATTATGATTAAGTAGGGTTTATTGCCAAAAGAACAATTGATTAAGTTATTATTTGTTCTGTTTTGGAAAATAAGTAGTGAAATATAACATTAAAATATCATGAGAAATAATAAACTCCATTGTGAAATGTTAGTAATGGACCCTTCTGTAGAGTCACAAACTGTAATTAATATTTTGTTCAGTAAACATTTATTTTGCTGCATTAAACTGCTTCCACCTCCGTCTGTCACTGCTGCGCCATCATACACCAACCACCTGCATCTCACAGATAAGCCCTCAAAATAAGTTCCTTTGGTTGGTCCATGGCATTTTAATATGCTACTGGATAGCTTTTGGTATGGTTTAGCAGCAAGAAAACACCAAGACAGGAGGATCCAAACTTTCTGCAGCTATCTCATGTTTCCCCTTTTAAAACTATCAATTAGACAGGCCTGGACAATGACACAAAGCAAAATACTGAGGTGTTCTAAAATGGAACACCATAGTACTTTGTGTCTCAAATGGTTGAAAGTCTCAAATATTTTAAACAATGGATGTAGTAAGATGTACAGAATGTATATGAAAGCTGAAGGAAGATTTATCAGTTGTGTTGTTCTAGTAAAATGAGACTAATTAACCATATGGCCCCATTCAGACGGCAGTATTTGGTCAATACTTTGGATCAGTTTTTATAAGTTAAGACCAGGAGTGGTTCCAAAATATGGAACAGGGTCAAAGCTTTTGATTAAACCTATTCTCTGGAGGTTCCTTTCCTGCTTTTGACTTTTCAGTACTGATGCTCAACACTGACCAGAACACTGCCATCTGAATGAGGCCTATTAGTCTATGTGGCAGAATGTATTTGGCTGAGCACACTAGTTATGTTAATCTGCTGGTATGTTGAGTAGTCATGATGTCCTGCCTGTTAGTGATCCCATTCTAAAATGGAACACCAAATGGTTGAGCCTCGCTTTGAGTGGTCAGTTTTCCAAAATAAATTATCCTTTTGCTCTGCTACTGTAATTGTGATGAACACGTTAATGCTATGACCAATTTGTCATGGATTAGACACCAGGCGGCAGTTTATGGGTCCAACAGTCACCAACTTGTGACATCGATCTCCAGACCTGCAGAGTCGACTTAGTTCCAGCTCCCCAGATCCTGCACTCATACAAGATGGGGTCCAAATCCCACCCTGCGTGGCCTAGCACAGCCCAATACATCTTACTGCCACCACTGACTGTTTCCTGACAGGTAGGTCAGCTACCTCACACATAATCACCACATGTCAGATCCCTTAAAGTGTTCAAGGATGACTAATAAAGTTTTAAATCTTTATTCTAAAAAAGGGTTAGCAATGCTTAGCCTAAAAATATACAAAAAGATGATTTACATAAAAGGGTAAGAATCTTATAAATATACACAAACAGCATGAAACAAAAGGAATAAAGTAAGAGAAGATATCAGTCTATGTTGTTTCCAATAGTCCTGGGCACAGAGTCAGTGCACAACAGGGATCAGCCTGCATTTAGGTGCCACTCCTGGGTCTGACAATTAAGGGAGGGGATCCACTTGGTTTAAAAGCCTATGTAAAACCACACCTCCACCAGCCTTCTTCTGACATCATCAAAGGGCAGGTCGAGTATATATGTGGGTCATCTGGATGGAACTCCGTTTTAATATTTTGACCATATTTCCCAAGGAAGTGCTCCAATAGAGAAGATATGGCCGTCATGTTTTACATCACAAATCCACCTACATGTGGATACCAAACATTATATGCAACCGAAGATTGGTTACACATATCAGCAATTTTGTGGGTTACACATCGATGGGAGTAACTGCACTGGGTCTGCTATACATTCACAGTTTTAAAACATATAACCACTGTTGGGCTGGGACTTTCGGATGACCCATAATTCCCATTATAAATTTCTTCTTTGATAAATACAGTATCAGGCCTCACGGCACACCGTACACCGGCGCCGATGCGCCCGTGTGACTGACACCAGCAGACGGACGTACCTAAAGATGGCCGTCTCTCTGCAGCGCCGGAGGAAAGAACATGTGACCGGCCTCATTGCCGGTCATGTATTCTTTCCTCCGGCGCTGCAGAGAGATGGCTGTCTTTAGGTACGTCCGTCTCCTTCCTGCAGTCACACGGGCGCATCGGCGCCGGTGTACGGGTGCCGATGCGCCCGTGTGACTGAGGCCTCAAGGCGAGGTGATGAAGAGTCTGGTTGGATACACAGAATACTGGACTGGCGACGAATGGTTGGGGGGAATGTGGTAATTGACATCCCCTTGTCACTCAGTAACTTTGTTACCTTCACATAAAAGGGCTTCTTTGCTAAAAATGAAATGCAACCGCTCAACATTGACCTGTTGGGTATCAGCAAGCTTCACTGGACGGGCAATGTGTTTTTCAATAGCGATGATTACACTGTTTTCTATTCAGGCAGTGACACCATCAGATACAATGGAGTGGCATTCATCACAAACAAGGCAGTTGCCAAAGCTGTTCATTGTTTCAATGCCATAAACAATAGGATCATATCCATATGCATCAATGGGAATCCTCACTCAATCACAATTCTGCAAGTTTATGTGCCCACAACCGATGCAACAGATGAGGACATTGAAATTTTCTATGCCGCTCTCCAGCAAGCAATCAATCATACCCCTGCCAAGGATATCACTTATATAACAGGAGATTTCAATGCAAAAATCAGCCCTGGAGAAAAAGATCATACAAAAGCGCATTGCGAGAATTGTTGAATGGGAACTGACGGATGTTCAACCTGAGATCAAAAGAGGGATTACACTTGGTAGGAATGCAATGCAAGGAATGGAAAAGATCTGGAAAAGCAAGGATATTAGCATTGCAACAAAACCAGACTGGTCAATGCAATTGTCTCTCCCATAACGACATAGGGTTGTGAAAGTTGGACATTCAGAAAAACAGACAGAAGGAAAATTGATGCGTTTGAGCTCTGGTGCTGGAGGAGAAAGCTACGGATACCTTGGACCGCCATGACAACAAACAAGGTCGTGTTAGATCCCATGAAACCGAAAATATCACTAGAGGCAAAATCATTAAGCAGCGGCTCTCTTTTTTTGACCGCATGATGTCTGCTAACTAGAGATGAGCGAACGTACTCGTCCGAGTTTGATACTCGTTCGAGTATTAGCGTGTTCGAGATGCTCGTTACTCGTAACGAGTACCACGCGATGTTCGGGTTACTTTCACTTTCCTCTCTGAGACGTTAGCGCGCTTTTCTGGCCAATTGAAAGACAGGGAAGGCATTACAACTTCCCCCTGCGACGTTCAAGCCCTATACCACCCCCCTGCAGTGAGTGGCTGGCGAGATCAGGTGTCACCCGAGTATAAAAATCGGCCCCTCCCGCGGCTCGCCTCAGATGCGTTGTGAGATGGCTGAGGGGTAGTGGTATCGTGTTGGAGCTGCTGTAGGGAGAGTGTTAGGAGTTAGTGTAGGCTTCAAGAACCCCAACGGTCCTTCTTAGGGCCACATCTAACCGTGTGCAGTAGTGTGGAGGCTGCTTTTAGCAGTGTTGCACATTTTTTTTTTTTGGTATATCGGCCGTGCAGAGCATTGCGCCCTGCAGTAATAGTCCAGGGACAGAAGTGTGGAGGCAGGGAGAGCGTTAGGAGTTATTGTAGGCTTCAAGAACCCAAACGGTCCTTCTTAGGGCCACATCTAACCGTGTGCAGTAGTGTGGAGGCTGCTTTTAGCAGTGTTGCACTTTTTTTTTTTTTGGTATATCGGCCGTGCAGAGCATTGCGCCCTGCAGTAATACTACAGGGATAGAATTGTGTAGGCAGGGCCAGAAGACATATATTATAGCTTGAATATACGCATTGGTCCTTTAGAAAAAAATATTTCAAAAAAATCTATTTGGCCTGCCTGTCACTCTGCTCAGTGTTCTGGGTCCGTGTCTGCTGGGGGTAGTTTTTCTCCAAATAAATACGCAGCCATCTAAGTGTTACAGCAGGCTTGCGCCAAATTATTTCCTGGCTCTGAAATCACCGGTCTGTTGCAGTTAATAACAGTGCAACACTGCAGTTCCGTCACACAGTCCAGGGACAGAATTGTGTAGCCAGGTCCAGAAGACATATTATAGATTGAATATACGCAGTGGTCCTTTTGAAAAAAATATTTGGAAAAAATCTATTTGGCCTGCCTGTCACTGTGCTCAGTGTTCTAGGTCCGTGTCTGCTGGGGGTAGTATTTCTCCAAATAAATACGCAGCCAGCTAAGTGTTACAGCAGGCTTGCGCCAAATTATTTCCTGGCGTTCCGTAAGCGAAGTCAGCCTCCAACCACAGGCCAATAAGCGGCACATTAAATTACAGCGTTCTGTTTCTGCACTACTGCTAATACACCATGCTGAGGGGTAGGGGTAGGCCCATAGGACGTGGACGCGGGCGAGGACGCGGAGGCCCAAGTCAGGGTGTGGGCACAGGCCGGGCCACTGCGGTGGCCAGGGGTAGAGGCAGGGCCAGACCGAATAATCCACCAACTGGTTCCCAAAGCGCCCCCTCGCGCCATGCCACCCTGCAGAGGTCAAGGTGCTCTACGGTGTGGCAGTTTTTCACAGAGACGCCTGACGACCGATGAACAGTGGTGTGCAACCTTTGTCGCGCCAAGATCAGCTGGGGAGGCACCACCACCAGCATGCGCAGGCATATAATGGCCAAGCACCCCACAAGGTGGGACGATGCCCGTTCACCGCCTCTGGTTTGCACCACTGCCTCTCCCCCTGTGCCCCAACTGCCACTGAGATCCAACCCCCCTCTGAGGACACAGGCAGTACCGTCTCCTGGCCTGCACCCACACCCTCACCTCCGCTGTCCTCGGCCCCATCCACCAATGTCTCTCAGCATAGCGTCCAGACGTCGCTAGCGCCACAGTTTGAGCACAAGCGCAAGTACGACGCTACGCACCCGCACGCTCATGCGTTAAAGAGATGCTGCCGTATAGGCTTGTGGAAACGGAGGCTTTCAAAAGCATGATGGCGGCGGCGGCCCCGCGCTACTCGGTTCCCAGTCGCCACTACTTTTCCCGATGTGCCGTCCCAGGCCTGCACGACCACGTCTCCCGCAACATTGTACGCGCCCTCACCAACGCGGTTACTGCCAAGGTCCACTTAACAACAGACACGTGGACAAGCACAGGCGGGCAGGGCCACTATATCTCCCTGACGGCACATTGGGTGAATTTAGTGGAGGCTGGGACAGAGTCAGAGCCTGGGACCGCTCACGTCCTACCCACCCCCAGAATTGCGTGCCCCAGCTCGGTGGTGGTATCTTCGGGGGTGTATGCTTCCTCCACTAAAGCACCCTCCTTCTCCTCCTACGCAACCTCTGTCTCGCAATCAAGATGTGTCAGCAGCAGCAGCACGTCGCCAGCAGTCGGTGTCACGCGGCGTGGCAGCACAGCGGTGGGCAAGCGTCAGCAGGCCGTGCTGAAACTACTCAGCTTAGGAGAGAAGAGCCACACGGCCCACGAACTGCTGCAGGGTCTGACAGAGCAGACCGACCGCTGGCTTGCGCCGCTGAGCCTCCAACCGGGCATGGTCGTGTGTGACAACGGCCGTAACCTGGTGGCGGCTCTGCAGCTCGGCAGCCTCACGCACGTGCCATGCCTGGCCCATGTCTTTAATTTGCTGGTTCAGCGCTTTCTGAAAAGCTACCCCCACTTGTCATACCTGCTCGGAAAGGTGCGCCAGCTCTGCGCACATTTCCGCAAATCCCACACGCACGCTGCCACCCTGCGGACCCTGCAACATCGGTTTAATCTGCCAGTGCACCGACTGCTGTGCGACGTGCCCACACAGTGGAACTCTTCGCTCCACATGTTGGCCAGACTCTATGAGCAGCGTAGAGCTATAGTGGAATACCAACTCCAACTTTCGCGGCGCAGTGGGAGTCAGCCTCCTCAATTATTTACAGAAGAGTGGGCCTGGTTGGCAGCCATCTGCCAGGTCCTTGGAAAATTTGAGGAGTCTACCCAGATGGTGAGCGGGGATGCTGCAATCATTAGCGTCACCATTCCTCTGCTATGCCTCTTGAGAAGTTCCCTGCAAAGCATAAAGGCAGACGCTTTGGAATCAGAAACGGAGGCGGGGGAAGACAGTATGTCGCTGGATAGTCAGAGCAACCTCATGTCTATATCTCAGCGCGTTGAGGAGGAGGGGGAGGAGCATGAGGAGGAGGGGGAAGAGACAGCTTGGCCCACTGCTGAGGGGACAGATGCTGCTTGCCTGTCATCCTTTCAGCGTGTATGGCCAGAGGAGGAGGAGGAGGGGGAGGAGCATGAGGAGGAGGGGGAAGAGACAGCTTGGCCCACTGCTGAGGGTACAGATGCAGCTTGCCTGTCATCCTTTCAGCGTATATGGCCAGAGGAGGAGGAGGAGGAGGAGGAGGAGGAGGAGGAGGATCCTGAAAGCGATCTTCCGAGTGAGGACAGCCATGTGTTGCGTACAGGTACCCTGGCACACATGGCTGACTTCATGTTAGGATGCCTTTCTCGTGTCCCTCGCGTTACACGCATTCTGGCCACTACGGATTACTGGGTGTACACACTGCTCGATCCACGGTATAAGGAGAGCCTTTGCACTCTCATTCCCGAAGAGGAAAGGGGTTCGAGAATGATGCTATACCACAGGGCGCTGGTGGACAAACTGATGGTAAACTTCCCATCCGACAGCGCTAGTGCCCGAAGGCGCATTTCCACGGCCCAGGTAGCAGGGGAGGCGCAGAGATCAGGCAGCATGTACAGCACAGGCAGGGGAACACTCTCTAAGGCCTTTGACAGCTTTATGGCTCCCCAGAAAGACTGTGTCACCGGTCCCCAGTCAAGGCTGAGTTGGCGGGAGCACTGTAAAAGGATGGTGAGGGAGTACGTAGCCGATTGCAGCACCGTCCTCGGTGACGCCTCTGCCCCCTACAACTACTGAGTGTTCAAGCTGGACACGTGGTCTGAACTCGCGCTGTATGCCCTGGAGGTGCTTGCTTGTCCTGCGGCTAGCGTCTTGTCAGAGAGTGTGTTTAGTGTGGCTGGGGGAATCATCACGGATAAGCGTACCCACCTGTCAACCGACAGTGCCGACAGGCTTACACTCATCAAGATGAACAAAGCCTGGATTTCCCCAGATTTCTCTTCTCCACCAGCGGACAGCAGCGATACCTAAGCAATACGTAGGCTGCACCCGCGGATGGAAGCATCGTTCTCTATCACCATCCAAAACGGGGACCTTTTTGCTTCATCAATCTGTGTATAATATTCATCCTCCTCCTCCTGCTCCTCCTCCTGAAACCTGACGTAATCACGCTGAACGGGCAATTTTTCTTAGGCCCACAAGGCTCAGTCATATAATTTTTCTAAACAATTTTTATACATTTCAATGCTCATTAAAGCGTTGAAACTTTCACCTCAACCAATTTTTATTTTAACTGGGCTGCCTCCAGGCCTAGTTACCAATTAAGCCACATTAACCAAAGCGATTAATGGGTTTCACCTGCCCTCTTGGTTGGGCATGGGCAATTTTTCTCAGGTACATTAGTACTGTTGGTACACCAATTTTTGTGGGCCCTCGCCTACAGTGTAATCCAAAAATTTTTTGGCCCACCTGCATTACAGCTGACATAACATCAGCTGTGATGGGCAATGCAATGGGATATATTTATGTACCGCCGGTGGGTTCCAGGGAGCCACCCATGCTGTGGGTCCACAGGGAGTTGTAACTACATGTGTCCACTTCTAAAGAACCCCAGTCTGACTGGGGCATGCAGTGTGGGCCGAAGCCCACCTGCATTAAACATGACATTACTACCTTAGCTGTGTTGGGCAATGCAATGGGATATTTTTATGTACCACCGGTGGGTTCCAGGGAGCCACCCATGCTGTGGGTGCACACGGAATTCCCATTGCGGAGTTGTACCTGCCTGTGACTATATATAAAAAAACGCGGTCTGACTGGGGCATGCAGACACCTTGACAGAATGAATAGTGTGTGGCACATAGGTTCCCCATTGCTATGCCCACGTGTGGAGCTCCAGATGGAGGTGGCACAGGATTGGATTTCTCATTGCTTCTGTACAGCATTGTGGGCTATCGCCCCGCACCTTTTAAAGAGGGTCACTGCCTAGCCGTGCCAACCCTCTGCAGTGTGTGCCTGCTTTTCCTGTGGCAGACGCACTTATAAATAGACATGAGGGTGGCATGGCATGAGGGCAGCTGAAGGCTGGGCAGGGACAGTTTGGTGTGCGCTGTGGACACTGGGTCGTGGGGGGGGGGATTTGGCAGCATGTAACCCAGGAGAAGTGGCAGCGGAGTGTCATGCAGGCAGTGATTGTGCTTTGTTGGAGGTAGTGTGGTGCTTAGCTAAGGTATGCATTGCTAATGAGGGCTTTTCAGATGTAAAAGTTGTTTGGGGGGGGCCCACTCTTGCCGCTATTGTGGCTTAATAGTGGGACCTGGGAACTTGAGATGCAGCCCAACATGTAGCCACTCGCCTGCCCTATCCGTTTCTGTGTCGTTCCCATCACTTTCTTGAATTGCCCAGATTTTCACAAATGGAAACCTTAGCGAGCATCGGCGATATACAAAAATGCTCGGGTCGCCCTTTGACTTCAATGGGGTTCGTTACTCGAAACGAACCCTCGAGCATCGCGAAAATTTCGTCTCGAGTAACGAGCACCCGAGCATTTTGGTGCTCGCTCATCTCTAGTGCTAACTCACTGGAAACAGGACTGATGCTGGCAAAGTAAGTGGGAAGAGAAGATCAGGACGGCAAAGAACAAGATGGCTGGATACAATCAAGGCGCCACCAACATGTCAATCGCCGAACCGAAAGAAGCTGTGAAGGACAGGAATGTGTGGAAAACATTGATCTATAGAGTGACTGAGATTTGATGCGACTAAACGGATAATCATCATCATCACTCACTTACTTATAGCAATATTACACACAGTAAGTTTCATTCCATTCCGACAACTTCTAGGGAATGGATTTTTTTTAAGAATGAGTGTATGATCATTAGGAGGCATGTAGAGTACCATGTGCCACTCTGTCATCATCATTATGATCCTCTGATAGAAATCTATGTTTCCATTCAGGGAAAGGCTGTGTGGTACAAAGATCAGGGCACTGAAGCTGTATACAAAACTTTATGACATTACACTGCCTCTGTATCCATATGGGTGACGCATGATTTACATAGTAAGATGTAGAACTAAAGTCATCATCAAAGCCAGCAAAGTACAAAGTCAATATAAATGATCGAAACTATTCTCATAAAACTTGCATAAAATAGAAGAATGATACTAACAAAGGAGACCTTCCTACTGTAAGTAATACTGCATTCCCTCTAACGTATGTGACTGCATTTAACCTTATTAATACCCCATCCTCCTTGCCATCCATGTACATGAAGCTTAGGTGATACCATTGTTTAGTAGTCTTCATACTGCTTAAGTTATGATTGCTTGAGACATGGAGCTCAGAGGGCAAAAATTCATTTTAAACTCCCTAACTTTGGAGAGTGGTCAGTGACCAATGCTGTAGATGTTTCTCCTGCCACTTTTACCACTGGGTAGGAACCTATGTGGTCCTGAAATAGTGATCAAATGTCTATCTGGACACAATTACTATTTCCACAGACATGAAGAAAGATATCTCACTCCTGCACTGTTCAACTTAACCTGTCACTAGATTTTTGGATAGTAAGCCAACGCCATGATGTTATAATGGTTTGTAATACCTTTCTAAATATGCTGCCATTAAAATCTGCAATTACACTATACTGGAGAAATGTAGAGCAAACAGTGCGGTACCGTGTTGGCCAGAACAATCTCAGTAATGTAAAATTCTATTTTATAAAAGAGACAAAGGTATTTTAGAGTTGGTATCGTTATTGGCTAAACAGAAAAATGATATCTGCGGGCTTTTGCATCCTCAGGGACATTAAGCAGCCATTTGTAGTTAACCAATAAAGCTATCACCATCATAATAGTGTTGTCTTTTTTCTACAATAGTATTAGCATTACTTAGATGATGCTGCTGGTATGGTGAGTAGTCATGGAGTCCTGGCTGTCAGCAGGCCCATTCTAAAATGGAACACCATAGTACTTTGTGCGCCAAAGTGTCAAATTTTTCAAACAATGGATGCAGGAAGATGTACAGAACATATATGAAAGATGAAGGAAGATTTATCAGAAGTGCTGTTGTAGCACAATTTGACACATTTATCGTAAGGCCCTATTCAGATTGCAGTATTTGGTCAATACTTTGCATCAGTATTTGTAAGCCAAGACCAGGAGTGGGTCAAAAATATGGAACAGGTGCAAAGCTTTCGATTATACTTATTCTCTGGAGGTTCCATTCCTGGTTTTGGCTTTTGAATACTAATGCTAAACACTGGCCAGAACGCTGCCCTCTGAATGAGGCCTAATAGTGTATATGGTGTAATGTATTTGGCTGAGCACACTAGTTTGGTAATCTACTCTTCCATACACTTTTGTTTACCACCAAGTATTTTGTTATGGCAGTTGCATTTAATAAATTTGGCACATTTTTTGGCTTGGCCTCTAACTTTACTAACGTCCTGCTGGAATTTTAATGTCAGTGATAGCTCGACTAAAAGAGATGTCAATCAAGGCAGAATGGACATGCTGAAAGCCAGGATGCTGTGACCATTCACCACCCCAACAGCACCAAGGTGGCTCATGGGATGCAGGGCATGCTATTTTATAACGTATATTTACCCAGCATAGTGGGGGGCATATTACCAGGCACTCTAACCACATGGCACTGGTTTATATTCCAGAAATATACGGACAGCTTCCCTGCTATTAAGTGAAAAAAGTTTGCAAATTAAAAACAATTTAGTAACCTAGTAACATAGTATGTAAGGCCAAAAAAGACACATGTCCATCCAGTTCCGCCTATCACCTGACAATGTTGATCCAGAGGAAGACAACTCTGCCCAATGAGGTAGAAGCCAATTTTCCCTATGTAAGGTAAAAAAAAAATTCCTTACCAACTCAAACCTGGCAATCGGAGTAATCGCTGGATCACTGACTGAGCTATTTATGATTATAATATATAATACTGTATAGCTGAAGAAAGACGTCCAGGCCACTTTTGTACTCTTTTATCACGTTCACCATCACCACATCCTCAAGCAGAGAGTTCCATAGTCTTACTGCTCTCACAGTAAAGAACCCCCCTCCATGTCGGTGTAGAAACCTTCTTCCTCTAGACATAGAGGGCGCCCCCTTGTTACAGTCACAATCCTGGGTATAAATAGATTGTTGGAGAGATCTCTGCATTGTCCCTTGATATACATAGTTATTAGAGCGCCCCCGTGTTACAGTCCTGGGTATAATAGATGATGGGAGAGATCTCTGTATTGTCCTCTGATATATCTATACATAGTTATTAGAGCGCCCCCTTGTTACAGTCCTGGGTATAATAGATGATGGGAGAGATCTCTGTATTGCCCCCTGATATATCTATACATAGTTATTAGAGCGCCCCCTTGTTACAGTCCTGAGTATAAATAGATGATGGGAGAGGTCTCTATACTGACCCCTGATATATCTATACATAGTTATTAGAGCGCCCCCTTGTTACAGTTCTGGGTATAAGAGATGATCGGAGAGATCTCTATACTAACCCCTGATATATCTATACATAGTTATTAGGGCGCCCCCTTGTTACAGTCCTGGGTATAAATAGATGATGGGAGAGATCTCTGTATTGTCCCCTGATATATTTATACATAGTTATTAGAGTGCCCCCTTGTTACAGTCCTGGGTATAATAGATGATGGGAGAGATCTCTGTATTGTCCCCTGATATATTTATACATAGTTATTAGAGCGCCCCCTCGTTACAGTCCTGAGTATAAATAGATGATGGGAGAGGTCTCTATACTGACCCCTGATATATCTATACATAGTTATTAGAGTCCCCTCTTGTTATAGTCCTGGGTATAATAGATGATGGTAGAGATCTCCGTATTGTCCCCTGATATATCTATACATAGTTATTAGAGCGTCCCCTTGTTACATTCGTAGGTACAAAATAAATGATCGGAGAGATTTCTGTATTGTCCCCTGATATATTTATACATAGTTATTAGAGATGAGCGAACGTACTCGTCCGAGCTTGATGCTCGGGCGAATATTAGGGTGTTCGGGATGTTCGTTATTCGTAACGAACACCACACGATGTTCGGATGTTCGTCTATATGCGCTCAATGGGGCCGGCGGCAGCAGCGCCAACCCCATTGAGAACATATAGAAGACAAATCCTTCTTCTCTGCCACAGCTGGAACAGCTGTGACAGAGAAGAACGATGTTTGCCCATTGAATTCAATGGAACCGGCAATACAGCCGACTCCACTGAATGCAATGGGCTGCCGGCGATCGCGGGATGAATTGTCGGAAAGGGGTTAAATATATAAGCCCTTTCCTGCAATTCATCCAGAAATGTGTAAAAATAAAAAATATATATATACTCACCTGGTGCCGGCAGATGGAGTTCAGCGCGGCAGGCTGCAGTTCTCCTGAACTGCTCTGAACAGCTGTGAGTAGTATTCAGCAGCCGGGGATTTAAAATCCCCGCCTGCTGAATGAGAGGCCTCTGATTGGTCACAGCCTGACCAATCAGAGGCCAGCCCTCACTCACACCCATTCATGAATTCATGAATGGGTGTGAGTGAGGGCTGGCCTCTGATTGGTCAGGCTGTGACCATTCAGAGGCATCTTATTCAGCAGGCGGGGATTTTAAATCCCCGGCTGCTGAATATTACTCACAGCTGTTCAGAGCAGTTCAGGAGAACTGCAGCCTGCCGCGCTGAACTCCATCTGCCCGCACCAGGTGAGTATATATATATTTTTTATTTTTACACATTTCTGGATGAATTGCAGGAAAGGGCTTATATATTTAACCCCTTTCCGACAATTCATCCCGCGATCGCCGGCAGCCCATTGCATTCAGTGGAGTCGGCTGTATTGACGGCTCCATTGAATTCAATGGGCTAACATCGTTCTTCTCTGGCACAGCTGTTACAGCTGTGGCAGAGGAGAACTTGCTGTGTCGTTCCCATCATTTTCTTGAATTGCCAAGATTTTCACACATGAAAACCTTAGCGAGCATCGGCGAAATACAAAAATGTTCCGGTCGCCCATTGACTTCAATGGGGTTCGTTATTCGAAACGAACACCCGAACATCGCGGGAAGTTCGTTTCGAATAACGCGAACCCGAACATTTTGGTGTTCGCTCATCTTTAATAGTTATTAGAGCGCCCCCGTGTTACAGTCCTGGGTATAATAGATGATGGGAGAGATCTCTGTATTGTCCCCTGATATATTTATACATAGTTATTAGAGCGCCCCCTTGTTACAGTCCTGGGTATAATAGATGATGGGAGAGATCTCTGTATTGTCCCCTGATATATTTATACATAGTTATCAGGTCGCCCCCTTGTTACAGTCCTAGGTATAAATAGACGATGGGAGAGATCTCTGTACTGACCCCTGATATATCTATACATAGTTATCAGGTCGCCCCCTTGTTACAGTCCTGGGTATAATAGATGATGGGAGAGCTCTCTGTACTGTCTCCTGATATATTTATACATAGTTATTATAGCGCCCCCTTGTTACAGTCCTGGGTATAAATAGATGATGGGAGAGATCCCTGTATTTCCCCCTGATATATCATACATAGTTATTAGAGCGCCCCCTTGTTACAGTCCTGGCTATAAATAGATGATGGGAGAGATCTCTGTACTGACCCCTGATATATTTATACATAGTTATCAGGTCGCCCCTCAGCTGTCTTTATTTCTAAACTAAACTAATTTATAATTATAAGAAAGCAAAGTAAAAAATAAAGAGACTGAATATGTAAATATATATATATTCCCCTCCTTTAAACCGACAATACTAAGAGTTACGTATAAATATCTGATGTCTCCATAAACATTATAAACATACAGCTAACCTCAAGTATCTGCGTGCGATGAAGCTATAAAGCTGCAGCCATGAGCACAATATAGTGTTTAAGGGGAATCTGCCAGTTACTTTCAGTTATATCAGCTAAGCTTATTGGCTCAAAGTAAGTGACGAGGTCTCTTTAAAAGAAAAAACAACAGCGTTTTCATTATGTGCACAAAGCCCCTTTTATGCATCTTGTGAGCTTATTTGTTTTGGCAGCAACTGTTTGGCTCTGGTTTTTCAATGCAGCTTCTAGTCCTCTAATTTCTTCAAGTCCTTTTCCATGTCAGTTTTATTCAATTTCATTCAATTTAATATTTAATACCAGTATTTGTTGTGGTGACCTAAATGCACGAGTAGACATTCACCTAATTCAATGTCATTTTCTGATCAGCAGCATGATATCAGGTATAATAACCTGGTCATTATATATATATATATTTATTTTTTTTTTGCCTTCATAATGAGCATTGAGTAATTGTGGAAAAAACAGAACATAATGACCGCTAATTTGTATGTATAAAGTACTGATATATTGGCCCTCTTACTACAAGTACATATTTTACAAGTGTCGACTTGCCATTTAACATGTAATGATAACTTCCGTACATAAATAATATTTCATGACTTTATTTGATCGATCTCCGTAGACTATAGGGGGTAATGCTTTGAATCTAGTTTTATTTTTAAACCCGCAGTCTTGGTTTTCAAATGATGCCAGAATGAAAGGGAATGGGATGAAAAATGTTATTTCATTGGTTCTGTGTCTGCGGAGGGCAACTGATGAAAAGGGGAACTGCGAGACCACAAAGAACACAAAAGAACAGCCTGTTGCTGTCATCTTTCCTCCTCTACAGCACAGTTGTCAAGCTGAATTTTCTATTTTTTGGATGATGTATTCAAAAATCATGGATAGACAATATTTTTTACATTAAATTGGGAAAAACGTAATGAGTGAAAAAGATTCTAAGTGATATGGCCACTTTATTAGAGATGCCGATTTAGTAGTGCATTAAACCTCCTTTCGCCTTTAGACCTTGAGCAATGCATTGTGGCATGCATCCTACTAGGTGTGGAAATATTTCTGCAGGAATATTAGTCCATATGGGCAAGAAAGCTTCTTGCAGTTGCAGTGAATTAAATGGAGGTACTGATATGCTCTGAACAGCGGACAAGAAGGAGTCATCGGTTTTACTTGCACCAAATTCCGAACTTTCCATTGGCTTCATGCAGCAGAAATCTGGATGTATCTTACCAGAAGATATTTATCCACTGTACAGTGATACAATTTTTGCATTATATAGGCCGCCTGCAGACGGCCGGGTCAGATCCGGCAGCGAGAATTCTCGCCGCGGGACCCGACCCGAGCTCCTGCAGAGAGCAGCGTGTACTCACCCGCGCCCCCGGCTCTTTCATGTGCCGGCTGCCCGTGCATGCGCAGACCGAAGCCGGCGGTGGGTGAGTGACGTTTCTGTGCGGAGTTCTGCTAACCCCGCACAGAAATAGAGCATGCTGCGGTTTGTTTGCCGCGTGAGATTTTGCGCGGCCAAACCACGGCCATCTGCATAGGATTGCATTTGTTAACGCAATCCTATGCAGGCTTCCAAGGGCGGAAATCCCACGGCGGAATTTCCGCCCATCTGCAGGCGGCCTTAGCCCACTGGAGTCTTGCATTTTGGTTTCTCTTAGACAACATTACCATAGCACTTGAATTGGTTATCTACTGTTATAGCCCATTCATGCCAAATAATGCTGAGTTGTACATTCCGATCCCTTAGTTGTAGCATTGGCATTGCATTTGGCTGTAATTTGCTTGACTGTGCTCAGCCTGTTTGTCAGACCCCTTCCATCGACGAGTTGTTTTCATCCACATTATGGCTGGATGGTTTTCCTTGATCTCACCATTCTCTGTATACTTTTGACACTGTTGCATGAGAAATTTTAACGAGGTAGACAGTTTTTGAACTACTGGCATGGCCTATCTAGGAACTGTCAACCATACCTTGTTAAAAGATTCTCAGATTGCTCAATTTTCTTATTCCTAAGTGGATTCACGCAGAAACTGATCCACGGTAAACTTGCTCATTTGATTTTATTCTGCAGTCTGGGGTCACGTGTCTAATTTCTATACAGAGAATCTGCCATTGAGAAAAAGTTGGTGTTTCTAATAAAGTGGCCATTCCATCTGTCTATCTGTTAATGTACTGTATGAACACATTATCATAATTTGCCGTGAGTTATAAAATGATTGATAATGGCATATACAAGTACAACTAGCCTAAAAAAAAAACCATAATGTTCCCTATTAGTGATGAGCAAGCATACTGGCTAAGGGCAATTGCTCGAGCGAGCATTGCCCTTAGCGAGTACCTGCCCGCTCGAGAGAAAAGGTTCGGGTGCCGGCGGCGGGTGGGGAGCGGCGGGGGAGAGCAGGGAGGATCAGAGGGGAGATCTCTCTCTCCCTGTCTCCCCCCCGCACCCCTCTGCTGACTGCCGCAACTCACCGCTCCCCTGCGCTGGCACCCGAACCTTTTCTCTCGAGCGGGCAGGTACTCGCTAAGGGCAATGCTCGCTCGAGCAATTGTCCTTACCGAGTATGCTCGCTTATCTCTATTCCCTATATTTATGGAGTATACATGAATTTATGGATGGTTCACAACCCTTCTCTGCAAGTATTATGTAACTGCAGGGTTGTGATAACAGCCAATCTTGAACTCTTTTAGAAGGTATTGTCAAACACATTAACTGTTTTTGCATTATTTTACAAAATGTTGTAGTTTAATGCAAAATTCCATGAAGGTGCCCACGATAGTAATAAGAGCTTAGTGGAATTGCCAAGTGTCTACTTTGTCTGCTTATAAAATATGAATAAGATGATATATGATTTTTTTCTATTTTATAATTCTGTTTTATTTCAGGTTTTTATGGCACTTTGTGGATTTATTAAAGTACTAAAGTACTAAGTATAGTAAACAAAGTGTAGATACTTTTTTGCAGATCTTGTACATTGTGTTAGTCAAACCTAATTAACCAAGTGGCCATTTGAACACCTGTAATTCTTAACCTTCTGTTGTTAGAACTCCATATACCAAGAGACAAGCTTGTGATGGAACTATATGCAGAAACAACAAAAAGTGCCAGGGAGAGCGAAGGTAGGTTCACAATTGAATGTCCATCCGGAGTCCAAATGAAAACTGGATTCCATTGAAAACAATGCGTGCATTCACTAAGGTGCACACATGTCCTATCCTTGCAGGCACATGCCAGTAAAGAACGGACATCTGAACACCATAGGGAATACATGGGGGCTAATAGACACGTGGTTTTGTGCACGCGTATGCACACACAAAAACACGCTCATGCGAAGCCACCCTTAAGCACTATAAACTAACTTGTATTACTGTTAGGCGAGATAATTGGGAACCGGGTGCTGTATTGTTCAGACTCACCAGCTCTTTGGTTATGCGGCGCCCACCCGTGAAGCCTGTATGCCACCAAATTGTTTGACTATTTTGAGTGTCCTGTGCGCATGCTCTCACATAGACTTGTATTTTCACAGCTGGGAACTGCAAGAACCAGGAAACGGGTGAGTATGAAAAATAAGTTCGTTTAGGGTGCTTTAGGCAGGCAACTGGTTCCCTTTAATTGAATGTTTAATACCCTTTATGACATAACTAATTTCAGCCTTAAGAGCCAGTAAATCGTATCCCCTTAAGTGTTCCAGAAGTCATAACTTTTTAAAATTTTTTTGTCAATTTAGCCACATGACACCTTGTATTTCATGGAATAATTTAAAATTTTTATAGGAAACAATTTTGGGTAAATTTTTGCGGATGGGTAATGGAAAAAAAGCAATTTCACCATTACGTTTTGGGATTTATCTTTATGGTGTTCCCAATGTGGTATAAATATTATGCTAGCTTTACTTTACGAGTTATTATGATTATGATAACACTAAGTTTTATTATGCTGTTATGCTTGTCCTGGACTGCCAATGGGACTCTGGAATCACATGGTACAAGATCAGTCAGGACTGACAACAAGCTTACTATACTGGTGGCCAGATGCAGTAACAGACAGACAAACAAGACCCTAAGCTCCGCCTACCAATGGACAAAGGGGACAGGATACAGATCGACATCCACCCACCAATGGACAGGTAGGACAAACAAACAGGAGCCGGGCGTCCAACAACCAGTGGATAGGTGGATCAGACATTGGACGGAATACAGACATAAACCAACAACTGAAAAACACTCAAAACACTCACCAAGCATACCTGCATGCATAAACAGATGGAATAGATTAGGTATGATGTGTTGGTTCGTGGATTGGCCAAGTCACTTAAGCCCACGAGCCTGCTTCGAGAGTCCTCGGTTTCTCGTGGGTCCCTACTCTAATGAGACAATTAACCAGGATACATGCCTGCAAGCAGGGCAATCGTCCCGATAGGGACAGCCCTGCACTTGAACCTAAGGACTTAACTCGCCCTAGATGGTAAATGATCCAAACAGCACAGGACACAGTTCACACTAACACAGCATGGAATGCATATACAATGAAAAAGGCCTGTTCACACCACGTCTGACACCCAGCACAGACACACAGAACACATCACAGCTCACACCCACAGAGCAACAAGCATGAATGGAAACACAAGGGGGAATGAGGAGCACCAGCTCCCTCTAGCCAGAGGGCTGATATCTATATCCAGCAGCCTGGTGGTGTTTGGCGGGCGGGAGAACACCACACCCAGCCAGTTCAATCATGCCACACCTATGGAAATGTGCTCCTGGCACCCGATTGTACTACAAGTCCCAGAAGCACAACCTAACATATGCTTTACTGCTTTAGCACAATATAAGCACTTTTTTTTTAGAAAAAGGCTTTTTGTGTGGCACCACATTGGAGGACCAGAGCATTTTTTGTGGCATAAGGGCGCCTACCCACTGGCGTTTGCGATTTTCGTGCGTGAAAAACGCAGCGTTTTCTGCGCGTTTTCTGCGCGTTTTTTGCGGCTTTTTCGCGCCTTTTCCGTTAATTACCATTGACATTCATGGGTGCATTAAGAGAAAAATAAGGACACATATGCAACTGACAGTTCCTATGTTAAAAATTGCAACGGACCGAAAAAAAAACGCAAGTGGACAAGAACACATTCTATCCTAATTGCTCTTCAGAAAAAACGCAAAACGCAAAGGAAAAAAAATCACAAGTGGGTAGGCGCCCTAACTTGTAGTTTTTATTGGACCATTTTGAGGTATATACAACTTTTTGGCAGGAGAATCACAGCTCTCTGCTGCATGCTTGTCCTCCCTCCCTGCTCTACACACACTGACTCAGGAGTAACAGCCGTGAATTCAGTATTCTTATTACCACTCGGAAGGGTAGAACCCCATCATAGTGCAGAGAACCCCATAGCCATATGAAGGAGTAGCTACATTTAGGGCTCATTCACGTGGGTTATGCAGTTTCAATCCGTGAAATACGCAGTGTTTTCCTAGACCATAACTGTATGTATTCTTTGCATACATACTTTGCATTCTTTAGACCTTTTTGCATTTTTTTGTGCAGATACCTATTGCATTGTTCATGTACCCAAAAAACAAATGCCAGAAGGTCCCATAGATTTCTACTGCCTTCAGGCACAAATATGCAGGGAATACACAGGTATCATGTGCATTCACTGCATATTTAAATGATCCCATTCACTTTAATGGGCAATTTCGGTCCATAACGCAGACCAAAACAGGACAAGCATGAAAAAGGCATGTCTGAATAGCTCAATGCAAATCAATGGGGTGAAAGCTGTCTGTATCATGCACGTAAAAATATGAGCGTAACACAGGGTGCCAATACACCCATATGAATGAGCCCCTATAAATGGCCCTTTGAAGGCAGCCATAATGTTGATGTGACCCTGAGGGCTCAGTCACACAGGCGCATCGGCACCCGTACACCGGCACCGATGCGCCCCTGTGATGTCTCTCTGCAGCGCTGATGAAAGAACACATGACCAGCAATGAAGCCGGTCACATGCTCTTTCCTCCGGCGCTGCAGAGAGACGTCCATCTTCAGGTACGGCCGTCTGCTACCTGCAGTAACATGGGTGCCGATGCGCCCGTGTGACTGAGCCCTCAGTGAAAAGTAGTATCACCCCTGATCTAGCCTCTTGAATACAACATTAGCCAGTTTTTTACCACGTTGCTTTATAAAGGAGTCCACAGCTTCCCTGCTTTGGGGATGCCCAGGTGCACGTTCTTTATACCAGTCACACCACTGCCTTGATTGGCTGTCACCATCTTGGAAGCTGTGCCATAATCCAGGTCTTGGAGTCAGGTAGGAATATTGAACCAGGGATTTTTATGACTGCCACTATGGAGTCAGTAAGAAATGTTTGCCTCCAAATGGGTTTAATTGGCTTCCAACCTCATTGGGGTTTTTTTGCCTTCCTCTGGATCAACAAGGAGGGGGGATGTAGTGTAAACAGGCTGAGCTAGATGGACATTGCCTCCTTTCAGTCTAACAAACTATGTAATTAAGTTTTTTGATATGTTAAAGTGTGAAAAGTATCCAAAAAATCTTAGCAGCAGAAGAGTTAATGTGAAGAATAATCTGCGACCGCTAGTCAGTTTATAGAATGGAAGTAAATACTTGTTACATCTGGGAAGACTGATTCCCTTTCTGTACAATGGCAAGATAAAGTCATTTGCATTGGCCCACTTTCCAGTGTACTGAACGAGATCCAGAATCTGTTTTAAGGTTAACAGCTCATCTGCTTTTGTTTACAGTTCATGACTAGAAAATGCATCACAAGGTTACGGAATTGGAATTTCGATGAATCCATTGTAGTTGATTTGGCTCCAAGTCATTTGTCTTCTCCGAAGAAGTTGATAAAATGCTAGTGCAGCATTTCCATAACTTTAGAGAAGAATTCAGGGGATCGGAGCTCTAAATAATGTATTATGAGTACATTTAACTAATGGAATAGAAAATGCAGCGAGATTAACGGTGACGTTGCTCTGAACTGCACTCCGTCACCAAACTGTTACTTCCAATTATTTCCACTTTGCCATGGCTCAAAAAATAAAAATCAACTAATCTTAAATAAAACATAAAAAACAATATAAGAAATAAATAATGAAAAATCTCATTCCAACGAAAGCACATACTTGTTCGAGAATTCACAACTATTAAACTCTCTATTCGCAAAGATCAATGCAAGGTTACTTACTGATCTGAAAGATGGTTATCCTTTAACCTAAAAAAATCGGTAAGATTTCCATAAAATATAAAGGGTTTTTAACATTTAGCAGAAGGATTTATTCACTTGAGCGTGCTTCTTGTAGAAATCCTTCCTGTTCCTCTGAATGGAATTGTTTCTGGAGAATCTGCCTGGATTCATGCAAGTTCAGACTGATGGAAAGTCCTGCAGCAAATCTCCCTTAGGGCTCAGTCACACGGGCGCAGATCCGCCTGTGCTACTGCTCGATAAGACGGCCGCACTGTAGATGCAGACAACTGCACCTGCAGTGCGGCCGTCTTAGGGCTCAGTCACATGGGTGCCGATCCGCCCTTATTGTGCAGGAAGACGGGTGGATCGGCGCCCGTGTGACTGAGCCCTTAGGGCTCCTGCAGACGAGCTTATGAGCAGATATGCTTGTGATAGCATGACATGATTGTGCAGTCAATGGAGCGCTGTCAAGTGCTTTCACGTGCGTTCCCACACATTTTACTATACTTCTTGGCAGTATCTGGCCAGTTCACATCGGCGCAGGACACACCCGCACCGTTTTTGATCCAGCTAAGCAGCCTAATTAGTCCCCAATGTTATTAATTAACATTTAATGATGTTTAACATCATTAAATCATGTAGCTACATGCACCATATTTCCCCCAACAGAAATGCATGAAAACATATTGAAAATCGGCCATGTGAAGGAGTCCTCAGGGCTTCTACAGACGGTCGATTTTGTGCGCGTTCTTCCACTCATAAAGCACATAAAATAGAACCCATTGACTTCCCGCGCGTTCTGCGTTTTTGTTCCCAATTTTTGTGTGAGTGAAAGTATATGAGACATGCTCTATTTTTGTGCACATTTGCGCACCCAAGGCACCCCGTTTGCATAAAAAAGCTCACTGAAATGCACAATTTCATTGTGCTAATCAATAGCACTGGGGACTAATTAGGCTGCACAGCCGGTTCACTCACCCGCGCCGATGTGAATAGATGCAGCAGCAAAGAAAAATACAACAGAATGCGCAGATTTGCCCATGAAAGTCCGTGATAGCACCCCCTTCACAGCACCATTACCTCATGATATCACGAGCATATCTACTCATATGCTCATCTGTAGGAGCCCTAAGGGGGGCTTCACACAAGTGTACGTGTGCACAAAATTTCTGCATGCCATACGCAGAGAATAGAACCCATTGATTTCAATGGGTCCTCTCACATTATGCATTTTTTGTGATATTTTAGTGCATAGAGGTCCGACTAGAAATCCAAGGAGATGCGCAAATGTACGCTTGGGTATGCGCAAAATACTGCAAATACCCATGAACACTGGCAGCTTGTTTGGCTTAATAGCCATTTAAATCAGGGCTGATTCCCCCGTCCATGTGAACTAGCAGTGCCTGCACAGGTACACACAGTATATGAGCAGACATTCCTCCACAGAGCAAAAAATATCATGCAGGTCATGCAAGAGGTTTTGCTTTTATGCTCGCGTGAGACGACCTTTATAGAGCTATACCCTAGAGAGGTAGAGGCAGTCTAGGGAAGGAAGCTTCCTGTTGTGGCAGTGCAGTATACAGAGTAGTCTACAGAGGGCTAAAGACAGGCATTCTTATACTGCAGAGGGGGCTAACACTGTGATAGGAACTAACATAAAAGGAGCAGATTTTGCCACACTCAGGGGACATTATAGCTCAGTGGTGCTGAGAAAGCAGTCTTCCAGCCAGAGAGGCAGTGGTAGAAGCCATGTCAGGAACAGGGAGCCTGAGGTCTGGTATGGGCTAGTTTTGGGACTGGCATGCCAGTCTGAAAGAGAAGGATGCCCTCTAGATGCCCCAGGCGGGGTTATTGACAGGGACCCTTTGTGTTGGGGAACCCTGCATAATGGATATTTGTGATACCTTGTATATGCTGCTGTTTGCTGTGTTCTGATAAATAAATGCTGGCAGGTGCCAGTTTTAAAGAAAAGCAAGTCTCTTGGAGCCATTTCGATATGTGTGCTGCCCGTTTCCGGACCAAGAGGTCGGTGATCCACATGTGAAGCACCCCACTTGCCACACTGTTTACAGATGCGCAGCATCTCCTCTGTAGAGAAATTTGTACCTGGTATATCAGGATAAGGGTAGGTCCTCAACATTTAATTCCTTAAAGAAATACGATGGGGCATCTTTTTCCAGTTTTAACCAATCCAATGGATAGGTGAAAAGAGATTAATCTGTGAGACTGACTGCTGGGACCTCCACCACTCCTGCAGACAATGCTCTATTCAAAGTGACATCACAGCCCTCGGGGCAGCAATCCACCTGTAACTGGAAGAGGTGGAAACAAGACTACCTGTTCTCAGGACTGATGAGAGTCCCAGCAGTCAAACCCCACCGATCAATCAGGTTTCACCTATCTAGTAACATAGTATGTTAGGCTGAATGAAGACAATGTCCAACTAGTTTAGTCATATTTCCACCCTCTAGTTAATCCAGAGGAAGGCAACTGGAAAAAACACAGTCTTCAGAATACCCACTTAATAATTGCTTTAGCCCCTTTGCATTTCACATCATAACAATATGCAGTGTGTGCTGTACTATTACTGCACAGTCATTGTGCAGGCTCCAAAGTTATGTCCACACCATCACTTGTGGAAGCTAGCTGTATGATACACCTGACACCCCAAAGTAAGGACTCAGGTTGGGGACATTCAAAATACCAGTCTTTTATGTCCTTAGATCCTGCTGAATGCAGTATCTGAGTGGTTAATAGAGATGAGCGAGCACCAAAATGCTCGGGTGCTCGTTACTCGAGTCGAACTTTCAGTGATGCTCAAGAGTTCGTTTCGAGTAACGAACCCGATTGAAGTCAATGGGCGACTCGAGCATTTTTGTACATCGCCGATGCTCGCTAAGGTTTTCATTTGTGAAAACCTGGGAAATTCAAGAAAGTAATGGGAACGACACAGAAACGGATAGGGCAGGCGAGGGGCTACATGTTGGGCTGCATCTCAAGTTCCCAGGTCCGACTATTAAGCCACAATAGTGGCAAGAGTGAGACCCCCCGCACTGTCAGCATAAAGATCGTTCTCCTCTGCCACAGCTGTGGCAGATAAGAACGATGTTAGCCCATTGAATTCAATGGAGCCGGCAATACAGCTGGCTCCATTGAAAGCAATGGGCTGCCGGCGATCGCGGGATGAATTGTCGGGAAGGGGTTAAATATATAAGCCCTTCCCTGCAATTCCTCCAGAAATGTGTAAAAATTTAAAAAAAATATACTCACCTTGTCCCGGCAGAACGATGTTAGCCCATTGAATTCAATGGAGCCGGCAATACAGCTGGCTCCATTAAAAGCAATGGTCTGCCGGCGATCGCGGGATGAATTGTCGGGAAGGGGTTAAATATATAAGCCCTTCCCTGCAATTCATCCAGAAATGTGTAAAAATAAAAAATATATATATACTCACCTGGTCCCGGCAGACGGAGTTTAGCGCGGCCAGCGGCAGTCCTCCTGAACTGCTCTAAACAGCTGTGAGTAGTATTCAGCAGCCGGGGATTTAAAATCCCCGCCTGCTGAATGAGCTGCCTCTAATTGGTCACAGCCTGACCAATCAGAGGCAGATTCTACTCACACACCCATTCATGAATTTATGAATGGGTGTGTGACTGCTGCCTCTCAACTGATTGGTCCCGCTGAGCCAATCACAGGCAGCAGTCACACACCCATTCATAAATTCATCCCCGCTTCTGCTGTAACTCTCCCAAGCTCCCCACTGGGTAGCTTTGTTCCCAGCTGCTGCTCTAACTCTCCAAGCCTTCCCGCTCTGTAGGCTGTTGCTGGTGATCCGCGTTGCCGTTCTCTGCCGTGGGTCATTGCCGCTGTCCTTCTCCCTTCTCTCCCCTTCACCGCTGGTGCTCCTGGTGATTGGAGCTGTGGTTCTCTCCCCAGCAGCTGCACCAGGACAGTAAGCCAGCAGCGGCAGAAGAGTGGACTACGCCCATCCCCCGCTGCTGCAGCTCCCCTCTGTCCCTCTCCCTTCTGTCCGGAGCGACCGCTTGCCCAGGGGAGATGAAAGGGGGGTATTATTGTACCTTGATGCCATGAACCCCACTGGTGGAAGTCTCCCGTCACCGCTGTTCTGCCCTGTGCGGCTGTCGGCTCTGAGGACACCCTGGACTGCAGTCGGTGCTGTACAGTGATGTGGGACCTTGCAGCTGTAAGTGTGCCTTCGCCGCTGTGCTAGCATGTGCAGCCGTGGCCTCTCATGTGCTGTCCAAACACCCCTTGTCACAATCAGGAGAGGGTGCACTTAACTCAGCGGCGGCTACAAAACTCATGGCACATAGTTGTCAGGGTGCAGAGGCACAGAGCTGCTGGCAGGGGAGCTGCAATGTATGTATGCAGACGCTGGTAATGGACGTTCAAGTACCTTGACGAATGCAGCCAATCGTGGGCTAGGGGTGTGACAGGGGTGATACGCCTATCAAGCTCCTAGCTTCCAGTGGCGTCAAGGTACAATAATACCAGAGTACTCCAGGTTTATTTTCATGTCAATAATAGGTCATTTTTAATTTTCTTAAGGCTTAGGGCTTCTACCCACTAGCGTTTTTTTTAATGCTGCAATATCGCTGCAATATCGCTGCATTTTTTTTTATGGGACTTTCTAATGTTAAAATCGCATCGCACAGAAATCGCAAGTTTGTGCTTTTGCGATTTTTGTGGGATGCGATTTTAACATTAGAAAGTCCCATTGGAAAAAATGCAGAGCTATTGCAGCGTTAAAAATAAATGCTAGTGGGTAGAAGCCCTAAGCCATGTTTATAAGCATTACCCAAAGTTTCTCCTTCGGAAGAATAATTATCTTTATTAAAGGGGTTGTCCCGCAGCAGCAAGTGGGGTTATGCACTTCTGTATGGCCATATTAATGCACTTTGTAATATACATCGTGCATTAAATATTGGCCATATAGAAGTTATACACTTACCCCTCCGGTGCTGGCGTCCCCGTCTCCATGGCGCCGACTAAAGCTGCCTTCTCCCTGGATTAGACGCGCTTGCGCTGTCTGCCCTCTTCTGTCCGGCTCCGGCGTGCTCGCGCTGCAGCGGTCTTCTGGGGACACCAGCACCGGAGGAGGTAAGTGTATAACTTCTGCATGGCCAATATTTAATGCATGATGTACATTACAAAGTGCATTAATATGGCCATACAGAAGTGTATAACCCCACTTGCTTTCGCGAGACAACCCCTTTAAGTCCAACTGTGCCAAAATAGCAAAATCAGCTATACTTCCCTATCATCTGCTGCAGGGATTCATGTTTGAGCCCTGCTTTCCTCTCAGTGTTTGCTGTGGAAGGTGACGCAACAAGATATTACCTGACCGATGCAGCATCACCATTCCAAACTCCTGACATCATGGCGCCCAAGATCTGAGCACAAATGCTAGGAGAACGGGCAGTGACTCTGCATACTCTGATTGGCTGCAGCAATCAGGTGATATCTAATATCATCAACTTCCACAATGAACACCAGAAAGATGGCAGGACTAAAATACTGGTTTCCCACAACAAAGAATGGGTAAGTACACCTCTTAGGGCTCTGTTTGAAGAGTATTTTCTTATGCATGTATAGGTGCATTTAAAAAAAAACATCTCTATTAGAAGCAATGCTTTCCAATGAAAGTGGTCATATGTCTGTTTTTTACAAGTGCTAAAAATTCCCACTTGCAAAAGATAGGACAGTGTTTTTTGATCCTACTGTCAAAGCCCTTAAATAAGCCCTAACTGCAGGGAAATAAACAAAATAAATAATACAATGCCTAGAAGCATTGTCAGCTCCGGCACGTGTTCTCCCCAGGTCCGTGTCACTCTTCTTCTTCATTTTCTTTTGGCCGGGGATTGAAAAATTCCCCATACTGGAAGCGCTGCCTCTGACTGGCTGAGCTCTGTGACCAATCACAGCCATTCATTGAATGACTGTGATTGGTTAAAGTGCTCAGCCAATCAGAGGCAGCACTTCCAGGGGGCGGGGACTTTTTAATCCCCGACCAGAAGAAATGAAGAACAGGGGAGAAAACACGCCTGACCTGGACAGCCCTTCTTGGTGATGTAGTAGTATTTTTTTTTATCCTGTAGCTAGGGGTTATTTTCAGGGTATGGCTTATATTTAAGGCACTTCCCTATCCCCTAAAAATCCCTGCAGGAGTTGCCTTCACCCCATTGCTTTTAACAGGGCGACATCAGCACCAGCCCCATCAAAAGCAATGGGATAGCATTGCGCTCCTCTGCCACAGCCTTGACAGATGTGGCAGGGGATTCCTTCAACCCCATGGGTAGTCCCCTCCTCCCTGAACACTGTGACAGCACTGTCACAGTGTTCAGGGAAGAGTGGACTCCTCGCGGCAACCTCCCACGTGCAGAAACATCTCTCTTCCCTTTTGTGTATAGGGATAAAGCTGTCAGCCAACATGAAGTGGGCGGGGAGAGGTCAGTGTGGTCCACCTCTGTGACTCAAAGCTCTGTTTCAAATCAAGTTTCAAAGCATATTTATTATGAAACAATGCAAAATTTTCAGAATAGCACAATGTAATTGTTCCCAGCAAGATAAACCAAAAATACATCTCTCTTTAATTGTGGGACAATGAGACCTCATTCTCGCTTTCAGATTTTGTCCTGTTTCTCTAACATAAAACCCCCCCAATAGAACATTTACTGCACAGGACAAGTACATAACATTGGACGTGGAACATGTGAATGTCCCAGGGATCTTATAGTCCTGCTGTGTGTTGGGGTTATGTATCCTGGTCAGCACATCTGAGCAGGTCTTACAGCTCCTTACATTGCAGGGATAAGTTCCTTTTCGTGTGTCGGAGAGCAATGCACTCCTGATTACTAAGTTTCTCAAATTTGGAGGTTGCCTGTAACACAGAAGCGGAGGGTTCGGGAATATGGTTCTAAGATGGCCATCCTTGTGTAGGGTATGATGAAGTTTCTTTGCGGTTTACCTTAGTACCTCTAGCTGTTAATTGTAGGTCCCTACTAGAGGTACAGTACATGTCAGTTTTCTTCCTACTCTGTGTATTGGAGTAGTTGATTTCTGGGTATCCTTGTGGCTCTAGTGATTTGGTCATTAGTTGAGGTGGAATGGTAATCCTGATTTAAAAATGTCCTTGTTTTTTGTTATAGGGATGTCTGCATTGAGTTGTTTGAAATTTTTATGGTGGTGTCCAAAAAGTTGATTTCAGTATATGAGTAGTTTAATGCCAGGTTTATGGTGGGGTGGAATGCATTAAATCTCTCATGGAATTTTATTAGTTCTTGTTCGGTGTGGGTCTGAATGATTATGATGTCATCAATGTAGCATAAGTAGGCCAATGATTTGCTGGAGCAGGAGGACAGAAAGTCACTCTCCAGTTTTGCCATGAAAAGACTGGTATATTGCAATCACATTATTACTGCCCGTGGTGGTTCCGGTATGTTACAGGAATATCTCTTTGCCAAAGGAGAAATAATTGTATGTGAGGATGAATCTCATGAGTTGTAACACGGATTCAGAGGCAACCCCATTGGCCTCAAGGTGTATTTGGCAGGCGGTCAGTCCACCTTTGTGTAGGATGTTGGAAAATAAGGATTCCACAATCAATGGTGGCCAGGATGGTGCCATCGAGGAGGCTACCTACAGTTGATAGTTTGTCCAGTAGGTCCATAGTGTCCTGCAAATAGCTGGTTGTGTTTCTCACGGGTGGTTTGAGGACACCTTCTACCCATCCTGACAAACCTTCAGTGAGGATTCCCACACCTGATATAATTGGCCTCCCTGGGTTGCCATCTTGTGTAGTTTTGGAAGCATGTAAAATGTTTCAACCCTGGGGTTCTCAAGTCCAAAGGTTTTGTGGATAGGCATACCAGTCCTGGATTTATGCTGCCCATGGTTAGGGTAGGATGAACGCAGTGGTAGGTTTCCTTTAAGAGCAGAGCAACAAAAAAATCTATCAAGATCTCTTTTGCCTTCTCTTATTGAAGTAACTCAACAATGCATCTAAAATGAACCTTATTATGTCTAGATCTATCCACAATGTTTGCAAGCTTCAGCATTTCCTTTTGCATTGAATTGGCAATATCCACTAGCTGTATATGTAGCACCATATGTTATATGTAGCACCATCTTGTGAGCTCTATATGAGATGTGTGATACCCAAAGTGTTAATCTCATTTTGTGCTGGTTAAGGCCTATGTATGAGTATTAAGAGTATTCTCATGAGTAATCTCAGTAACTGGCCTTTAGAATGCCTGTGCCTCTGTGTTGTGCCCTACATTGGTGCAGAATGGAGGAAATGTATTACCCTTTTCCTCGTGAACAGAGAGTTGGGAGGCAGAGATGGCATTGCAATATTCTGCAGACTCATCTCAGTGCCATTTAGTGTATCTCCTGAGATAATACATGCCATGGAGTCTATGAGAGCAGTACTGCAAGATGATGATCCCATACTATCACGGTAGTTGAAGACACCAGCATGAGTATTGGGTCTGAGAAGAGAGGAATTTCAGCTGCTTGGCTGCAGGTAGAAATCTCATGGTTGGACCTGGCAGTGCCATTTTAAAGGCTTCTGTAGCTAGGAAGAACATAGTAAGTTTTAGGGGACATATCCTGTCTCTGCGTGTTTGCTAATGGATAATGAATCTCTTCAGATGTTTTCCACCAGTAATAAGGACTAAATATGTCAATTTGAGCTGCTAAGGAGCCAAAAGGCACTCAACCTCTGTCATGCTTCACAGGCCAAAAGCCCTTTGGGTTTCATTTTAAAGGCATACATGATGCAGTAAAAATGATTTCTTAACTTTATTCTGCATGTCAGTGTGATTACATCAATACAAAGTTTTGTACTTACAAAACTTTTTTTTTTTAATTGCTTGCTGCCATAATATTCTGAGACTATTTATTTTCTACCTATAGGGCTATGTGAGGGCTTGTTTTTTGTGGGGCAAGCTGTAGCAAGTTTTTGATAGCTTTTTGTTCAACTTGATGGAGAGGCGGGGTGATAAAAAGGACACAATTCTGGCATTGTGTAAATTATTTTTATAACATTCACCAACAGACATAATAATAATAATAATAATCTTTATTTGTATAGCGCCAACTTATTCCGCAGCGCTTTCAGGCATGGATAAATACAAAACAATACAACAATTACAATATAAGGTACATTGGCTTAGACACAAATGGGTTGGGGGTGGTACAGGAGGTGCAGGGGGTGGGGAACACAGGCAATAGGAAATTTTATGTACAGATCATTTATCAGAAGGCAAACTGGGTGGAGCACCATAGGGAGGGGCGAGGGACTAGGTCAGGAGATTTGGTATGCTTCCCTGAAGAGGTGCGTTTTTAAGGCACGTCTGAAATTTCGTGCATCGGGAATTGTCCGGATGCCTTGGGGTAGAGCATTCCAGAGGATGGGTGCTGCTCTGGTGAAGTCCTGTAGGCGAGCATGAGAGGTTCGTATTACAGGGGTGTTTAGTCTGAGTGTGTTAGCCGATCGGAGTGAGCGCGCTGGGTGGTGTACTGACAGGAGGGAGGCGATGTATGGTGGCGCAGTGCCATGCAGAGCTTTGTGAGTGAGGCAGAGGAGTTTAAATTTAGTTCTGCAGTGGATGGGCAGCCAATGCAGTGACTGGCATAATGCAGAGGCGTCTGAATAACGACTGGATAGAAAAATAATGCAACATGTTAACAGTTTGTACTTTTAAGGATGAGCTGATTCTAATTGTATTTAATTTTTTTATCATCTAGTTTTTTTATGAACAATGGGTAAAGGGGAAGTTTAGGGAAAATGGGAAGTTTACCCTCCACTTTTGTTTACTTAGTTGCCCATGTTTGAAGCCGCTGAAGCTCCGATATGTCCTTCTTAAATACCGGCACCCACAACTGTCCACAATATTACATGTGTGGTTTGATCAGTGATTTGTAAAGAGGAAGAGCAATGTTCTCGTCATGCACCCCTAGACCTATTTTGATGCACTCCATGATCCTATTTGCCTTGGCAGCAGCTGCCTGACACTGGTTGCTCCAGTTAAGTTTACAGTTTATTAAAAGCCCCAAGTCCTTTTCCATGTCAGTTTTGCCCAGTGGTTTCCCACTTAATGTGCAATGGTGACATGTATTTCCTCTGTTCATGTGCAGTACCTTATATTTATCAATGTTAAACCTCATTTGCCACTTTTTTGCCCAAGCACCCAGTTTATCCAGAACCATTTGCAACCGTATGCTGTCCTCTTTTCTGTTAATTACCTTACATAGTTTTGTATTATCTGCAAATATTGATACTTTACTGTGCAATCCTTCCACAACATCATTAATAAATATATTAAAAAGAATGTGGCCCTATGACACCCCTCTAGTAACAGTGACCCAATCACAGTATATGCCATTAATAACCACCCTTTGTGGTCTTCCACTGACAGCCCCCCTTCCCTGCACCAGCTCTCTTGGCTCCCGCTGTGGCCGAAGCAGGCGGGAGCGGTGTGTCGCGTCCCCGCTGCTGTCCCTCACCTCACACACTCACCCTGGAGTAGCCCTCAACGGCAGGGTCGTGGCTAGGGGGGAGGATACAGCATGGCACCCGGGCAGATGAAGCAGCTTGCCACCTCAAGAACCGTTCATCCAATCAGGAGCTAGGGGTGTGACAGACCCATCCCCCTATGTAAGGGCTGTAACACCCCTAGCTTCCAGTCGCATCAAGGTACACTAGTACCAACCAATTATTTATTCACTTACGCACATTTTTGACAAGCCCAAGCATTCTTATTTTATATACCAACCTTTTATGCGGCACAGCATCAAATGCTTTAAAAAAATCCAGTGACTCTCCCCAGTCAAGTCTAGAACTTATCTCCTCGTAGAAGCTGATCAGATTGGCTTGACAGGAGCGATCTCTGAGCATGCTGATATGGAGTTAATTTCATTGAGGTCCTCTAAGATGGCATCTCTATAATTGAAATAAATAAATAATAAGTAAATAATTGAACCCTTCTGTCCAGAAGACATACTTACCAGCCTATAGTTTCCTGGTTCTAATCCTGTAATGACATCCCTCTAATCTGCCAACTTCACAAATTTGTTGGGGGGCACCACTTCAGGACTAGCCTCCCTGGCACTCTTCTCTCTACCCCTCCTTATAACTGTCACCCAGCTAGCTGCCTGCTCATCCTGCACTCCCATACTACCATCCGCCCCCACATCTGCCCCAGCGAGTGCCCACTTATTGAGCAGAAAACTCCTTTCCATGTAATCAATGGATCTCAATGTAGCAAACTGCTCATGAAGATCCAGGATCTGAACTTCCAAACGTGCAACACGCTCCCATTTCATATGTACCCCGTTCAAGGACTCCATATATAGCGCAGAATGTACACTGATAGTATTGTACATCAAGTCATTTATACAAGTGAAAAATAACAGTAAATAGTTATAAGTGACTCTTTTCTAAAGTCCCCGAATCTAAAGTCACCTGATTTTAAGTCACACGCACTTTAAATTAACCATTCTTGCAAGCACCAAAACTCAGGCAGTAACTCCTCCAATGAATCCTCTGTTGGGAAAGGACACAGAAACTTCAGCAGATGCAATTTAACATACTTTACAATGCGATTTACACTGAATGTTAATCGTTCAGATTCTTGCTGGATTGTGGGAATCCAAACGATCATCAGCCTCTGTAGAAGGCACTTAGCTGGGGTTGCACCTACCATGAGGTCAGTTGAGCATTTAGCTTCATGTAGCAGCCTAGCAGTATCTGAAAGAGGACAACACAGTAGCTAAACTTTATTGGCTGCTGCACTCACCATATATAACAGCGTGTGTAGTCTGTGCTACTTCCTAAAACTTCCTGTGCCTCCTTATAAATCTCCCTCAGCCCCAGCGCCCCTTCCAAGCTGCTCCAGTCCTCATGTCACTTACATGTCAGAGCTCCCCCTGCTGGCACATTGTAGAGCTCAGCAGCTGGGCCCATGAGGAAGGAGGAGAGTCTTCCAGCAGAAAAGACAGGTTGGGACAGGAGAGTCTGGTGAGTTTACATACTTTCTGGACATGAAAACTATGTGTGAGCATTAGAGATGAGTGAGCATACTCGCTAAGGACAATTACTCCATCGAGGATTGCCCTTAGCGAGTATCTCCCCGCTCGGAAGAAAAGGTTCGGCTGCCGGCGCGGGTGAGAGGTGAGTTGCGGCAGTGAGCAGGGGGGAGAGAGGGAGAGAGAGATCTCCCCTCCGTTCCTCTCCCCCGCCGCTCCCCGCCCGCCAACAGCCGAACCTTTTCTTCCAAGCGGGCAGGTACTCGCTAAGGGCAATCCTCGATGGAGTAATTGCCCTTAGCGAGTATGCTCGTTCATCTCTAGTGTGCATATAATGTATACAAATGTGCATTGTGCATATAGTTGTATGTGTGTAATGTGTGTCTTGGTGCAACGTGCATATTTGTTGCATGTGTGTGGGATATATATACATGTATATGAAGTGTGTACGTAATATTATATGCACATACTGTTGTATGCTGGTGGGACTTTACTTTTACTGCTCGTTTGATAGAGAAAGTTTCAGTGGTGTCCGCCCAGCATTGAAAAATGATGACATGTGCTGCAACACTTCAAAGGGTGTACAGGATAAAGCTATGTTCACATCTGCATTGGGGGCTCAGTGTGAGCCTCCAGTAAGATTCAGCACAATGGTCTGGATGGAATGGCACAATGTTCTTTTCCAGCAGGTGTTGGATCCGCTATTCTCACTGTTCAGTTCCTACGACAGCTCATCCATTGGGGCCGGGAGCATCATTTTACTTTTTGCTTCAGGCAGCAGAAAGGTTGGGCACATGCTGGATGTACCAAGTCTGTGACGATGCATTGCCTGGAATTGTATATAAAGCTTCTCCTAGCAAATATTGGAATAGTAGGCAATAAGTTTACACTGGTAATTGCAGGTCTTATTAAAATAATTGACAGCTTTGCCTGCAATTACCAGTGTTAGCCACTAGACACGGGTCGGAGAATCAGCATCCGCTCCGTATCATGTGTCTTTAGCCAGTAACAGCGGGCGCTGGAACCTCTGATTGGCCACGGCGGCCGATCACCTACTGTTGACCGATCCTGAGGATTGGTCATCAATAGAAACTGCCAAACTCCTTTAGCATTTCCTGTCTGTAGTGCCGAGATACTGTGTCATCAGATTGAGTCCCAGAAACCAAACATGCATACAGAATGGAGTAGCTAGCAAAAAGATGGCATTGCTTGCAAGAAGATAACATGTATATCACATTGTAATATTTCACAAAGTTGCCGGATGTGTTTGTACTATATTATATGTATATATATATATATATATATATATATATATATGCACGTTAGTGCTTTTCATCCCAATGTATCAAGTTCTAATGTACAGAAGATAGGTCTGGCATATAAATATACTATCACATAAATTGGCATTTCATCTCTCTTTCTCAGTTGGCGTACTTAAGAGACTAATTGTTATTTTGAACACGTATTTCCAAACAATTCTTCAAAGTTTCTCTAAAGGTGTGTCAACTGTGCCGACCACTGAAATATACAAACCCAACAGGAGTCTGCTTGGCTAGTCTCCAGAACTGTTGAGTTGCTATTTTTTCCTTATTATATAAGTGTATCTTCTCGCTTTGTAGTAATTCTTATAGCCAAAGACAAACTGGGTCAAATATATTAACCCCTTCACTCCCAAGCCAGTTTTAGCTTTTTCATTCCTGTTTTTCTACCTTCTAAGAGCTATAACTTTTTCATTCTTCTGACTATATAGCAGTATGATGGATGGGATAAAATTGTACTTTGTAATGGTACCATTTAATGTACAATATCATGTACTGAAAAACTTAAAACAATGTCAAACAGGTGAAATGACAAAAATGCAATTGCGCCATTGTTCTTTGGGTTCTTTATGGCATTAATGATGATGCAGTAAAAATAACTTTTTCACATTAATCTGTGTAATTACGGTGATAACATATTTATGCAGTTGTCTATATGCTTCACTACTTTAAAAAAATTGTTAAAAAATTATCTTAAAGGGAACCTGTCATGTCCCCACAGCGCTATGAGCTAAGTAATGGTGCTGTTAGGGGAGATGACAGGGAGCCAGGGATGTATTTTTTATACTCACCTGCTCCTGTGATCCAGCGCTGTCAACCCTTGATGATCGCATGGCGCTAGAAAATCTGACCCTTTTCAGAGTCTGATGCCCATAGATGTAAAAATCCAAACCGTTAAACAATTGCATTGTTCATTCTGAACACTAAATGTTATAGAAAGATACAATGCCAGAATTACATTTATGTGGTTTTGGCCGTCATCTCTCAAAAAAAAAGAATAAACTGAAATGATCAAAAAAGTTTACATGCACCCAATGATGGTAGCTTTCCAACTATATCTCATGCTCCAAAATAAAAAAAGTTATGGGGCTCAGAATATGGTGACAGAAAGCAAATTGTTTTAAAGAAAAACTTGTCATGTCTCCACAACACCATAAACTAAGTTACGGTGCTGTTAGGGGACATGATGGGGAGCTGGAGGATGCATTTTTTTTATACTCACCTAGTCTCACTATTCAATGCTGTCGCCCTCTGAAGACCGTGCGGCGCTGGAAAATCTGACTCTCTTCAGGGTCCTGTGCATGCACTCTACTATACAACTCTATGGGAAAGCGTATGCATGGCAATCTGAAAAAAGTCAGATTTTTGTGTGCAGAGTGGTCTTCACTGCACAGATCAGGAGGCAGGTGAGTATAAAAAATATATCACCCGGCTCCCTCTCATTTCGCGAACAGCATCCTAACTTAGTTATGCTCCTCTAGGAAGTTGAAAGGTTCTCTTTAAAGCACTTTATTAAACCTAATTTTACAACATTTATTAGTCTGCATAGGGGACTTGAACTTCCAGCAGTTTGATCGTTTGTACAATATACAATACTTCTGTACTGCAGTATACTGTAATTCTCACACTCTTCTGTTAATCAATAGGCTTGATTCCATGGCTGCCTGGGGAGATTTCACTAGTTCCAGTGCTGCTATTTCATCCATCGGATCTGCTTGATCACATTGCAGGGGGCTGATAGGGTATTGGGAGGGAGCCTCCCTTCTTATTACCCTCTTAGATGCTGAGGTTAGCATTGACCATGACATCTAAGGCGTTAAAGTGCTGTGATTGGCACTAGCGCTGATCATGGCCTTTGCTAGCTGATTAACACAGCTGTCACCCACCAGCTGAGCCTGCCTCATAACCCCCGGGCACCAAGGTAAAAACAGAAAAACTGGCCTGGTTGCCAAAAAAAATGAATCGCAGCATCCTTTTTTTTTCCAGAGCAGCTAATACAATGTAAACTGCGCTTTGATAATTCCGCTTGCTCTGAACAACAAGGTCTGTTTTTAAGCAGTTTTGATACGTCTGCCCCATTGTGCTAAGCAGTGACCTTAACACATCCTCATTTAAAATTAAAATGCAATATGTTTCTACCAGAATTTCCCTCTAGGTTCCTTCTTTTTATTCTTGTGCTTTCTGTATGCCTTATTAATCTGATTCTTTCCGGATTTTTTTCGGATTGAATATCTACAAAGACATTAGTAATTAAATACATTGGGAAACCAAACCAGCCCACTTACAGTAATTCGGCATCAATCACAAATTACCATACAAATTTGCATTCTGACTCTCCTGTATAATGTAGCAGCGCATTTCCATGGATATTTCCTATCTTGGTAAACAGATTGTAATAACATATTATGATAGCGGTGTATGGAAGCAAACAATTGCACAGTGTTAGTTATAGCAGTATGGCGGTAAGGGCAATACAAACAAGCGCTTGTTCACAAATACTCAAGTTAAAAAGATCGTAACATCTTAATGTTCTTGAGAAAATTAGCTTTTTTAATAGCAGAAAAAGGCATTCTTCATATTTCCTTGTTGACTTTGCTGTTTTCTCCTGACTGCGCTACAAGGCTGATATAAAGTTGCAATTCATTGCGATCTGGTCTGAGTGGTAGAACTCCATAATACCAAAATTCTGCGCAATTTCGCCAATGTTTTTGTAAAACAACTGATCTGCATTACAGTGCCAGCTACATAAGGAACAAGCCATGTAGCAATGAAAGGAACGGATTATTTTGTTTTATGTTTCATTTATGCTCACCCCTTCAATATTCAATATGCATCATCTAATATTGCATGCTAATTAGGGATGAGCGAGCACGCTCGTTTAAGGCTGATGCTCGATCGAGCATCGGTCTTGTCGAGTAACTGATTACTTGACCGAGCACCATGCGGGGGGGGGGGGGCAGCAGTGGGGGGGAGGGGAGCGGGGGGGAGAATGAGAGAGATCTCTCTCCCCCCCCCCCGCCTCCCTACATGGTGCTCGGTCGAGTAATCAGTTATTCGACAAGACCGATGGTCGATCGAGCATCAGCCTTACACGAGCGTGCTCGCTCATCTCTGATGCTAATGTATAACTTTCGCACAATGGCAGGGGGATATTCTTACATTTTACAATATTACCGTTTTTAGACTCATTTGTTTTTCAAATTCTAACAGTTTTTATTGTGTAATAAACAAAAATATACACAATATTGACACATAGAAAGGGATTTCTAAACAATACATATAAACATGGCATAAAAACATAGCAAATTATAATATGGTAGCAACGTCTGTCATATCTGGTTTTAAGGTTTATGAGTTTGTCCTCTTGTGACTGGCTATAGCTGAACAGCCCAGTAGACCATTATACCACAAACCTAATAAATGCAAACATCATATCCGTAAAGGTTGTAATTGTGCTGTTTTGAAAAGCACTTTACAGAGATAAAGTTTATTACTTCACAGCAATATGGAAGCAGTATGAAACCACAGAAATAAGCAAAAGGATGCTGATGCTTAAAGGAAGATGCATGCAGGGTATGGTATTGATTGCCCAATGTTAGCTCAAAGGTCTTAAAGGGGTTGTCCAGCGCCGAAACGGGTTTTATTTTTTTTTTTAACCCCCCCCCCACCCCGTTCGGCGCGAGACAACCCCGATGCAGGGGTTAAAAAAACAAACCGCTCAGCGCTTACCTGAATCCCGGCGGTCCGGCGTCTTCATACTTACCTGCTGAAGATGGCCGCCGGGGTCTGCTCCCTCCGTGGACCGCAGCTCTTCTGTGCGGTCCATTGCCGATTCCAGCCTCCTGATTGGCTGGAATCGGCACGTGACGGGGCGGAGCTACACAGAGCCGGCATTCTGCACGAGCGGCTCCATTGAAGAGAGCAGAAGACCCGGACTGCGCAAGCGCGGCTAATTTGGCCATCGGAGGGCGAAAATTAGTCGGCTCCATGGGAACGAGGACGCCAGCAACGGAGCAGGTAAGTATAAAACTTTTTATAACTTCTGTATGGCTCATAATTAGTGCACAATGTACATTACAAAGTGCATTATTATGGCCATACAGAAGTGTATAGACCCACGTGCTGCCGCGGGACAACCCCTTTAATGATCACAAATGGACAGATTTAGTTCTGGTAATTTGAATTATTTAATATTTAAATATTTTGTGTATATGAATTTATTGTATCAATATGCTATGGCAAAAAGTATGTGGACACCCCTCCTAATGCTTTAGTTCAGATGTTTCAGATGCTGTCATCCTGAGATAAATTTGCTGTGTGCCTCCTCTAATGTCCTACAGGAGAGGTACAAATTTGGGGGACAAATTGGTTCATTCCAGTATTGGATCTTCCGTTGCTAATTTAGAAAGGAGCACTGGTAAGGTTGGGAATTTCCTGTGCCTTTTGTGTGCAAGCTACAATAATTTACAAAAAGGCTCTTTCTTTACACACCCGCGCACTGGCAAACGATATATTAGACATCAATATACTTGTCTTTTGTCATTTACCTAATCATTTGCCCTTGCGGACTATTGTATGTAGGCGAAACTACCAACACAGCGAGAATTAGCAAACACAAAAGCACTATTCGAACGAGGAAAATAGATGTTCCGGTAGCGAAACATTTTTGTGTGACTGGACACTCTATTAGCCAGTTAAAATACTGCATTATTGACCATGTGCCGCGTAACATCAGGGGTGGCAATAGGGAGGACCTGTTGAAACGTTGGAGTTGCGATGGATATTTGAACTGGATGCTCTTCAACCTAAAGGTTTGAATTTAGAATACCATGCTCTCCCTTTTCTGTGATTGCCTTTTCAATGTTATGCTTTATTTGGAGTTACATTCATTTTCTTGTCACATTGTTATTCTTTATGGTCGTGTGGTATGACCCTTTGTTTTTATATTCACTATATTTTCTTTTGTCTTCTCAGGTGTCATATGGAGGTGCCCTCTGCTATGACCCATTTGAATATTTTTTTCCCATTTTTTTTTTGCTGGAGTATGTTGACATGCTGTTTATTTTTGTCATATTTTTGCATATTCAAATATGTTGATGTGGGTTTTGCGTTCCCTTTTTTTGTTATATTTTTTGTATATTTCATAAATTAGTTTATGAGTATTATATGTTGATGTTGGTATTTTTCTTGTGATATTACGTTTATTATTTTATGCCATATACATTATTATGCATATTTTGCTCGTTGTTGTTTAAAATATAAGTGTATCTTCTCTATTATGAGATATAACCTGTCTGTCCCATGACAGGCGATGGTTCTCTATGGGAATATATGCCTCAGTTACAGCCGGCAAATATACATGCAGAGTGTGCAGTTCTGAGTACTGCTATCCCTCATCCCAGCATCATCTGGCGATGCTTATGTGATTATGCGCACGCACGGCTTGAGAGGAGGAGGCACTGCCCATGGTCTTTAGTATTGGCATGACGTGATCCGGGCATGCGTAGTTGGATACCGGCTATGACTCTGCGCGCAGGCGCAGTATGGTATTAATTCATGTTGCCCATAGTTTACAAGAAGGGCACGATGGGATCCGACATGTACAGCTGGATACCATTTATGATTCTGCGCGCAGGCGCAGTAGGGTATTGATTCATTTGGCCCACAGTTTGCAAGAAGGGCATGACGGATCCCGGACATGCGCAGTAGGCTATTACAGGCTATATATATGTATAATCGGCAGTTGGTGTTTAAGCTGGAAAAAGGCCACAGTTTAGTTGGCCGAAACGTCGCTTTGATTATGCTATTCTTTTATACAATAAAAGTTGGATGGTCATTTTATTCCTGATTCTACTTGTTGATTGATGGAAGATCCTGCATGCTGCCTGTCCTCTATGTACGTATCAGTTCAGATGTTCCAGTCATATCTACTGATATTGCAAACAGTTGCATGCAATGAAGCACACAGCCATGCCATCTCCACAGAACGGCATCCTTAGTATTAATAGTGCTCCATAAGTAATAATATTTCCCCCAAAGAATAACTTATACAATAGAAATATGGTTGCCTTTACAAGATGGGTAAAAAAGTCTTCTTCTTGTCCGGCACAAGCAGCATGATGACTTCACCACATTGCACTACCTGAATCAGGATGCTAAAAGTCCTGGCTGTGGTCTTGGGGCTCCTACAGATAGTATGGCTGCCCGGAGTCCCAAACATCCCCTGCAAGCCCAGCCCAGGAGGGGCTCACGCCTCCATGCCCCCAGCCCAGCCCGCCCCTGAATAGAATCCACCTCTGATAGTATAGGGTACTACTTGGTAGTGTTTCCTGTCTTTGACTTTCTGTTTGTTCCACACTATTGGCGATGTTATCTTGCTATACTTATCTACAATTGTTATATAATTGAAATATACTGTATATGCATTTACACAGTAGGCCTGGGCAAGGTCTTATGACTGATAATATTCAGCTAGTTGTGAATTATATTTATATGCGTTGTGAGTAAAAGGTCTTGCATCAGATTTTGGAGAGTGTGAAGCTTTTTATGGAAATAATACATACAATAGTTTGGATTAGAGGTGAGCGAACGTACTCGGTTCGGGTGTTTTTGGACCTGAGCACCGCTTTTTCCGAGTAACTGACTACTCGGACGAAAAGATTCAGGGGGCGCCGGGGGTGTGCGGCGGGTTGCAGAGGGGAGTGGGGGGGGGGAGAGAGAGCTCCCCCCTGTTCCCCACTGCTACCCCCCGCTCCACCACGCCGCCCCCCGCCCCCGGTGCCTCCCGAATCTTTTCGTCAAAGTAGTCAGTTACTCGGAAAAAGCGGTGCTCGAGTCCAAAAACACCCGAACCTAGTATGTTCGCTCATCTCTAGTTTGGATGCAAAAGGGATTATCTGACTATTCAAAACCATCAAAGCAGTTGTCATTTGTGTAAAATAAAAAATAACCAGTACTCACCTCTTGTTTCCTCTAACAATCAAGGGCTGCGGCTGAAGTAGTCCCGTGTCTGTCTCTGTTTACAAGTGGGCAGCAGTGACATTTTGTAATGCTCATGACTTCTAAAGCAAATCAGTGTCACATGCAAAACTCCTGGAACCCATTGCTGATTGCTGATGTCAGTAGTACAGTCACTGATTTGCTGCAGCGCTCATAGGTTGCTGCTCATACACAAAGATCAGGAGGATGGGGGGAAAAACATTAGATTGCTGGGGAAAAGGAGACATTGGCTATTTTATTGTTTTACACAAATTACCTGTTTTCACAAGGTCAGAGAACCCCTTTAAGCAAACTAAGATACTCATCTGTGATGTGATTGGTTATTTAATAGAGATAAGCGAGCACCAAAATGTTCGGGTGCTCGTTACTCGAGTCGAACTTTCAGTGATGCTCGAGAGTTCATTTCGAGTAACGAACCCCATTGAACTCAATGGGCGACTCGAGCATTTTTGTATATGACTGGTGCTCCGCTAAGGTTTTCATTTGTGAAAATCTTAGCAAATCACCAAAGTCATGTAAAAAACACAGAAATGGATAGGGCAGGCGAGGAGCAACATGCAGGGCTGCATTTCGGGCTCTGAGGTCTCACTATTAAGCCACAATAGTGGCAAGAGTGAGACCCCCCCCCCCCCCACTGTCAGCATAACGATCGTTCTCCTCTGCCACAGCTGTAACAGCTGTGGAAGAGAAGAATGATATTAGCCCATTGAATTCAATGGAGCCGGCAATACAGCCGGCTCCATTGAAAGCAATGGGCTGCCGGCGAGCGCGGGATGAATTTTCGGGAAGGGCTTAAATATATAAGCCCCTACCTGAAAAGGAAAGATTTTAGTGTAAAAAAGAATGCAGGCATTCTCTTCAATTGAGTCGCCGTCAGCAGCAGCGGCTGGCACACCTGAATTCTTTTTCAGGGAAGGACTTTACATATAAGTAGAGATGAGCGAACACGTTCGGCTCCGCCCCTTTTTCGCCCGAACACCGAACTTTGCGAACACTTCAGTGTTCGGGCGAAAAAGTTCGGGGGCCGCCGTGGCAGCGTGGGGGGGTGCGGCGGGGAGTGGGGGGGAGAGGGAGAGAGAGAGGGCTCCCCCCTGTTCCCCGCTACTGCCGCCCGCGCCGCCGCGCATCTCCCCGCCCCCCGGCGGCACCCGGACACTTACGCGCGAACACTGCAGTGTTCGGCAAAGCCGGTGTCCGGGTGCGGATGTGTCCGTAACGGACACGTTCGCTCATCCCTACATATAAGCCATTCCCTGGAAATGAATTAAAAGTGATTTAAAAAACAAAAAAAATAGATACCTCCCTTCAGCTGCCGGGGCACAGCCGCGTGTTCTCCTGCTGTCCCCTGCACTGTGGTGCTGAACTGCTGTCATTCAGCTGAGAGCTGCGCTGAGCCAATCAGAGGCAACACTCACTCACCCATTCATGAATTCATGAATGGGTGTGAGTGAGATCTGCCTCTGATTGGCTCAGCGCTGAGCCAATTAGGGGCATGTCTGACTCACACCCCCTTCACACCCACTGCAGGCCGGCCGCGCTGAACTCCGTCTGCCGGGACAAGGGGAGTATATATATTTTTTTTATTTTTACACATTTCTGGATGAATTGCAGGGAAGGGCTTATATATTTAAGCCCTTCCCGACAATTCATCCCGCGATCGCCGGCAGCCCATTGCTTTCAATGGAGCCAGCTGTATTGCCTTGCCGGCTCCATTGAATTCAATGGTCAGTGCTCGTTTAATCGAGACGAGTACCGCGTGGTGCTCGTCTAGAGTAACGAGCATCTCGAGCACCCTAATACTCGAACGAGCATCAAGCTCGGACGAGTATGCTCGCTCATCTCTATTATTTAACAACTTTCTCCACTTGTTGCACTGATTGTATACTAAAATGATTTTCTTTTACGTATATCCGAGTATTTGTGGTGGCTTCACTTCTTTACTCATTTTCTTGTAGAGAAGTACAATATGTTTGATTAAATGTGGGGTTCTAATGAAAATGAAGTGTCTGCAAATTTATCACCTTACATGAGCGTATATATTGGTATATAGCGACTGCTTAAAATTAGGCTGTTTGTATTTGAGGTAAGAAGAAGAGTAATATATTTATAAATGTGATATAAGAACTCTGTGCTTTATAATATACTGCATTTACTCCATCTTTCTTGAGACAAGGCTAATTGGATTTTTGCCTGACTTACACCCATGTTGTTTAGCCTTGAAATATTAGATTGGCTTAGTAGTTTATTAATGTAGAATACCAATGTACTCTATTTCTGAATGCACTTATGTGCAATAGAAAACAAAGAGGGTGATTTTACTAGGGGGAGATTTTTTGTGGCCACCTGCAAATTCTGTACATGGGCTCACTTTATATTATACAGAGAACAGTTCCATACAGCAGCTATGTGAGCTTATCACATACAACACCAGAGTTATACAATGAACCTACAAGGGGTTAAATGCCCATGTATATATCTGTAAATTTTATTGCAATACTTTACTTATCTTCCTGCCAGGACCTCCAGATAGAGGTCACATGACTGTATTCACTTATTTTTGTTGCTATGAATTAATAGGATCTGAACTGCACAATGATTGGCTGAAGAATAGGTATAAAAAGAGGTCCTGTTCCCAAATGTGATAGACCAGGTATCAGGCAATCTGACCCCTCTTTTTAAAGCAAAGACCCCCACCCAGAACACAAGGTCGGAGACCCATGCAAGGGGTACCCGGAAGGGCAGTCGGAAGCATGATCGGACTCGGAAGAGGCACAATTGTGACACAATCTGGGACCAGGAGAATCACTTAATTTTGGAACCGATGCTGGTGGTAAACATTTCAAGTAGAACTTTGTCTGAAGCAGAACAGGGAGTACTATCTAAAGGTTTATCCTTTTGGCCTACTATGGACGCTGACTGGTTCCAGTTGCATATTGATTGTGAACGTTTTATCCGCAAATTGAAACTCAAAGTGTTTTTTGCTGAGCGTAATGATGCGGTGGTGACTGGTGCGCAGTCCAACCACCATGATGGTTTTACCTCGGTGGGGGTTGGACTGCGCAACAGGAGCCGCTTTGTGCCACCAACTAGTGACCCTACGGTGGAAGCCTACAGTCAGTTAATTAGGGGTGATCTTCGCCATCTGCGTTCTGACGCATATCTGTTTAAACGTGAGGCTAATCTAACAAGTCCACCACCCCACATCATCTCCAGTAGACTGCACTGTGTTTGACTCACCAGTGTTGGAGCCTTCCCAAGCATACTGTGCTAATCAGTTGTTCAATGGGCAGTGAATGTAAATTCTCATTAGTCAGATTTTGTTAATTGGTTAACTCAATATTCTGAAATACTAATTTGCTTAAGATGCTGCTCTCACCTCCAAATAGCATCTATGGAGCTACTTCCCTCTGGGCTATGGTAAACTGTAAATTGACTGTGATATTCCAAAAGTGTATGCATAATATTAAGTGTATCTAATTCATAGGTTATGTACTGATTTTAGTGTTGATTGTTTATAACCTGTTCTACTGTGTCTAAATAATACTGTTGTATGTTAAAGGATTAGCTTTCTTTATCAGACACTTTATAAAGTCTTGCTTGTTTAACTGAAGTTCTGCAAAGACTTTCCATAAATGGCATCTTACTTTGCTCCTGTTACAAACGACCCTGTGTTCATGTTGTAGAAAAAGGCTACGATCATACATACCTTCACACTAGAAATGGATCTACCAGGAAAAAAGATAGCATAGCATGTCAAGTCGAAAAAAGACATATGTCCATCCAGTTCAGCCTATTAGCCCCCAATGCTGATCTAGAGGAAAGCAAGAAACCCCAATGAGGTAATTCAATGAATGGCCGAGCGCTGCCTGTAGATTGGCTGAGTGCTGTGACCATTCACAGGCAGCACTCAGTTGTCATTCAATAAATGGCTGAGCTCTGCCTGTGATTGGCTGAGCACTCAGCCAATCAGATACAGCCCTTTCAGCAGGCGGGGATTTTAAATCCCCGCCTGCTGAAAGAGCTTCAGAGCTGTGCAGGGAGACAAGCGGCTAGACGCGTCTGAGCTCTGGCGGCGGCGCAGAGGTGAGTATATATATATTTTTTAAGCAGCTAGGGATGATTTTCAGGGAAGGGTCTATATTTCAAGCCCTTTCCCGAAAATCACTGTAGGGGTTGCCGGCAGGCCATTGGTTTTAATGGGGCTGCCAACAGCAGCGGCAGCCCCATTGAAAGCAATAGTGCACGGAGCTTCATTCATGCTTATATGGAGTTATACAGCTCTTTTTGTTGAGGTGCTCCAGGATAGTATTTTTTAGAAACCCTTTAAACATTTCACCCACAATAGAAGTAACAATTAAACGGCCTGTAGTTTTCAGGTTCACTTTTTAACCACTTTTTTAATATTGGCACTACAGTCACTATGGGCCAATCCAGTGGAACAGACCCCATCACCATAGAGTCAATAAATATAAAAAACAAAAGTCTATACATCATGTTGCTTAATCTCTTAAAAATCTGGGGGTGTACGCTTTTGGGACCCAGCAATTGGTCTATTCTGGATTAAACTGGTGATATTTCGTGGAGAGTTTACTTTATCCCTCTCCATTTCATCTGACATTTCTTTTTCCTCTGTGAATACACTGGAGAGAAAAAAAAATTAATAGATTTGCTTTCTCCTCATCACCCTCTACAATTTTTCCCACATTATTTATTAAAAGGCCAACACTTTCAATATTTATCCTTTTACTATTTATATAGTTGAAGAACAGTTTAGGGTTAGTTTTACTCTCCTTGGCAATTAGTCTCTCTGTCTCCACCATTGCTGCTTTTATCTGCTTTTGATATGATGTATTTTTTTCCTTACATTTTTAGTGCTTCTTCACTGCTTTCTTGTTTTAGCAGGTTAAATGCTTCTTTTGTTGTTTACTGCCCCCTTTACATCTTTATTGAGCCACATTGGTATTCTTTTAATCCTAACCCTTTTATTCCTGTATGGTAAGAACTGCTGACAATAAGAATGTTAAGATGTTTTTAAATATTTCTCATTTATTGTCTGTATTCTTATTTTGAGGACATTATCCCAGTCAATATGGTTAAGGACATCTGAGCTGTTCAAACGTAGCCTTCTTAAAGTTTAATATATTTGTAGCTCCCCTATAAAACTCTGTTATGGAAGACAAGTTGAAATGCATTATATTATGGTCACTGTTTCCAAGGTACCCCCCAATATGCACCCATGTGATTCTGTCAGGTCTGTTAATTAATATGAAGTCCAAAATGGCCATTTCTATAGTTGAGTATTGAACAAATTGGTTAAGGTAGTTATCTTTAGTAGTTGACAGAAACTTGCTACATTTATGAGATATGCAGGTTTCGGCTTCTCCGTTTAAATCCGGATAATTAAGTTTTACCATAATAATTACCTCATTGTTATTTGCTGCTTTATCTATTTACTTCAGTAATAGATTTTCAGTGGCTTCTGTTATATTTGTTGGCCTACAGAAATCTCCTGAGGATTTTATTATTGTTTTTTCCTCCATGTTTTCTACCAATGAACTCCACATATTTATCTTCTTTACATATATCCTCCCATAGTGTGGGCTTTAAACAGGATTTTACATAAAGACAAACCCCTCCCATTTATGTTTTTCTTACACTCCCTTCTGAACAGACTTTTACCACTAGTCACAGCTTTCATTCAACCAGGTCTCCATTATTCCTGCTCTGTTGTAGTTTTTCTCAGACTTTATTGCTTCAAGTTTGTCAACTTTATTGATCAGACTTCTAGCATTAGTCACCATGGAGTTAAGAAGGTTTTGGTTATTTTTTATATTGAGTGTATCCCTATTAATTATCCTGCCACTTCTAACTGTACTAACCGCACCTGCTGCTCCACATCCATTTCCATTACTTAGTCCCAGGTCCCTGTCTGTACTTTCTTCCCTTCTATCTTTCTGGTTATTAAGCATTAAGCCCCATTCACAAGCAAAGATGATTGCTTAAAATGTGTTCAAAAGAGAGGATGAATGACAGTTTGAGCGATCATTTTGAATAAGCCACTAATAAGCACTAGCAGTTTATTAGCTTCATTTGCATGCAAATCAGCCTCCCTGAGCTATATGCAGAGAATAGCAGGTGGTCGGTTATCTGCATACAGCTCTATTGGTCTGCCGCGGGACTGCAGCTGAATACAATATTATCAGCGCTCCCGTGGAGAATTAGAGCGTGTGGTTCCTGCTGTCAGCTCTCCCGTTGAACAATGGATTTTAATCTCAACTAAAAATCATTGTTCAGATGAAAAGCAAATGATGGTAGCATTTACATGCAACAATGTTCTCTGAGCGATATTTGTTGCATGTAAATGGGGCCTTACCCCCAGTCTCCAGTTTAAACACCCCTCCAACCTTCTTGTCCCCCAACATAGCTGCCCCCTCCCTATTGAGATGCAGCCCATTCCTATTATAGAACCTGTAGTCAACAGAAAAGTCATCATACTTCTCCAGGTACCCAAACCCCTGCTTTGTACACCAACTCTTGAGTCACTTCTTTACCTCCCTAATCTTCCGCTGCTTTTCTGGTGTGACATGTGGTACAAGCAGTATTTCAGAAAATTATGCTTTGGAGGTCCTCGCCCTAAGCTTACAGCCTAGTTTCCTGAAATTGTTTTTAAGGGCCTTCCAACTACCTCTAGCTTTTTCACTGGTACCAATGTGTACCATGACTGCTGGATCTTTACTAGCCCCTCCCAGTTATCTATCAAACCAGTCCGCGATGTGTCAAACTCAAGCACCAGGAAGACAACTCGCTGTTCGAGAATCCCAGTCTTTGTGGCAGATTGCCTTGTCTGTCCCCCTGATAAAAGAGTCCCCTACTGCCAGAACCTATCTAGCTAGCCCTGCTTTCATATTCACCTTCTTACTGGAGCTTATATCCCCCGGAAATCAGAGGCCATGTCATGCTGCAGCAGTGCTAATCCTGTAATAGCATCCCCGTCATTGCCTAACTTTGCAAACTTGATGGGGTGTGCTAGTGCAAGACTACCCTTCCTGGATCTCTTCCCTCTACCCCTTCTAGCTGTCACCCAGCTAGCTGCCTGCTCATCCTGCTCTCCCAAACTGCCATCCACCTCCACATTCACCCCAGCGAGTGCCCGCTAATTGAGCAGCAAACTCCTTTGCATAATGTGACCAAATCTTAATGTTGAAAGCTGCTCATTTAGATCCAGGATCTGGGGTTCCAAATATGCAAGACGTTCACATTTCATGTAGCAGTATGTACCCTTGAGCAGCTGTACAAGGACTGCATACATGGCACAAGATGTACACTGGATGGCATTGTCAATCATGGAGCACATTCTAAATGGGAATCCTACAGATAGATTACATGAAAATATATGCCAAAAATAAATAAATGAATGAAAATCAAATATGCAGTAATTAAATAAAAATTACTATTCCAGAGTCCCTGAATCCAAAGTCACTAATCTGAAGTTGCACACTTAAGTAACTGCATATTTTAGAAAACAGTGCAGTTAGAAGATAGCCATGCACACCCAGCTTGCACGCTCACTCAGGCCTCGGTCAGACAGGCGTTTTTTCACGCGATTTGCGCATGCGCATGCGTCCGGTGTTTTTATAAAACCATTGCTTTGCAATGGTATCGGACACATGAGCGCTTTTTATGCGCTCGTCCGATAAATTATAGAACAGAAATCGCAGATCGCACCTATCTGCGATCTGCGATTCCTGTTATCTTCTCTATATGCGCTCAATGGGGCCGGCGGCAGCAGCGCCGACCCCATTGAGAACATATAGTAGACAAATCATTCTCCTCTGCCGCAGCTGTAACAGATGTGGCAGAGAAGAACGATGTTTGCCCGTTGAATTCAATGGAGCCGGCAATACAGCTGAATGACAGCTGAGAGCTGCCCCTGATTGGTCCCTGCGCTGAGCCAATCAGAGGCAGTACTCACTCACCCATTCATGAATTCATGAATGGGTAAGTGAGAGCTGCCTCTGATTGGTGAGGCTGTGACCAATCAGAGGTAGCTCATTCAGCAGGCGGGGATTTTAAATTCCCAGCTGCTGAATACTACTCAGAGCAGTTCAGGAGAACTGCCGCCGGCCGCGGCTGAACTCCGTCTGCCGGGACCAGGTGAGTATATATTTTTTTTTGTTTTTACACATTTCTGGATGAATTTCAGGGAAGGGCTAATATTTTTAAGCCCTTCCCGAAAATTCATCGTGAGATCGCCCGCAGCCCATTGCTTTCAATGGAGCCGGCTGTATTGCCGGCTCATTGAATTCAATGCGCTGGACAGCTCCGGCTGTTTCTAATGAAACGCGGCTAGGAGCAGTTTTTTCGGGCAATTTTTTGGCCCTGGTCACGCGATTTGCGGATGCGCATCCGTCATGCGATCCGAAAAAACGCCCATGTGACTAAGGCGTTAGGCTGCAGTCAGGCGAGCGATTTTTTTAGCGTGCTAAAGATTTTTTATAGGCGCGCTAAAAAACTGGCTCTATTAGAACCAATGTTTTCCAATGAAAGGGGTCAAATGTACGTTTTTTAGAAGCACTAAAAAAATCGCACCTGCAAAACATAGGACATGTGAGTGCAAATGCAGCGGTCACACGATTTGTCTACACGCAATGTGCAATTTTTGTTTTAGCGCTCCTATACATGCGCTAAAAAAAAACCTTGTCTAACCGAGCCCTTATGTTTTAATTTATATAGCACTTATCTATAGTACTTCTGCCCCTTCTCTCTTTGGAAAGGGTATAAAATATTCCTTTTAAAAAAAATCTATGTCCTTGAGAATGAAGCCCCAGCTTTAAAAACGGGGGACAATATGGCTGCAGGCTGATATGGAAGTATTACATTATTAGTTAAGCTACACCTAAAATAAAAGAATGACATTCATGTATTAAAAAGACAAGTGCAGTTAAAAAGCTAATGTGTTCTTCAGATTCCAGCTGTCATTCCTCTAATTTATTAGAAAATGACAGCAGTGATCTGATTTGATGCTCCATTTTTCTACATAACTGAGATCTAGTAGGATCATGTATCAAATGCCACAAGACACAGAAATGGAAGAAATACTCCTTTGTGCTCCCCTCCTTCTCAGGCTAAATGTTCACTTTCAGCTGAGTGAAATATGATTGATCTTGCTGATAGGTAGGAAGAATTATCTCACAACATCCATCTTTCTTCAGTGGCATTATGAAATTTAGACAGGCTCATACGAGCTGCCTTCTTCACCAAGGTAAACTAACACTTCTCACTGTAAAGCTTTACACCATGTCTTCATTTATAAGCAAAGAGTTAAAAAAAATCCTGAGGCTTTGACCTTCTCACAAATTACAAAGTCAACACCTCTTCCCTCATGTGTAATTAGAAAAAGCACTTTCTGGACCAGATAACTTCAGCCGCCACTTAGGACTTTTTCACACTTGCGCTGGGTTTCCATTATGGCAGCGCAGAATGAACTCTATTGACCATAATTCAGTCTGTATGACTTCCATTATACTGTGTAGCATTTGGCTGAACAAAATAGCACAGCATGTAACATTATTTCATCCGGGACATTATGCTGGATCTGCAGCGGAGGCTCCGAACAGCACCTGCAGCTTAGATATTAATGTGGGCTTACCTAATGATTCCCATTTATGGCTTACAATTCAGTTGATTGGCAGACCAGTAGGGGCAACCCAATGAAGTTGCCAGCTATCATCAGATTACTACAAAAGGTTTAAAGGGGTTGTCCCGCGCCGAAACAGTTTTTTTTTTTTCAATAGCCCCCCCGTTCGGCGCGAGACAAACCCGATGCAGGGGTTAAAAAAGAAAACGGGATAGTGCTTACCTGAATCCCCGCGCTCCGGTGACTTCTTACTTACCTGGTGAAGATGGCCGCCGGGATCTTCTCCCTCGGTGGACCGCAGGTCTTCTGTGCGGTCCATTGCCGATTCCAGCCTCCTGATTGGCTGGAATCGGCACGTGACGAGGCGGAGCTACAAGGAGCCGCTCTCCGGCACGAGCGGCCCCATTCAGAAAAGAAGAAGACAGGACTGCGCAAGCGCGTCTAATCCGGCGATTAGACGCTGAAAATTAGACGGCACCATGGAGACGAGGACGCTAGCAACGGAACAGGTAAGTGAATAACTTCTGTATGGCTCATAATTAATGCACAATGTACGTTACAAAGTGCATTAATATGGCCATACAGAAGTGTATAACCCCACCTGCTTTCGCGGGACAACCCCTTTAAGACCAAGTAACCTATAGACTCTTCTTACACCGGACCCCTCTGCTTCTTGTCTACCTCTGATACCTGGTACACACAGTATGTTTGAAGGGCCCATTACATGTTTACATCTAAAAGGATCCTGCTCGTCATTTTTATATTGGCTTATGTATCTGCAGTTATCTGCATTGTGTTCTTTGGTTTGTGTTTAACCACTTAAGGACTAGAGACTACTTTGGCTTTCAGAACGAGTGATTTTTCTGTCATTATTAGAGATGAGCGAGCACACTCGGTAAAGGCAGATACTCGAGCAAGCATCGCTCCGAGCAATTGCATGGGGGCAGCTGGGGTGGGAGCTGGGGGGGGGGGGAGAATCAGAGAGATCTCTCTCCTCTGCTCCCACCCGCTCATCTCCGCCCCCGCCCCCCCTGCAATTGCTCAAACGAGTATCTGTCTTTACCGAGCAGGCTCGCTCATCTCTAGTCATTTTCCATGAAAGCATTCCAAGAGCTATAACTTTTTTTTCTGTTGACACAACAGATGGCTTTGTTTTTTTCAATAATTGTTTATTGAGAATTACATATATAATAAAAGCATTTAAAAAGCAGAACATGCAGGAAATGCAGCATCAATACAAGGGAAATCCGTCACCTCAGATCACACCTATAAGAAGTTCCCCTGGACAAAGCTAAGGGCAAAATGTGCGCGTTGGGGGGCAGGCATTTCCAGACCCTCGGTTATGTGGTAACACTTTATTATATGCATGACATTGAGGGCTTAGTCACACAGGCACATCGGCGCCCGTGTTACTGCACTAAAAGATGGCTGCACTGCAGATGCGGATGAATCTCCGCACTGCCGGAAGAAAGAACATGTGACAGGCTCCATTGCTGGTCATGTGTTTTCTTCGGCGCTGCGGGGGGTCGTCCATCCTAAACTGCGGCCGTCTTCTTCGTGCAGTAACACAGGCGCCGATGCGCCCGTGTGACTAAGCCCTGAGATTGTAGGTTTATATAAACAGGATTTTCCTTGGGAAGCTCTTATATGTGTGACCTGAGGTGATGGATTTTCCTTGTATGGATGCTGCATTTCCTTCATGTTCTGTTTTTTAAATGCTTTTATTATACTTGTAATTCTAAATGTACAACTTTTTATTGATGGTCTCTGCAGTCCAGTCTTGGACATTTATTTTGGGATGGTTATATCAGCTGATGCATGGGACTGACATTTTTGGTGGGACTATAGTTGTCTTCATATAGAATTCACCCTCTATTTTATGGTTACTATGACTGCAGAAATGCTAATTTTATAATTAATGCTTTTTGATAGTTTTGCTATTTTATTACGGAACAAGTTGTGCGGTTTGTTGGCATTATTTTGGGATACGTATAAATTTGTTAATTTATTTTTCAAGAAATGGCTTAAAAAACAGCAATTCTGGCAAGATTTGATGTTTTTATATATTATGCCATGTATTTCCTATGGCTTGTCATAATTGCCATGACTCTCTTTATATATTTTGTTTTACTACTTTAAATAAAGGAGGATTTATATTAGGGTGGCCCTTATTTTTCAACTTTCTAAAAGTTTAGCTCCCATCCCCCATGTTGTGCCAAGCAACAAAAGAATGATCTATGCAAAATTTTAGCTCAGTTGGGCAACTGTGAGGCGACCCTCATTGACCGTGAAGTTTTGAATTTTTCACCCAAAAATTCATTTTTTCAGAGAAAAAATTTGTTTTAGTTATTTTATTTGTAATCACTTATGATCGCTAGTAATCGAAATTAATGCAAGTTTTCATTCATTTAATTAAGTTAAGCCGGCGCTACAATTGATTTAACATACAATTATGTTTTCTGTGGATTATGTTATGCGATTTGCACAATAACGCCGCATGCAGGACTTTTTCTGCATTAAAAGTAATGTCACTATTAACAGCGGTGTCTCTATTAACATGGCTCCCTATGTATAACGCTGAGCATCTTTTTTTATCTGAGTTATACAAGGCGAGCATTATCAGGCTTTATTACTACATTTAGTGTCCATTTAGATGGGACAAATGTCATGCAAACGATGCCCGACAATTGTCCCTGTGTGCTCTCGCTCCCGTGCTCCTGCACTGGTTCTAGAAGCACTGGCCCGCTCACAGAGCAGCCAGCAGGGCGGCGCGGCGGCTGCTGAAGATTTCACTTCTCTCACTCCCCTGTCCCACTCCATTGACTTAACATAGCGGTTGTTCAATACTGAACGCCGCTATGGTAAATCAATGCAGAGGGGCGGGGAAGCGGGGAGAGAAATATCCTGCAGCCTACCCACTGTGAGCCAGCCATGCTAGCTCCCGGCTAGCAGCACGAGAGCCAGTATGTGTGGGAATGAGTGTCCAGCATCCTTTGCCTGACATTCCTCCAGTCTAAATGGGTCTTTAATGAAGCAAAGCTCATTAAGTGCAGTGAATTATTCATGAGGTGGGAGGGGCAGCGCTGTCCAACATTTTGTTTTGCCAATCCTTGCTGGAGACAGTAAAAAATACCCAACCGCTACTAAATCATCTTAGGAAAATTGTTTAATGTTTTTTTTTTTTTAATAGTTTTTATTAAACAGTTATATCCAGATGATATGTGTGATATGGGGTCTAGCAAATGGGCGCCCCCATGTTCAGGGTTGGTGAGGGAGCGGTCACCACTTCAGCAATCTATATCTATTTCAGATAAGCGCAGTTATTAGTCTTTGCCAAAAAATGAGAAATAATTCATTACTGAAGCCAATGATTGTATTCTAGTTACATATTTTCAGCAAAACATTTTTTTTTGTTTTAAACATGTTTTTAAACAATTGCTGGGCTGCCTGGGTGTGTCACATAAATCTCTCTAAGACGAAAAAAGAAACTGGTGGAGATAGGGAAGAGTACAGCGCTTTTGAATGGAATGAATCATTGTGTAATGCGTATTTGTATGTTCCAACTTCAAGGCGTTTGAGGGTCACCTAGCAGTTGTCCAATTTTTCTGAAGGTTTGCACGCCCCAATTTTTTCTTGCTTGGAACAGGATTGGCGATGGGAACAGCAAAAGTTTAACTTTTGGAAAGTTACCTATAGCTAAGGGCCACCTGAGAGTTGTACAGCTGATGTTTTATGTTTATGCCTACTTTTATAAAAAGGCACTGGTTCACATGAAATATCTGTTTCATCCAGAGCAGGGAATGGATACAAGAAGGAGTCGAAGGCCATGTTCAGATGTTGTGGAATCAGGATTGCCAAGCTGATTATTTCTTTTTTTGGACAACATATTCAAAAATCACAGACAGCCAACATCTTTTCCTGGCACATTGGAAAACCAGAATGAATCATAAAGACTGTAAGTGCTGCAGTACTGCACACGTCTACAGCCCAAAGTACTGATATAAAGACATTAGTAGCTTTCATTGGGAGCTGTAAAACGCTGATAATTACAGTCCGATATCCTGCAGCTTCACTGACTTAGTTTAAAAAAATCACGCAATCATTTTTTTAATGGACAGTGGAAGGAAATGCTCTTGTTTTATGGACTGTCTGGGAACTTACAGACAATTGGCAGCTGTGGGCGCCATCGCTGCAGATTTGTGGTACAGATTCCACACTGCGACCCTCCAGCAGTTTACATCGCACTGCATTTGGATGAGCCTTTTAAATGTCATCCCCCATTCCAGAAGGAATAGAAATCAGAGCATGATGCAGCATCTGTGACAACATCCGTAGCCACCATCTATATCTGATACACCTGGACCTAAAGGCTTCGTCTGATGAATAAAAAGTGCCATGAATACGTTTAAAATTATCTTTCATGTTTCTTACCTGAAATTAAAAACTTTTCCAGCTCTGTAGTCCTCTCTTCTCTCCAAGATGCCCATACACTTCTGTGCATGTAGAGTCACTGAAACTCACAGAGTACTTCCCTTAATTCTCCTGCACACGAGAGTGAAGTATTCACGCTCACCAGAGCATGATGTAATTGCACTCTGAATTAAAAACTATCACGTCCTCTGGTAAGTGTAAGCACGCTCCTTTACTGTATTTTTACTGCCGGGCCTGCTCACATCGGCGTGGGACACAACTGTGCCATGTTTGAACAGATGGGGCAGTCTGCTTAGTTGGTGGGGCAGCCTAATTAGTCCCCAGCAGAGCCGTAACTTGAAGCTTCTTGGTCCCGATGCAAAAATCAGCAACAGGGCCCCCAACTACAATGCTTTATTCATGGTACTGGGCTCCCTATATGAGGAAGAGCGGCCTTATGGGCCCCCTAAGGCTCCTGGGCCCGAGTGCAACTGCATCCCCTATAGTTACGCTCCTGGTCCTCAGTGTTATTAACACCCTGTAAATGCGCAGTACAGTGCGTGATTTTGTTCAGGAAAAGAGCGCATTTGTGCACCCCATAGACTCCAATGGGGCCCTGGGTGTGCAAATGTACACAAAAAGAGAGCATGTTGCATATTTTTTTTTTTGAGCGACCAAATTTCACATTCAAAAATGCTCTATGTGAGGGATCCCATTGAAATCAATGGGTTTTAATGAATGCAGTTTGCGTGTGGGATTTTGCAAAATCGCCCGTGTGGGAGCTTTCTCCCTTTCACCCAAAGATGTTCATATATTTTCACACCAAGCCGATATACGCTGTCCCTCCCAATCAGCTCTCTGCTTCTCTCCTCCGAGCGGTTTGCAATGCGAGTGTGTGGGATGGGGGTGGAGCTAAGCTCCCGCCCCTTGTCCATAGGCAACAATGGGAGTGGGTGGGACAAAGTGGAGCTTAGCTCCGCCTTGCCCCACGCCCTCCCATTGCAAAAGCAGGAGTGGAGGAGAGAGGCAGAGAGCCGGTGAGGGAGAGGGAAGGTGGGAATATTTAGATGGAAACGTATATCGGTCAGGCGTGAAAGCCCCACTGATATACACCCTTAGGCTGCCTTCTCACATGTTGGAGTTGCTGCAGCAATTTTACAGGAATCTCATGGAGGCCGAATCCACACCTAAATAATATGGATGAGGCCAGGCTTTTAAATGCAGAACAGGTGCGGAATTTAACCCTTGAATTTCACAACAGATATCCAGCATAAATACATAGACTTGCTGCAGATTTAGAATCTGTAGCAGTAAAAAAAAAAAAAAAAAACTAAAAATTTCCACATCACGTAAAGGAGATTTCTGAAATCTTCGCCACATGCCTTGTACTATAAATGCAAGATTTCCATAGCAATTCCGCTGGAGGAAATTCTGCAGCATTTAATGTGAAGTTGGCCCACCCACAGCAGCATACGCACACTGCTGCTCTCCTTCCTGATATTAGCCCTCCAGCAGCATAGGCTCTTGTTTCATTCTCCAGTGATGGATACTTAGTGGGGTCTATTTGTAGGTAAACTATGCATTGGCTATGAGTGGCACTTCCGTACACCAAATGAAAACCTGTACCAGCTACTAGATGTAGTAGGTTTTTGCTATAATCTATGCCAGATTTTGGAGTAGATTATAGTAAATGTGGCCAAGCTCACTTTTTGAAAAAGTGTGTGTGTGTGTGGGGGGGGGGGGGGGGGCTTGGGGGAGGGAGGGGGCGCAGCATAAATTGCCAAAAATGCATGTGCACCAAACTTCCAACTTTTGGACTCCAGCATTCTGGTGTATAGGGCATAATAAAAAAAAGGCGCTGTCGTAACATCGGGGGTCGGCACAAATTGTACAATATTCCCTGTATGAACTTGTCTAACACTTGTGTGGAATCTATCCTGGTTTTCGGTTTGGGTTATAGGCGCCTGTATGGTGCTAATACATTGCTGGTCTTGAAAACATTTTGTAACACCTCATAGACAAAATCTGAAAGTGTTGGTGCTTATATTTTGATCTTGGACCAGGATAATGATGACTGATGATGGTTAAACTATAGGAGAATTTTCGTTCTGAACGAAATTTGTAACTGACATTCAGATTTAGAAAAGTCTGTTTCATCACATGAGAAGTTTTCCCTGATGGCTGTGATAGAATTTTATCAAAAGGCAGTTTTTGATTTATTCTTTTTTTCTTTAATTGGTTTGGGGTATTGAGCATTGAGTAAAATATCAATCAAAACTCTATTAGTCTCGCACGGTGCGAGAAGTAGGTTAGACATCTTTATCTGCTGAGTATAATTGCATGTGTGCAAAGTTAATGTGAGGTAAACTGATTCACTGGTACTTGGGTCTCATTCACACTTCAGGATTTGTTCAGCATTTAGGATCTCTTCATTTTAAGTTGTGAAAGCTAATCCTGCACTATGCTGTTAATCCACCCTAGCCTGCTGTCATGTGTGTCAATCACCCCAACATAGCCTAGGTATTAGATAGCCAGCTAGCTAGTTGCCAGGGGGCCGGTGATTGAAGGATAATCCCTCCGCATGGGTTGGGTGAGAGGATGCAGATATAAGGAGTGAGGGGGTGAAGTTTAGGGGGAGAGAGTGGGAGATGGTGTATGAAAGAAGCAACATCAAGAGAAAGCCAGTGCGGTGGGAAAGAGGAAAGAAAAGTGTGAGTACCATCATCAAAATTGTATGGAGAGAGCAGACAGAAAGCAGGAAAGTTATTTCATGTAACAAGTAGAATATGGAAAAGAAGAATTCATATTTAAGAAAAAAGTTAAAGAGGGAGAGAGAAAGTGAAGAACTCTATAGTAAAAGCCAGGGAGAAAAGCAGGAAGATAAAGCAATGTGTACAGATGTGTGCTCCTATACTTAACCCCTGAAAATGTTAAGAAATGGTTATTGTATGCAACTGTAATCATCCATTTTAAAGCAACATAATGCAAATTGTTGGAATCACCCAAACTGAAGATCTCTCACTCTCTGAAAATAAATCTGTTTATGGTTTACTACGGTATTTAACCTGACTCCTGGAGTCCCTTCCCACCAACATAACACCTGCACTGTGAAGTACCACACTACTCATCAGGAGAAAGGATAACTTTTCTTTTAGTTTTCCCACTTTTATTATCATTTTGTCTGGCACAGGTCTCGGCCTGAATACGGACTGGCATCAGGAACTAGATAGATTCCTTACCCTTACCTGACTTTACGGGTAGCACCAAACGCCACAAAAGAAAACGATTCCTACTGCAATGTTTCCCCCCACAGGCATGGTTTGGGGCAGGAGGGAGTAGCAGAGCCACTGCCACTGCCCTTGCTGTGACTGGAACCCTTCCTTGGTCCCGCCAGCCTGCGGTATGCTACACATACATATTTTAGTCGATGGACAAACAATCTTTCTTGGATTGTTCTTTCAAACAAATATTTTTCATAAATGAAAGATCTTTTGGCCAAAAGACACATAAAAATTTCAAACATGGCAGACTTCTCCCTGGACAATGACAGTCTGTCATTGGTCAGCTGAAACAATCATTCATTGTTATATCACTTGACGAACAATCATTTTGGTTGAAATTGTTTATTTTGATTAACTCTAGTCTAATGTCTATAAGCCCAATTAGTGATAGTCTGCAAACCATTCATGAAGAATTTTTGCAGTGAGGTAGAGTGCATCATCCTGTTGAAAGAAACTCCTGCCATGAGGAAATATCATCGCCATGAAGTGATCTACTTGGCCTGCCACAATGTTCAAACAGATGGTACATTCAATGGTAATATTCACATGATCGCTGTGACCTAAGGATTCCCAGTAGAGCATTTCCCAGGGCATCATACCGCCTCTGCCGATTTGCCTTTTTCCTGCAGTGCATCCTGGTGACAGCTCTTTTCCAGGTAAGCAACATGCATGCACTTAACCATCAACATGATGTGAAAGTAAATGTGTTTCACCATCTTTCATTGCTCGTTGGTCTAGTAATAATGTTCAGACGATTACGCTTGCCTATTTTTCCTGCTTCCAACACTTTAACTTCAAGGCATGGCTCTTTACTTGCTGCCTACTATATCTCACCCATTGACAGGTGCCACTGTCATCAGATAATCAATGTTATTCACCTCATCTGTCAGTGATTTCAATGTTATAGCTCATTGGTGTATATTTGTTATTAGTTAGATAATGGGTTTCCTCTCTAGACATCTCTCCGAAGACTTATTGCTTGACGTAAAAAACGACTGGCTACTATATCCTAATGAAAATGGACTCCTGAATTGTCACATACATCTAAAAAACAAAAACATAACTGATATAACTGATGTTCTTGTGTCTCGAATTGAAGAAAAACATTTCATGGAATGATTTACTGTGTTTCCCAGCATATAGGAGCAGCAATTGCCAGCAAGCATACTGTATTGTAGAAGTTTCTACCAAACTTGCCACCCAAGACTTTATTTTGCTAGTTTTAGATCAGATGTTTTCCCTTTCTGGTGGCAGCTAATCATACGAAGATATAACAAATCGTTTCGTGTAGTTATCTCAACACACTTCATTCCCTGGAGATATTGATCTCATATAGCCTCGAGGAACATGCCTCTTAATTGACTGCTGCAATAAATGTTTCAGGGAAAGTAATTTTTTGTAGATCTTGTGAAATCGACACATGAAATAATGATCAGCTAGAAACCATTACTCATTCTATAACAAATGGAATAAAAATGTGCTTCTTTAACAGAAGTCTAGTGGTCATAAAATGAATTAGTTTGTTGTGCTGCAAGGCCTTGGAGAACTCATTACATTCTTATAGAAGTTATTTTTTCACAGTGAAGATTTGCAATCAGAATTTTTTTTTTTTGCCTAATCACTTATGATCCTAAATTTTAGAGATCACTATCAAAAAATAATGAGAAATTTGTTGTAGTGCATCAGGAACTCCAGACATCATTACAAATTTTATTCACTTATGTTTGGCTTTTTAATGTGTCAACCCAGTGTCAGCTTACCACTAGACTCTTCTGTCCCTTGAGTAAATGAAGTGTATGCCAGTGATTTGATTTATTTCCCCTCGAGTACATAACTGCAGAAAGCTTTCCGTGCACACTATTCTTCATAGCTGTCACAATCATAGAAAACAGACTAAGCTTTTTACATTGTAAAACAGGAGTATAATTTTTATACATTGAATACTTAAAAAATATAGCACAAATAATATATATATATATATTGTAGCAACACGGGGGTTAATGAGTACGGCAAATGATCTACATCACAGAAGCTAACAACTTCTGTGACATACATCTTTCATTCCATACCATACCTGTAAGGTGTTTTTCTTCTTGTCTCAGGCACCAGACTGACTGTCTGTTGCCCCCTACAGGCCCCTCTCTGCAGTGCACCCCTACATATCTCTCCCCCCTTGATGAAGGCTGTAGGCCGCATCACACTTTTCTTCTTTTGGCCCTTCAGGGTCAATACTCCAGCCTCGGGACTCTCTTTCTATTTTTACTTGTCTGACGAGTTCTTTCTTCTTGTTTTCACTCTGCTCATCAAATCCTTGCAGATCTCTGTCAGACTGTGCTCTCACAGCTTGCAAGTTGACTTCCAAGTGCAACTTTGTATCCGCTGTGGCTTGTAACTTATAGTCAAGTTTCTCTACCTGAACCTTCATTTCTTCTACTTGCTTTTCCAAGGCTTTAGTAGACTTTTCTAGTTCATGTACTGAATTTTCACCATCATCCTAGGAGCTAACTAAGTCCTCCATTTCAGTGCAGACAGTGGTTCAGACAGCGCCAAATGGATATAAAGCGGGTTCCCCAATGTGCTTCTCTCTAATCCTCCTTGTAGGAGGAGAGCTGCAATAACAATAAAAAAGGGGGGACTCTCACCAGGAGAGTGGGCCCCCAAGGGAGAAACAAAGAATAGGTTTTAAGTAAAAACAGTTATGCGCTCGTGGAAAGAGTAAAATGGGGTAAGTCAAATGTAAATGCTGTCCCTCCCACAAGAAACGGAAAGCATAAATAAAAGTATAAAATGGCACTTACTCCGAAGGAGGGGGGTGTATAAAACAAGAAGCCCCCTCCTCTATGTGCCGACTCCTCACGGTTCTCACTGTCGTCAATGGAAGTCGCAGGAACCAAGTAGATTAATCCAGTTTTAATATAATAAAAACAGGTTTACAGAAAGGCAACGCGTTTCGGTGCAATATGCACCTTTTTCAAGCCTATTAAAACATATACTGACAGCCAGATTAACTCACATTTATATATGTCAGGATAACATTTTGCTTCTGTGTGCAGCGCCATATTCTGGGTGGAGCTACATAATCCGGAGGGGAGGAGTCTGTGGTGATAGGTAGGTTTGTACCACGTGTTCCGTTGGGTGATGTGGCCGTATAGGCCGGAAGTGTTACGTGGCGTTTGTGTGTTTCTAACTTTCATTTTCGTGTGGCGTGGTCACGTGAATCCGGCGTGCCACGTCAGCACGAAGGGATTACAGTCAAGGGACTTGGTGACGCGATCACGCTGTTAGTGCGTGTCGCGTCGTTCTGAACTAATCTATGTAGAGATGGCGCCGGCACGTCTGATGTACGTGCCCCATCATCACGGAGGGTCCTTGTTCCTGTGACCTGATGACGCAACCACGCTGTCAGAGCGTGCTGCGTCATTCTCAAAGGACCTGTATGTCGATGTTGCCGGCACGTCAAGCGAACGCGCCGCGCGTGATAGGGGCCATGTGATTGGAGGTTGCAGTTGCGCAATCTCGGCGTCATACGTTACTATGGTAAGCAGTACGTGGGTTACTTCCCCTGCCTGTTACGTCCCCTACACGTCACATGAATGTTAAATGTGCTCATATTGTTATTGCATTTATCTGTCAGTAGGCAGCCTGGGTAGTAAACATGTATACCAAATGTGTTTACAATAAATATGTATAACAATAAATATACAAATGTATAACAGATATTTTTACCATGAATACGTGTCATATACAAACAAAACGCAAGGTAATTTAGAAGAAAGTATACATCAGTGAAGCTGCATCATTCTTGTTCCAATTACTGCATTAAAGGGAAAACAAAAATGGCTATAGGTATAGATTAAAAAGTTACATATAGGGGACCTATTAATCAATAAGTATATAGATTTATAAGATATATCCCTCCTGCAAAAATAGTCACTTATTTGCATGGAAAAGGATATTCTTTTAAAATGAGTCTAATCCTTCTGATTGGACTTAGAATTATAGCGCATTCTATTTATAAAACAAAAAATCTGAAGAAAGCCACGTTTATGTTGTCACATTCATAAAACCAATCACTATACACCTATACTACTCCGTAAATAAATAGAGACTTATCGGTCATTAAAAACGCATATAATCATTTCAGTGCAGAACGGCTTGTTAAGACTTTCAAACTGAGCCTCCATTTTGAAGGTCTCTTCTAGCTCAAGAACCTGCTCTCTGTATTCTTCCAGTTCCTCTTGTAGCTCACGCTCCAGCATGGCCTTGCTATGGATTACAGTCTCCACTTCATTTTTCAATTTATTCAGGTTTATAATTATCATCTTTTCCTCAATTTGTAACAATTCTATTTCTTCTCTTAGTACACTGTTGTCATCGGTTAGAACCATTAGCATTCTTTGAAGTTCCTTTACCTCTGAATCTGACTTTTGCTTGGTAAAAAAAAACACAAATTTGGTATTATTGTAATCATATTGACCAACAGAATAAAGTTAGCATTTCAATTTTCCACAGTGTGTACACCATTAAGATAAGACCCACCACCCAAAGATGCATTTTTTCCCATTTCTGGGCCACTATATGACTTGTATATGGAATTTATCACCATTTTTCCCTCCGTAGACTATTTCTGAAATTTTTAGTTCTTTCCAAACTGGTGGGAGTAATCTACACACATACAGAGGTATTGCATAATCGGGAGAACACTAGACATGATTTCAGAAGCTACAGAATAAGGCCTCGGTCAGACGGGCAATTTTTGGTGCGATCTGCGCATGCGATCACCGCTTTTATAGAACCATTGCTTTGCAATGGTATCGGACACATGAGCGCTTTTTATGCGCTCGTCCGATTTAGTATAGAACAGAAATCGCAGATCGCGCCTATCTGCGATTCCTGTTTTTCTCTATATGCGCTCAATGGGGCCAGCGGCCGCAGCGCCAACCCCATTGAGAATATATACTAGACAAATGATTCTCCTCTGCCACAGCTGTAACAGCTGTGGTAGAGAAGAATGATGTTTGCCCATTGAATTCAATGGAGCAGGCAATACAGCCGGCTCCATTGAAAGCAATGGGCTGTGGGCGATCTCAGGATGAATTTTCGGGAAGGGCTTAAAAATATAAGCCCTTCCCTGAAAATCATCCAAAACTGTGTAAAAAGTAAAAAAATATATATACTCACCTTGTCCCGACAGATGGAGTTCAGCCGCGGCCGGCCGGCAGTTCTCCTGAACTGCAGTGAGTAGTATTCAGCAGCCGGGGATTTAAAATCCCTGCCTGCTGAATGAGCTGCCTCTGATTGGTCACAGCCCTCACCAATCAGAGGCAGCTCTCACTCACCCATTCATGAATTCATGAATGGGTGAGTGAGTGCTGCCTCTGATTGGCTCAGTGCAGGGACCAATCAGGGGTAGCTCTCAGCTGAATGACAGCTGAGTGCTGCCCCTGATTGATCCCTGCGCTGAAATCATGAATGGGTGAGTGAGAGCTGCCTCTGATTGGTGAGGGCTGTGACCAATCAGAGGCAGCTCATTCAGCAGGCGGGAATTTTAAATCCCCGGCTGCTGAATACTACTCACAGCAGTTCAGGAGAACTGCCGGCTGCCCGCGGCTGAACTCCATCTGCCGGGACAAGGTGAGTATATATTTTTTTTTACTGTTTACACAGTTTTGGATGATTTTCAGGGAAGGGCTTATATTTTTAAGCCCTTCCCGAAAATTCATCCTTAGATCGCCCGCAGCCCATTGCTTTCAATGGAGTCGGCTGTATTGCCGGCTCCATTGAATTCAATGCGCTGGACAGCGCTGCACTGCTCCGGCCCGTTTCTAATGAAACGCGGCTAAGAGCAGATTTTTCGGGCGATTTTTCGGCCCTGGTCACGCGATTTGCGGATGCACATCCGTCATACGATCCGCAAATTGCGGGAAAAAAACGCCCGTGTGACCGAGGCCTAACACAGTAAGCAATCACTATTAGCTTCATGCACGTCTATGTGAGTCTCCCCCCTTCAAATAGTTCACTCCCTCTCTCTTTTCCACATTATAGACTTCTATGGGCAGCATAATTAAACTCTTTCCTTCACATCTTGTTCTCCATCTTGTCATCTCTATTACTACAGATAAACATCATTTGACAACAGGCAGTGGACAGAAAATTAGAAGGAAGGGAAACCCCTATTGGTCAGCACATTAGAGGGATTTGTTTAGCAGAAAAACATAATATTAGGTAAATAATGTGAATTGTGCTTTAGCTACATATCACATGGGCCAGAGTCTTGCTGACAAATTTTAGCTGGAAGCCCAAGCACGCACCATTGGCCCATGAGTAGAAGCTCACAATAAATGTGTGAACACGCAGTGCAGATGGCCACAAACAGCCCAACCACACCCACTTGCTGCGGCCCCTGACCACATAAATTGCTCCCAAGATTATGTACTCATCCACTAATTGGCACAGTTTGGCAGTGTACAGCAGCTGCACCATGTTTTTCCACTCTTAACCTGCTTATCCATTTAACATAAATATGGCTCACAAATTAACCTCAGTATACACATACAACACGAGAATCAAGTTTGGAACATGATTACAGCACCAGAACCAAGTTAATAATATAAATACATCCCTAGAACTGAGCTAATAATATCCATACAACCCACAAAGCAAGTTCAACATTTATACAACCCCAGAACCAAGCTCATTACATAAATACAGCACCAGAACCGATAACTATATTCCATCTGTAGATGCCTAGTTACATCTTTGCACTTATAATACAGACAAGTGTCTTTACTGCACTGCAGGTCTAATGAACCAAACACACAGCATCATAAACACTAGGTTGACCTTTATTTTTGAACTTTTTGAAAGGTTAGGCACCCCCCCCATCTCATTCCGATCAACAAAAAAGTGATCTGTGCACATTTTTAGCTCAATTGGACAACTGCGAGATGACACTCATCGACCATGAAATTATTGCAAATTTTCATTAATTTAATTAGCATTGCTATTGCTAAGTTAAGACCCATTTAGACACAACGATTGTCACTCAAAATTCGCCCAAAAGCCGTCTTTTGAGCGATAATCGTTGTGTGTAACTGCATCACCGTTTTTGTTATCCCATCACTCATCGTTGTCTTTCAGCATGCTGACGATGAGCCTTATCAGGGATTCACAGCGGGATACAGCTGATACCATTGTTTCAGCTGTATCCCGCTCCCTGATAACGGGTTGAGTATGAAGAACAGAGCAGTCCAGCTCTGTTCTTTATACCTGGCACGGAGCGCTCGGCTGTATAACAGCCGGGCGCTCCGTGCAAAAAACATCTGGATGCACCCCACTTGTCTTCTGCATTCTCCGCTCCGAGTGCTCGGTTGTTTAACAGCTGGGCGCTCGTAGCGGGGGAACAGCTGGATGCAGAAGACAAGCAGGGACACCTTGAGTGAACATCTTGCGCTGTAAATGACACAACGATGATCTCTCAAAAGTCGCTTGAGTGGCATCTTTTGATCGATTATCATTGCATTTAAGCCAGCGCTACAATTGATTTAACAAACAGTTATGTTATGCGTGAATTAGGTTATGCGATTTACACGTTGCACAATAATGCTGCATGCAGGACTGTTTGCTGCATTAAAAGTAATGTCCCTATTAATGGTAGTGTTACTTTTAACATGGTTCCCTATGTATAATGCTGTGCACTGTTGGTCTGTGTTATACATGGGGAACGTTGTTGGGCTTTATCACTGCACTTAAAGGAAGGAGGATCCTGGTTACAAAAGTAGAATTGAAAAACTTGTGAAGACAGTTGTGAAGGACGTTGCAGAAAGAGGCGTCAAACTAATTCAGGATTACAATAACATTTCCACAAAAGATGAAACTGAGAAGCAAATTGCTTTACAGACCGTAAAAAATACCCAACTACTACTAAATCCTCTCTTACAAATAAATAACATTTACTGTTCGTTCTCATTATGTTTTGATTCAATAGAAGTTATTGTTGTAAAAAAAAATGCATTTCTCTTATAGAGGTTGTGGCGTTATTAAAGAAAATATTTTTTGCATTTTTTGTGTTATTTCAGAAAATGTTTGGAATTAGCTTTAGGGAAATTTGATTCAGTGTTTGTAAACAATTGCTGGAGTGCCTGGGTGCGGCCACATACATTTCTCTAAGAAGAGAAAAGAAAATGGTCGCGATAGGGAAGAGTATAGTGTTTTGGAATGGAATTAATCTTTGCGTAATGCGGATACTATGTTCCAACTTCAAGGCGTTTGAGGGTCACCCAGCAGTTGTTCGATTGAGCTGAAGTTTTGCACAGACCATTTTTTTGTTGATTGGGACAGGATTAGGGGGCGGGCAGCAAAAGTTTAACTTTCAAAAAATTACCTATAGCTAAGTCGTTATACAAAGCCCAATATTATCACTACATTCTGACCATATAGCAGTAGATACCAGTTTTGCAAAAGCGGCCTGCAAACTGCATAAATAATTACAGTACAGTTATGTTTAGCAGAGTTATATTTAGTGGCTCACAGGTGACATCCTATCTGTAGTTGCTCACTTTTTCTGTGCCCCAAAATGCCCCGTTAACAGTACGAGTGCCTCCTTAATAGTAAAAGTTCCCCAAAGTGCCCCTTAACAGAGGTAGTACCCAAAGTGCCCCTTAATTTCAATAGTGCCCTCAAGTACTCTCTTAGTAATAACAGGTATCACAGAGGGCAGAGTAGATTCTTATATCAAAATCCTAACAGTCACAGAGTCAAATCCTAAAATAATCTTTATTAATATTACATTTAAAAACAGATGACCAAAAACAAACTACTTGGACTTCAAGAGAAAACAAATCTCAACTAAAGCCCGGCAGTCTTGACTAGTGGAGCAGCAAATGTAACTGTGGATGTGAATGTAAAGAAGGTGTCATGTCCAAGCGTGGATCTGTAAACCTGAAATACTGTGCAAATGCACACCAAACTGTGGTGAAGAATATCAAAAACTGCCACAAGGAAAACACTGTTCCTAAAGACCCTTACCTAGGGAAGAGACCTGCCTGTGTGCAGATAACTTACCCTGACAAGGGCAAACCTGACCACATACCTGGACCACTAGCAGATGCTACATGGGAGAGGAGACTACCACAGCAAACAAGATGAAAAGGGTAATAATTGCAGTACTTAGAAGAAGAAGACTCAGGCAAACAGAAGATCCAGCTCCAAGCTTTGACATGTATCACAGTCAGAGGAAGACTGTCCTGACAAATTACCCACAGGTGAGACCAAGCAAGTCTCACCTAATACCACTAGCACCAAAGCCAGAAGATGGAGAAACACATATAAAACCTGTACCAGACTACTAGAAAGGAAGCCATCCCAGAACTGCCACAACAGAAGGGCACTGAGAGAAAACCTCATCAGATGGCGAAGTTAGTCAGATCTAGACAAAAACGACTGGAGGTAAACAGCCTAAAGTTTAATAGCCATTATGTACCATAATCCTCCCCAGTCATAGAGGATCTAGTAAACCAAAACATGCTAGACTAGATATTATAAAAAGGGTAGACTATTGTGCCAATACTAGTCAATACTGTCGGACTTTAGTTGAGATCTTTTCTCTTGAAGTCCACAGTGGTCTGTTTTTGGCCATCTGCTCTGTTTTTTATTGAATATTAATAAAGATTCTTTAAGGATTCTACTCTGTGACTCTTAGTAATAACAGTGCCCCAAAGTGCTCCCTTAGTTATGTGTCCATAATTTCCTCCTTAATAATAATAGTGCCCCAAGTGCCCCCTCAGTTATAATAGTGCCTCCCATTGTCTCTTTAGTAATAACAGTGCCCCCTAGTGCATCCTTGATAATAAAAATGTCTCTAAGTGCTTCATTAGTGATGAGTAGTCCAAGTGCCTCTTTAGTAATAATAGTGATCCCAGTGACTCCTTACTCATAATGGTGACCCCAAGTGCTCCCTTAGTAATAATTGTGCCCCAAAGAATAACCTATACAAAAGTGAAAAAAATGAACCCATACTTAACTATCTATGATTAGTGCAAAATCTTCTTTTGGCCCCGCTCTGGTGACATTATGACATCCGTCCATTGTGCCATCCTACATCAGAATGCTGAAAGTCTTGCCTGCAGTCTCCTGTATGATCCTGTATGCAGCAGGGTCGCCTAGTGTCCTGACTTACATTGCAGCCTCTTTCTTCTGAGAGCAAAAAAGCTGCAGAGCAAGTCAGGATGCAACTCAAAGGAAAGCAGTGGCACCTCAGCTGAGGTGGCCAAGTAATCCCACACACCTGTTGGCAATCACATAAGTACAAGTTGTTTGAAAAGTTAGTAATAATCTAAGGGTTACTTTGCCATTATACTATTCTATACATAAACACGTGTCATTACTACATAGACATTACTAGGAGTCAAAGTATGCCATACCTCATTCCTTTCTGCTAGACTTGAGAAGCATATAAATACAGGTATTGTTCGTGTCATTTTTGTGGTTGCGTTAATTGTGGTCATTAATTGTGACTGGAAATATTGGAGTTTATGCCATGGATGGCAGGATTCAGGATACGATACAGCAGATGGAGTAATTAAAGTTTACAATATTTATTGATAAACACAGAAATGGAAATGAACAATAATAGTATAACAATAATGGTTATGCAATTAAACCTGTCACTAACTACTGCTAACCAGATCCTAAGGATAATACTGTGTGCATCACTGGCGTAACTATAGGGGATACAGAGGATGCAGTTGCACTCGGGCCCAGGATCCTTAGGGGGCCTCTCTTCTCCATATAGGGAGCCCAGTATTATGAATAAAGTGTTATAGTTGGGGGCCCTGTTACAGGTTTGGCATTGGGACCAAGGAGCTTCAAGTTATGCCTCTGGTGTGCATCATAGGGAAAAATTTCAGAAGAATAATATCAATAACACTCAATCAGCACTTTTTCATACAATGTCCTATTATGGAAAAATATGGTACAGCTTCCCCTTAGGGGCTAACACTCCAATATATTTTTTTAGAAAAGATGGTTCCCGTATTCACGTATAATGTCTCTTTAAGTAACACAATTTGTAATCCAGGTTCGAGTAGTAGAAACTCGTACAATGTTAGTGTTCCCAAGATGTGTCCTATCTCATATAACAGGCCAGCTACTAGTTTGTCTTTAACCCCTTTTTTGGTGTACATACCTACTGTCAGATAGAGACTAGCCTTTCACAATATGTTGTGTAGGAGTAATCACTTCAACTGACCCAGGCTAGTCCAGGGTGAGGAGCACTCATCCACCATGAGTTCCATGGATCCTAGTCTCTGTCTAGGTGTCTGGAGACACAATGCTGGTTCTCTCTCTTGGCTCCAGACAGCGGTAGTCTCCAATAACTGACCTTTCTCAGCAGCTCCAGCAGCCTCCCCTCATAGGCAGCAGCTTCTCAGTTTTCTCAGTCCCAGATTCAGCAACATTTCCAGCTCACTCTGTTCAGAACTGTCTCTCCATTGTGACTCAGCACAAAAAGTCGCTCTTTAGGTCAAATGCCCATGAACGGATTTGTACCGCGGTTCCAGCGGCGTAAATCCATGGCAAAATTGAACTTAATAGCTATTTTGCCTGCCAATGCCGACACGCAGAATTTTACTGCGGATTTCCGCAGCAGGAAATAGATCGCAGCATTTTCTATTTTCCATGGATTTACGCTGCAAGAGGGCTCCATTAATATAGTATAACGTGAGTTTTTCCGCGATCACCGGCGGGCGCGTTTTGTTTACCACCGCGGTACTCCCATGGCGTAAATTCGCGGGCGAATCCCATGACGACCGTGGGCATGAGGCCTTAAGAGATCTCTGGCTCACTAAACCTTCATTCACTGAGTGATCATCACTCCTGTGAGGTAGCACAGGGGCAATTATTGCTGGGACGACTGTCAGGGGTAAAGGGACCCCCACAATCACACTGATTACACTGATGTCTAATTCACATGCAATTAAATTAGTAGTGGAAAAAATACTTAAAATAACTTGTATTGCTGCGTAATTTCTATGGAAGCAAAACCGCTTACTATTGGTCCAGCTCCAACCAATCAACTTGTGATGACCTATCCGGAGGATAGCTCATCAATAGTAAATGCCTGGCAAACCCCTTTAGCATTCCAAGAGTTTCAAAAAAAGTTTACATGGAAAGTAATAATATAGAGAAAATAAGTTTTTATATTGCTACATAGTTTAGCCTGCACAACATATACTGCATCCAATGTTTAATATGTTTGCCTATTATCATTATGTTGTACCATTTTTAGTTCACTTATATTTCGCATTGGCTACTGCAACCAGTAGTTCCTGTTCAATTATCCCATTTATTAAATTGAGCAGTTCTAGAAAAACCAACAACAAGTTAAAATGCCGCACTCATTTGCCTAAAGCAAATTGTTTTAAACGCATTGTTATCATAACAAAAGAGGCTAATTTTCCTGAATATATTGCATCGTACTAACAATAAGGATTTAGTCGTTGCTGTGGAATGCTATGAGAATCACAGTTTTTCCCATTTATTATTTCAGATATTTTTCTTTGATTGTTCAGCAATGATAATGAAGGTCTGAGTCATTTAAATGTGGATTTTATTAACTACTATCAAAAACTATCACATCAATTATGTTAAATTAACTATGATGAATGCAAATATTAATAATGATTCTCATTACTATTGTGAACGGTTTAAATATGTTTTATAAATGAATATATTTAGTTATCTTTTATTCCAGGTATAGAGCAATGGCCGATTCTTCACTCTGAACGTCCATCACAGATGTTGTCAGATTTGGAGAAAAGAATAAGGCTGCATGTATTGTTTCTGCCAAAGTCAAAGAAAAAGGCAACAAAACCCAATGACCAGACTATCATTCAATGGTTTCATCACAGGGCCTGTCTGTTGTGCAATAGATGTGGCAATGCTGTGTTGTTCATGGTATTAAGAGAAACCATGAGAAAAATGTATCTCTACATCTACGCTAGCACTTTTTGCAGATCATAGACACTAGTGACTATTTATTTGGTGACAATCTGACTACAAAGAACTAATATTGTTAAGATTTGGAACTAAGAACCTAGAACTTAGTTTACTATCTGGAATTTGATAAACTCATATACCGTAAGCGAGGGAGAGCTCATTGTGAGTCTAGAGTTGATTGAGAAACCAGAATGGATAATACATCTGGGATCAATCTAGTGAACTCTTCAGGTATAACAGATTAAGTATTTCTCGGTTGGTTAGTCCTTCCATAAAGAAGATTTTGGAATTTTTCAGTTACTTTCCAACCAGAATACCTATAGGGTCTATATAAGAACAAATATCAGTCCTAAATCTGAAACATAGTACTATTGAAAGTTTTTCAACACCACGCACACACATCCTTTTCTGCACAAAAGGAGGGGCCAATAAGTATTCTTCCATGACATTAGCAGTTTGAATTCTTAGACTCTCCAGTTGTTTTTTTTTTTTTTTTGCTTTTAGGAAGTAATACCCTGGGGTTGACATTCTGTGGTTACCTCTCAGTCATTGCAGTTATGGTCTACTAATTATTTCAAACCACATTACTGAACTTCATCTAGCCCCAGAATTGTTTTTTGACTGCATCTGGCTTCTTTGTGCTCCTGGACAGAACACTTTCTGTAATTTACTATCTAGTTCTTGAGAATGCCGGTTTTAATATTTTGTTATGGTGGTGGGTTAATTTATGTTCTGCTTTATCAGTGTAGCCCATTTATTATTATTTAATAGAGTATTAATAAAAGTTGCGTTTTAAGAATCAGTCTGGTGAAAGTGTTGGAATTACAGTTGAAACCATGATTCCTGAACTAGGTCCAAGTGGATCTCTGGGACAACACCAGTACACTCTCCGGCTCAGATGTCCATGTGGGGCAGGGAGACCAATCAAGGGGAAAAAGAACACCAGTGATTAATTATCTAAAGGCCTGCAAGGATTGATGATGTGTGGGACTGTTGCCTCGAAACATGTGTACATGCTAAGGGCTTAGTCTCACAGGCGCATCGACGCCCGTATTACTGCAGGAAGAAGACGGACGCACTTCAGGATGGACATCTCTCTGCAGCACCGAAAGAAAGAACAAGTGACCGGCTTCTTTGTCGGTCATGTGTTCTTTCTTCGGCACTGCGGGGAGTCGTCCGTCCTGAAGTACGGCCGCCTTCTTGCTGCAGTAAGGGCTCAGTCACACGGGTGCCAATGTGCCCTTGTGACTAAGCCCTAAATATAATAAACAGAGAAGTTGGGCAAAATTTCTCTTGAGTAATTCTACCATTGCCCTAGGTTGCGTTTGTTCTTGTTTTATCACGTTTGGCAATTCTTCCACAGCAGGTGAGTCCTATCCTTATCCGCTTTTGATCCAGAAAGGTGATCCATTTGTGACACCAGAGGTCACACATTCTGTCAGAGAGTTTTCTCCAGATAAAATATTGGATTTGAACATATACGTCCATGGTTGTAAAACACATATGAATCATAGTTGGCCTTATAAAGTGCCCATGTGATGGCCCAAAACAATAAATAGAAGAAGCACCCCTTAAAGGGGTTGTCCCGTGCCGAAACGTTTTTTTTTTTACCCCTCCCCCCCCCCCCCCCCCCCGTTTGGCGCGAGACAACCCCGATGCAGGGACCTAAAGAAAAATCCGCACAGCGCTTACCTGAATCCCCGCGCTCCGGTGACTTCTTACTTACCGGCTGAAGATGGCCGCCGGCATCTTCTCCCTCCTTGGACCGCAGGGCTTCTGTGCGGTCCATTGCTGATTCCAGCCTCCTGATTGGCTGGAATCGGCACGTGACGGGGCGGAGCTACACAGAGCTACACGGAGCCCCATTGAGAACAGAAGAAGACCCGGACTGCGCAAGCGCGGCTAATTTGGCCATTAGACGGCGAAAATTAGTCGGCTCCATGGGAACGAGGACGCTAGCAACGGAGCAGGTAAGTGAAAAACTTCTTATAACTTCTGTATGGCTCATAATTAATGCACAATGTACATTACAAAGTGCATTAATATGGCCATACAGAAGTGTATAGACCCACTTGCTGCCGCGGGACAACCCCTTTAACTCAATTGATAAAATATTCAGTTAAGAATCCACATTATAAAGCACAAGTAACAAGAGTTGACAGCATGCACTTAAGTTGATTATTTGTTTAGTGTTCCTATAACAAGCAACATTTCAACCCTAGCTTTTTCTCAAGTATTGTTGATCAATTTCTTTTAAATATATAAGAATATATTAAAAATTAAGCACCATTCAATGGGAATTATGTGCTTACAAAGTTTAAGAGTAAAGAGAAACCAGCATTGGAAAAGATATAGTCAGGAAATGATGATTACTAGAGATGAGCGAGCGTACTCGGAAAAGCAAAACTCGCTCGAGTAATTTGCTTTATCCGAGTATCGCTGTGCTCGTCCCTGAAGATTCGGGTGCCGGCACGGAGCGGGGAGCTGCAGGGGAGAGCGGGGAGGAACGGAGGGGAGATCTTTCTCTCCCTCTCTCGCGCCCCGCTCTCCCCTGCTCCCCGCTGCGACTCACCTGTCAGCCGCAGCGGCACCCGAATCTTCAGACCCGAGCACAGCGATACTCGGATAAAGCAAATTACTCGAGCGAGTAGTGCTTTTCCGAGTACGCTCGCTCATCTCTAATGATTACCTTCTTGAGAAATCACCTTTTAAATAAATATTGGTTAAAATCAATGTTATCCACCTAAAGGCTGGTTTACAGGGGTCGATGATCCCTCATAGACCAGTTTGAGTTACAGCTTTGAGCGATCATTTTGCATAAACTATTAAGTAACTACTCAGCTACTTAATAGCAATTAAGTGTGCAAATGAAGTCTTCCCTGAATTCAGTTAATAGCCTGAGGGCTCTTATCTGTGCTCAGATCCTTTGATCTCCAGGGGGAAACAATGCTATCAGCACTCCCTGTGGAGAACTGCTGATAAGGCTGCCCAAGATTTTTAGGTTGAAGTGAATTTAACGATCAGCTAGCAAAGCGCACGATGGGTGCACATTAAGACACACCAATTAATGCTAAAACGATCACCGATTAGGGATTTTTTAGCAATCCTTGGCTGGTGTAAATTGGCCTTTAGATGGGAAATAGAGAAGAGATGAGGGAAGAGGTAGAAACAATGGGGGTAAGCTGGATCAGGAAGCTGAGAAGAGGAGGGGATATATAAAGGGATTTGGAAATAGGGTTATATGCGTATATCAGTTGGCTGTGATATGTTACGTATATTTTCGACATGGTCCGCTAATCATTATTACAATTATTTGGGCACTCCAGACAAAGCATGATGCAATTCATTTTGCAATCAGTAGAAGTGAATGAATTCCTAAATCTAAACAATAGGAGATGGAGGCAGTAAATACTCAGAACACATCGGGATTTCCAGTTTTGTTTGAAAGGAAACTGAATAAAATGTTTAAATACATAAAAAATATCAAATGAAACCATGTTATACCTTTTACGTGAGTACATATATTTCTGACATTCCAAACATATCAAAGCACACTAAATACTGAGGGACAGAAAAAGATTAAATTATCAAAGAAATGCTAAAAAAAATAAATTGTAGGTAAATGCCATTAGAACTAGAGCACCATTCCACAAGAATATACAACCTAAAGGGTAAAGAATACAAAAATATGTACTCGTACAAAGCAAGCCTCAGGCCTTAGTCAGACAGGCGGTTTTTTTCGAGCGATTTGCGGATCGCATGACGGATGCGCATCCGCAAATCGCGTGACCGGTGCCCGAAAATCTGCTCCTAGCTGCGTTTCATTAGAAACGGGCAGAGCTGTCCAGCGCATTGCATTCAATGGAGCCAGCAATACAGCCGGCTCCATTGAAAGCAATGCGCTGCGGGCGAGTGTGGGATGAATTGTCGGGAAGGGCTTAAAGGGGTTGTCCCGCGAAACAAAGTGGGTCTATACACTTCTGTATGGCCATATTAATGCACTTTGTAATGTACATTGTGCATTAATTATGAGCCATACAGAAGTTATAAGAAGTTTTTCACTTACCTGTTCCGTTGCTAGCATCCTCGTTTCCATGGAGCCGTCTAATTTTCAGCGTCTAATCGCCAAATTAGACGCGCTTGCGCAGTCCGGGTCTTCTTCTTTTCTCAATGGGGCTCCGTGTAGCTCCGTGTAGCTCCGCCCCGTCACGTGCCGATTCCAGCCAATCAGGAGGCTGGAATCAGCAATGGATCGCACAGAAGCCCTGCGGTCCACCGAGGGAGAAGATCCCGGCGGCCATCTTCAGCAGGTAAGTAAGAAGTCACCGGAGCGCGGGGATTCAGGTAAGCGCTGTCCGGTGTTCTTGTTTAACCCCTGCATCGGGGCTGTCTCGCGCCGCATGGGGGGGCTGTTGAAAAAAAAAAACCCGTTTCGGTGCGGGACAACCCCTTTAAATATATAAGCCCTTCCCTGCAATTCATCCAGAAATGTGTTAAAATAAAAAAAATATATATACTCACCTTGTCCCGGCAGTCGGAGTTCAGCTCGGCCAGCCTGCAGTGGGTGTGAAGGGGGTGTGAGTCAGACCTCCGTCTGCCTGGACAAGGTGAGTATATATATATATATATTTTTTTTTTTTACACATTTCTGGATGAATTGCAGGGAAGGGCTTATATATTTAAGCCCTTCCCGACAATTCATCCCACGCATGCTGGCAGCCCATTGCTTTCAATGGAGCCGGCTGCATTGCCGGCTCCATTGAATTCAATGGGCAAACATCGTTCTTCTCTGCCACAGCTGTTACAGCTGTGGCAGAGAAGAATGATTTGTCTTCTATATGTTCTCAATGGGGTCGGCACTGCTGCCGCCGGCCCCATTGAGCGCATATAGAGAAGATTATATAATTATAAAATTCTATAATTTATCGGACGAGCGCATAAAAAGCGCTCATGTGTCTGATACCATTGCAAAGCAATGGTTTTAAAAAATCGCCGGACGCATGCGCATGCGCAAATAGCGCGAAAAAACACCCGTCTGACTAAGGCCTCATAGTGTTTTAATGTTTTTCAGGTATAGTAATGGCATAAAGGAAAGACTGGCAGTAAAATGAGGGTGACATGTATGGACAGAATTGGATAATCTATTTGTTAGACTCCTGGGATGTACAGTAGGGGTTAAAGTGAAGATGAAAAGGAAAAATTAGTGTAATAAATATGTTGTAGCTGGATGTGTATAACACTCAGATAAAATCATTCTAAAACAGCAGAATATGGGCATAAAAAGCTAAAATAAATCATTGGAGCCACAGGAAGTCATGCAGCAAGCTGTTACTAGCAACCACAGGCTTTTACATTTTTATTATGCAATGAAAACCTCCAATATCACTGCTTGGTATCAGGAATCACATTTTACTAAATTCCTTAATCATAATAACAGTATGGAATACAATATGAAAAGAACAGAAATTGTAAAAAAAATAAGTGCTGTGAGAGCAAGCATGCCTTGACAACAAAGCACATACAAATAAGAAATAAGAAGAGCTCCTTATAGCTGATTATTATCACTATGATTAAAAAGAGGATGGTGTAGAATGCTGGCAGCCATGAGACTGCTTGTGGATCTTTCTTACCCGCAGGGACTAAAAACAGTAACAGCAACAAATTGCTTAACTCTTTCTTGAATTCATAGTGTTTAAAATTACATGGAAACAACTAAAGAAGTTGAATTTTGCCATGTAGACCTGTAACCTATAAATCCCCATTCAAAACCCAACCATAACCCAAGACTAAATCCAAACTTTTACATACTAAATGCTCTGACTGTACACCCATGGAAATCTGGAATGAACTATCAATCAGTAATGATCTTTGGCTTAATCCCTCCCCCTAACAAGAGTAGAAGACCTATTAGGCTTTGAAATTTTAAATAATAGGTATCCACTGCAGGTCAGGTTAAGTAGAATATTAATTAGTCAGATATCTGAATGTGGTACATTCCCTCAGATAATGGTATTAAGCAGTATTTTCCCATTGCCACCAATTGACTTTCTGACTAACTCACATTTATTGTCTAATTTTTTAAAAAATAATAGCACATAGTCCTCTTATTAGGAGATTAATATGGCTTGACCAGATGCCAGCATGCAGTATGGTAACCCCAAGGGTGGTTTCTAAGATATATAAAACAATAGCCACTCAGTCTGAAGATATGGTTCCTCCCCTTTTTACAGCCTAGAAGAAAGATCTTGGAGATAGATCAATCTGAGAATAAAAAATTCCTGCTCTCCGGGGGTACAGTATAAGGTCTTAGTCAGACGGGCGTTTTTTCGCGTGATTTGCGCATGCGTCCGGCGATTTTTTAAAACTATTGCTTTGCAATGGTATAGGACACATGAGCGCTTTTTATGCGCTCGTCCGATAAATTATAGAACAGAAATCGCAGATCGCACCTATCTGCGATCTGCGATTCCTATTCTCTTCTCTATATGCGCTCAATGGGGCTGGCGGCAGCAGCGCCGACCCCATTGAGAACATATAGAAGACAAATCATTCTTCTCTTCCACAGCTGTAACAGCTGTGGCAGAGAAGAATGATGTTTGCCCATTGAATTCAATGGAGCCGGCAATACAGCCGGCTCCATTGAAAGCAATGGGCTGCCAGCGTGCACGGGATGAATTGTAGGGAAGGGCTTAAATATAGAAGCCCTTCCCTGAAATTCATCCAGAAAAGTGTAAAAATAAAAAAAATCTATATACTCACCTTGTCCCGGCAGACGGAGTTCAGAGCGGCCGGCCTGCAGTGGGTGTGAAGGGGGTGTGAGTCAGCCTTGCCTCCGATTGGCTCAGCGCTTATATATTTAAGCCCTTCCCAACAATTCATCCTGCGCTCGCCCGCAGCGCATTGCTTTCAATAGAGCCGGCTGTATTGCCGGCTCCATAGAATTCAATGTGCTGGACAGCTCCAGCCCGTAATGAAACGCGGCTAGGAGCAGATTTTTCGGGCGATTTTTTTTGGCCCCAGTCACGCGATTTGCGAATGCGCATCCGTCATGCGATCCGCAAATCGCGCGAAAAAAACACCCGTGTGACTAAGGCCTCAATCAAACTCTGCGTCCTGCACCAGACAAAGTGCTCCCAGCCATATGAGAGGACAGAATGAGTCATTCCTTCCTCTCTTCCAGCTGGGAGCACTTTGTCTGGTGCAGGACGTAGAGTTTGATTTATACTGCACCCCCAGAGAGCAGGAACTTTTTATTCTCTGATCAATCCATCTCTTCGTTTGTCCGGGGTTTACTTCACCTGCGGAAATTCCATAGATGATTTCCCCCCTATGGATTTCCAGTACGGATGGGGGATACTGGCAGTAGTTCAAAAATTGATAGGTGTGACAGTCGTCCCTGTGGTGAAGTGGCTGTTCACGCCATGTAGGTCCCTTCTGATTTAAAATTCTGATTGTTTTCAGTACACCATTACTTTTGGAGCATTGCCCCTGCTTTACAAGAAAGTGATTGGTATTAAACTCTCACAATCAGATATAGCTACAGTATACAAAAATAGTTGTGGTTCATCTGGGTGCATCAATTTGAAAGAATCATGTTGCAAGTTGACCTGCAGATGGTCCGGAACTCCTGAATTACTTCATAGAATTGATAATTCAATACCTGACATATGCTGGAGATGTTTGTCTTGAAGACAAGGTTCTTGCAAAAATATCTGGTGGGATTGTGACTAAATAACGCTACTTTGGCCAAATATAGGATAACTAATTAAAATATATGTCCTTAAGCTTCTAAGCCGACTCTTGAACTCTTATTTCTAAACATAGCCCCATCAATTTCTTTCTCTAACAATAGGCCCTTGTGCTCCCAGCTAATATATCTTCTAAAGCAATGATTACACTCTGTTCGTACAATAAAGAAATACCATCAATCTCCCACTCGATAAAGAGGTGTCCCAAATTACTAGACTGGAGGAATGATGTATTTTGGAAAGGGGGAACCATGTTAGCTATTAGTATAAGAGAGTATAGAGTCTCTGGCCTTTTATGCCATATCCTGACTCTATACATAAGATCATAGACTCTCCGAATTGTTCATTAAAATTTACTTTGTTCCCATAAAGTGCAATTACATATCTCTCTCTGTTTTACTCAAATATAAGAATATGCAAGGGTTCCCATAGCTCCTTGACCACCCCCTTCCCCTCATATCACCCCAAAGGGGAGATAAATAAGCTGTTAACCAGTTCACTATATTAAAACCCAAACACCTGGGACAATTTATGTGAGTATATCATAAATTTTGAGGTATGGTTTTGAGGCATATTATGTTATTTGTTGCCTTATTTTGCTGTGTTAATGTTATTATACTCACTGGAAACCAATTCCAACAGGCTGAGGCTCTGTTCACACCCAGTGTGTTAGGAACCTCTGTGAATGTTCAGTCAATCTTTATGATAGATTCTATGAAGTCTATAGCACTATTTCAGATGTCAAAATGCATAAACCCGCTGTCTCCCATTAACATAAATGTCATTTTAGAGTCATCAAAACATTTGAAAAGGTGTGAACAAAATTGTTATAATCCCTATTAGTCTGAAAGTCAGTAAAAGTTTACAACATGCAAATAACTTGGATTTTACCCTTCTGGATTTGACTGAATCTGCAGACTGATTAAAATTACTTTTTAGAAATTTCTTCTGAAACTATTTATGAACAAGTGACCAAGTCCTGAGTCCCAAACTGTTCGAGCTGTCTTTTCTTTGTAGTACTAAGCCCTGCGAGGTCAATGTGTCCTCTTATAAGCATGTGAAAAAATCTGTTACAAAATCTAAATCTGAAATACAAAATAACTCTTTGAACCAGTAACCCAAATCAAAGCGTTACGTCTTGTGGTTATAATATGAATGTTACAATTACTGTACATCATATAATGGGTCTTTGAAACCAGCCCTAGGTATTTGCAAATTATAATGTATTACAATGTGTAATCTGATTTAATTTCAGCTCTCAACTTTTGCTTGTGCATGAGCTTTAGCGCTTCCCTTTTCTGATTACAGGGAATGTGCTATTAGAAAATGTCCTATTGTATAAATCACATTTTCAGTAGTTATCTCATTACAATCACAAGCACTACTACAATGCATCTATCTATCTATCTATCTATCTATCTATCTATCTATCTATCTATCTATCTATCTATCTATCTATCTATCTATCCGTCTGTCTGTCTGTCTATCTTTCTATCTATCTATAACATAGAATCCACCATTCACAATATGTGATAGTCACAGCTTATCTACAACCTCTCCCTGTACAATGACCTCTACACAGGTCACCGAACATGTTCACAACTCTCTCCCATAGGAGTCAATGGTCAGTTCCTGTCTGTTGTGTGAATGGCCCAATACTCTATGAGTTGCACTATAAAAATAGGAGAGTGTGGAGTTTATTTCTACTGCTCAGGCAGTCCTCTTCTTTCTTTGGATTACTACCCCTTCATCTATTAGTGTTGGGGTCCCTCCTGCTGCCACCTGAATCCTTGGATATGCTTGGAACCAGGAGTAACGTCTACTGCCTGCAAGTGCACCTGGACTACAGGCGCTGAGAGGGCAAATGCCTGATTGCAGGGGTCCCCGCTGAGTGCCAGGTGAGTCTTTTTCTTCCAATTGGATTGATTTATTTGCCTACTTTGTTTAGAAGATCCATCTAGCGCTTTCCTGCATATTTTATACACAGTATGTAAGGCCAAAAAAGACAATGTCCATCCAGTTCAGCCTATTACCCCCAATGTTGATTCAGAGGAAGGTAAAAAAAAAACAAAAAAACAATGAGCTAGAAGCCAATTTTCCCCATTTAAGAGAAAAAAATTCCTTCCTGACTCTAATCTGGCAATTGGAATAATCCCTGGGTCAACAACCCTTTTGAAGCTATTAATGACTACAACATATGATATCGTATTGCTCAAGAAAGACATCCAGGCTCCATCTCTAAATGATACTACCTGCAGCAAAGACAAGATAGCGGCCCCCATGCTCATGCACATACAATAGAATACAAAAATCTCCTATCAGAAGAAAAACAGATTAGAAAAATGTGACATGCTTCTGGCTTTCTGATATCAATGGTATCTGATATATTCTCTTTAAATGTATTTTATTTGAAGTTTAGACTTCTTAAGATCCTACAAAGAAAATTAAAAGGAAATACGTTTTATTATGCCGTAATCCCTACTAGCCAAGTACCTTCATTCCTGATCAGTATGCTTGAAGCAAATATTTTGCAAGACTTTGTTTGGTAGCATTCTTTACATGCCGTCATTTTCTCATATTCACCAATCAAACACAAGAGCATTGGTCTAGCTAATGTAAATTGGATTGAACCTTTTACTTTGATGAATAATATAGATACATTTTAGTGGCGGCATCTTTATAAAAAGAAGTTGCATTTTAATTTAGAATTTTACCTTTGTGAAATTTTCTCATTTGGATTTTGAAAGTATTAAGTAGTCAGTTGCATTAAGCATCTTAACTTAATTAGTTTTTGCAATGACTTTCACGTTAAGATGTCCTTGTGCATGTTTAACATTCAAATCGTATTAGGTAATTTGCCAGAAATACTAGCTAGCACATAAGACATCACCTTTTTTTGCTTGGCACATATATATGTTGCATATTAAACAATGGCCGGCGGTCTTGGATTTTTAACTTTAAATGTGCTACATTAAAGATTTATGCACCTACTTGTGATATGTTTTTCCTTCATTCATAAGAAAATATTTTCAAAGTGATTTAAAAAAACTTAATAGAAGGAAACTTAAGAAATATTTAAGATTACATTTTTAAAACACAATGATCAGTCATTTTCATATTGTTAAGGCTGCAGTGAGGGGATCCTATGTAAGAAATACCTGTACATTCTCTGATGAGTTATGTAGCACATGTGTGGTATGGCCACATTAAGCGTATTATTTTAAAAAAAAATATTGAGTTTTGCAACATTTTGACTGCCTTACACTTTCAGGACTAAGGAATTACTGAAGCAAGACATTGGGGATTAGAGGTTTCTCATAGTAATGGAGATGCTGATCAGTAGTTTCACAGGATAAACAGCATGGTTGTGATATTGGATACAGTAAGTGATGTGATAATAGCATTACCTGGGCATGATCAAGGTCAAGTAAGGATTGGAAGAAGACATATCACTATAGACACAAAAACATTGAGATCTATATATACTGGCCAAACAAAGGCCGAAATAAATGATAAAGTGAGAAGAGAAGGTAATATTAACTGTAAAGAGCTAATGTAACAAATATATATGGCTGTCGCAGTACTACTGGTCGTCCCTCTTGCTGTCAAAGGACCCCCATTCCTGTATTAGGTGAGAAGCTTAGAGGTTAGACTTCAACTAACTGGACAGTTTTATCATATACTACAAATAAGTCATCATCCCATTCTTCAAGTGCCCTTTTAAAGTTTATTTAATTTTTACTATCTATATCTGCAATCCCAAACATCATATATCGAGTGAGAAGATTATTCCTTTATCTTTTAGAAATTGAAATCCTCCATTGTAATTATTTGATGGAGAGCTCTTCAGACTTGTATGGCCATATTTGCTAGTCAGCAATAATTAATTTTATTTATTACCTTAGGGTGTTTTCTATTTTGCTGAAGCACTGGTAGCCCATATTAACACCATCCCGATGTGTGCTGTATATGTATATGTACATCGGGTATGATTGGATGGATTGGACACGAGAGCCTAACACGTTCCATGCAGGGTGGATGTCAGACGTCTTTGACAGATCAAATAACTGTTAACCATTTAAATGCTGCTATCAAGTCTGAAAGTATTATTTAAATATCCTGATCTGGATTTAGATGGCCCAAACGCTACCCTTCTTCTGAAGACCCCAAGGGCTGCCATGAGTGATTGCCTATTAATAGAGATCAGCGAACGTACTCGTCTGAGCTTGATACTCGTTCGAGTATTAGCGTGTTCGAGATGCTCGTTACTCGTGACGAGTACCACGCGATGTTCGAGTTACTTTCACTTTCATCTCTGAGACGTTAGCGCGCTTTTCTGGCCAATAGAAAGACAGGGAAGGCATTACAACTTCCCCCTGCGACGTTCAAGCCCTATACCACCCCCCTGCAGTGAGTGGCTGGCGAGATCAGGTGTCACCCGAGTATAAAAATCGGCCCCTCGCGCGGCTCGCCACAGATTTATTCTGACATAGAGGAGGGAAAGTGCTGTTGGTGCCGGAGCTGCTATAGGGAGAGTGTTAGGAGTATTTTAGGCTTCAAGAACCCCAACGGTCCTTCTTAGGGCCACATCTAACCATGTGCAGTACTGTGGAGGCTGCTTCTTGCAGTGTTGCACTTTTTTTTTTTTTGTATATCGGCCGTGCAGAGCATTGCGCCCTGCAGTAATTATACATACTCCAGGGCCAGTAGTGGTGGTGAGGCGGGGACAGAAGACATATATTTATTGAATATAGGCAGTGGGCCTTTCCAAAAACATTTGGGGAAAAAAATCTATTTGGGCTGCCTGTGACTGTCCTCAGTGTACTTGGTCTGTGCTGGGTGTAGTTGTCCTCCTAATTCATACGCAGCCAGCTAAGTGTTACAGCAGGCTTGCGCAAAATTATTTCCTGGCTCTGTGTTGCCTCTTACATCACCACTGTATTTCTGTCCACAGTGCAACAGTCTGCAGTTATTTTACATACTCCAGGGCCAGTAGTGGTGACGCAGGGACAGAAGACATATTTATTGAATATAGGCAGTGGGCCTTTCCAAAAACATTTGGGAAAAAAAATCTATTTGGGCTGCCTGTGACTGTCCTCAGTGTACTGGGTCTGTGCTGGGCGTAGTTGTCCTCCTAATTCATACGCAGCCAGCTAAGTGTTACAGCAGGCTTGCGCAAAATTATTTCCTGGCTCTACTGTGCGTTCCGTAAGCGAAGTCAGCCTCCAACCCCAGGCCAATAAGTGGCACATTTAATTACAGCGTTCTGTTTCTGCACTACTGGTAATACAGCATGCTGAGGGGTAGGTGTAGGCCTAGAGGACATGGACGCGCCACTCGGTTCCCAGTTGCCACTACTTTTCCTGATGTGCCGTCCCAGCCCTGTACGACCACGTCTCCCGCAACATTGTGCGCGCCCTCACCAACGCGGTTACTGCCAAGGTCCACTTAACAACGGACACGTGGACAAGCACAGGCCGGCAGGGCCACTATATCTCCCTGATGGCACATTGGGTGAATTTAGTGGAGGCTGGGACAGAGTCAGAGCCTGGGACCGCTCACGTCCTACCCACCCCCAGAATTGCGGGCCCCAGCTTGGTGCTGGTATCTGCGGCGGTGTATGCTTCCTCCACTAAACCACCCTCCTCCTCCAACTCAACCTCAGTCTCGCAATCAAGATGTGTTAGCAGCAGCAGCACGTCGCCAGCAGTCGGTGTCGCGCGGCGTGGCAGCACAGCGGTGGGCAAGCGTCAGCAGGCCGTGCTGAAACTACTCAGCTTAGGAGAGAAGAGGCACATGGCCCACGAACTGCTGCAGGGTCTGACAGAGCAGACCGACCGCTGACTTGCGCCGCTGAGCCTCCAACCGGGCATGGTCGTGTGTGACAATGGCCGTAACCTGGTGGAGGCTCTGCAGCTCGGCAGCCTCATGCACGTGCCATGCCTGGCCCATGTCTTTAATTTGGTGGTTCAGCGCTTTCTGAAAAGCTACCCACACTTGTCATACCTGCTCGGAAAGGTGCGACGGGTCAGCGCACATTTCCGCAACTCCAAGACGGACGCTGCCACCCTGCGGACCCTGCAACATCGGTTTAATCTGCCAGTGCACCGACTGCTGTGTGACGTGCCCACACGGTGGAACTCCACATGTTGGCCAGGCTCTATGAGCAGCGAAGAGCTATAGTGGAATACCAACTCCAACATGGGCGGCGTAGTGGGAGTCAGCCTCCTCAATTCTTTACAGAAGAGTGGGCCTGGTTGGCAGCCATCTGCCAGGTCCTTGGAAACTTTGAGGAGTCTACCCAGATGGTGAGCGGGGATGCTGCAATCATTAGCATCACCATTCCTCTGCTATGCCTCTTGAGAAGTTCCCTGCAAAGCATAAAGGCAGATGCTTTGCACTCGGAAACGGAGGCGTGGGAAGACAGTATGTCGCTGGATAGTCAGAGCACCCTCATGTCTATATCTCAGTGCGTTGAGGAGGAGGAGGAGGTGGACGAACATGAGGAGGAGGGGGAAGAGACAGCTTGGCCCACTGCTGAGGGTACACATGCTGCTTGCCTGCCATGCTTTCAGCGTGTATGGCCAGAGGAGGAGGAGGATCCTGAAAGTGATCTTCCTAGTGAGGACAGCCATGTGTTGCGTACAGGTACCCTGGCACACATGGCTGACTTCATGTTAGGATGCCTTTCTCGTGACCCTCGTGTTACACGCATTCTGGCCACTACGGATTACTGGGTGTACACACTGCTCGACCCACGGTATAAGGAGAACCTTTCCACTCTCATTCCCGAAGAGGAAAGGGGTTCCAGAATGATGCTATACCACAGGGCACTGGTGGAGAAACTGATGCTAAACTTCCCATCCGACAGCGCTAGTGGCAGAAGGCGCAGTTCCGAGGGCCAGGTAGCAGGGGAGGCGCGGAGATCAGGCAGCATGTACAGCGCAGGCAGGGGAACATTCTCCAAGGCCTTTGCCAGCTTTATGGCTCCCCAGCAAGACTGTGTCACCGGTCCCCAGTCAAGGCTGAGTCGGCGGGAGCACTGTAAAAGGATGGTGAGGGAGTACGTAGCCGATCGCACAACCGTCCTCGCTGACGCCTCTGCCCCCTACAACTACTGGGTGTCGAAGCTTGACATGTGGCCTGAACTCGCGCTGTATGCCCTGGAGGTGCTTGCTTGTCCTGCGGCTAGCGTCTTGTCAGAGAGGGTGTTTAGTGCGGCTGGGGGAATCATCACGGATAAGCGTACCCGCCTGTCAACCGACAGTGCCGACAGGCTAACACTCATCAAGATGAACAAAGCCTGGATTTCCCCAGACTTCTCTTCTTCACCAGCGGACAGCAGCGATACCTAAGCAATACGTAGGCTGCACCCGCGGATGGAAGCATCGTTCTCTATCACCATCAAAAACGGGGACATTTTTGCTTCATCAATCTGTGTATAATATTCCTCCTCCTCTTCCTGCTCCTCCTCCTGAAACCTCACATAATCACGCCGAACGGGCAATTTTTCTTAGGCCCACAAGGCTCAGTCATATAATTTTTCTAAACAATTTTTATACGTTTCAATGCTCATTAAAGCGTTGAAACTTGCACCTGAACCAATTTTTATTTTAACTGGGCTGCCTCCAGGCCTAGTTACCAATTAAGCCACATTAACCAAAGCGATTAATGGGTTTCACCTGCCCTCTTGGTTGGGCATGGGCAATTTTTCTGAGGTACATTAGTACTGTTGGTACACCAATTTTTGGGGGCCCTCGCCTACAGTGTAATCCAATTAATTTTTAGCCCACCTGCATTACAGCTGACGTTACATCAGCTGTGTTGGGCACTGCAATGGGATATATTTATGTACTGCCGGTGGGTTCCAGGGAGCCACCCATGCCGTGGGTCCACACGGAGTTGTAACTGCATGCGTCCACTTCTAAAGAACCCCAGTCTGACTGGGGCATGCAGTGTGGGCCCAAGCCCACTTGCATTAAACATGACATTACCTCAGCTGTGTTGGGCAATGCAATGGGATATATTTATGTACCGCCGGTGTCTTCCTGGCACCCACCCATGCTGTGGGTCCACACGGAGTTGTAACTGCATGTGTCCACTTCTAAAGAAACCCAGTCTGACTGGGGCATGCAGTGTGGGCCGAAGCCCACCTGCATTTAATCGGACGTTACCTCAGCTGTGATGGGCAATGCAATGGGATACATTAATGTACAGCCGGTGGGTTCCAGGGAGCCACCCATGCTGTGGGTGCACACGGAATTCCCATTGCGGAGTTGTACCTGCCTGTGACTATTTATAAAAAAAACGCGGTCTGACTGGGGCATGCAGACACCTTAACAGAATGAATAGTGTGTGGCACATAGGTTCCCCATTGCTATGCCCACGTGTGCAGCTCCTGATGGCGGTGGCACAGGATTATATTTCTCATTGCTTCTGTACAGCATTGTGGGATATCGCCCCGCCCCTTTTAAAGAGGGTCGCTGCCTAGCCCTGCCAACCCTCTGCAGTGTGTGCCTGCGGTTCCTCTGGCAGACGCACTTATAAATAGACGTGAGGGTGGTGTGGCATGAGTGCAGCTGTAGGCTGCGCAGGGACACTTTGGTATGCGCTGTGGACACTGCGTCGTGCGGGGGGGGGGGGGGGGGGTTGGGCAGCATGTAACCCAGGAGAAGTGGCAGCGGAGTGTCATGCAGGCAGTGATTGTGCTTTGTTGGAGGTAGTGTGATGCTTAGCTAAGGTATGCATTGCTAATGAGGGCTTTTCAGAAGCAAAAATTGTTGGGAGGGGGGGGCACTCTTGCCGCTATTGTGGCTTAATAGTGGGACCTGGGAACTTGAGATGCAGCCCAACATGTAGCCCCTCACCTGCCCTATCCGTTTCTGTGTCGTTCCCATCACTTTCTTGAATTGCCCCGATTTTCACAAATGGAAACCTTAGCGAGCATCGGCGATATACAAAAATGCTCGAGTCGCCCATTGACTTCAATGGGGTTCGTTACTCGAAGCGAACCCTTGAGCATCGCGATAATTTCGTCCCGAGTAACGAGCACCCGAGCATTTTGGTGCTCGCTCATCTTTACCTATTAACAATTATTAATTCCTATTAATTAAAATACTGTACAATGTGATATTACAGAATTTCATTTAACTGCATAAGTTATCAAATGTTTATAAGTTTAAGTCCCCTATGGAAACTAAGGAAAAGCAAAACAAAAACAACAATTTTTTTAATCATTAGAAAAAATAAAATTATTAAAAGTTTTGAAGACTCCCCTTTTCACAGTCATTCTGTGAAAAAATAAAAGATATGCTGCATTCATTAAGGCCCAGTTTATTAAAATATTACGTTATTAATTGCTCATAGTGAATAGCTTTAGAAAAAAGATATGCAATTGTAGATTTATCCTTTTTGGTCACCCCATCTCCAAGTAAAAAATTGAATAAAAAGCTATCAAAAAGTCATATGTGCCCCCAAATGATACCAATAATAGCTAAATGTCACCTCCCAAAAAACAAGTCCAACACAGCTGCATCAATGGAAAAAATGATGGGGGTCAAAAGATGGTGACTGAAAGCAAATTTCTTAAGAGGTATTTGATTTTTTCAGTAATACTACATAAAAAAACTAAATTTGGTATTTGCCACAATCATACCAACCAACAGAATACAGATAACGTCATTTTTACTGCACGTTGTAAAAACAACCCCCACAACATGGCACAATTGTGGGTTTTTTTTCATTTTGCCCCACTTATAAATTTTGAAAAGTTCTCCAATACATTATATGGTATGTTAAATGAGACTACTGAAAAATAAAACTTGACTCCCAAGAAACAAGCTCTCATGTAGCTATGTCACCGGAAAAATTAAAAAAGTATGATTTTTGAAGAGGGGGATATGAAGAAAAAGCAAAAAGGTCTACAGTGGGAAGGTATTAATGATGCACCACATTTTATACATAAAACACATTCTAAGACTAATTTCAAGTGATCCTTTCACACTTCACATATTTACATTCAATCCCATATTTTCTAAAATACACTATTTATAAATATTTATGTAACAACTTCGGTTTATACATCACACATACACTTTATCTTATTTTAATGGAAAATTAGGTTTCATATTTCTCAGTCGGAAATAGCTCAATAATCCTGTCTTTCATGATATTGCCAGAGAATAGCTTTAGACAATTTAATTTAAAATATGCAACATACCTTTTCACGCAGATATTTATAGATATAGGTCATCGAAAGCATTACAAATTGCAAAACAGATTAATGTCCAATCCAATCTGTCAAAGTGATTCATGAAAGGTATTTATTAGGTACAGAGTAAAGTTAAAAGAGTTAAAGGTCCTTAAAGAAGAGCACCATGGTTTACAAGTGTCACATCCATTACCAGCAAGAAAAAAAATTACAGTACATTCCCTGGGATTTGTGCCTTTTATGAATACCTAGAAAAAAAATTCCAGCTATAGAGATTTAATAACTTAGTATAGACCCAATCTTTACGGTTCCTTCTTCACTTTATAAAGGTCATGAGGTTGCACACCAGAGTCTTACACATTAGAGTATTTATTCTGAATTTTCTGATCTTTTCCCTGCTCATTTTTTAGATTATTCTCAAAAGAAACAAACAATATATGAAAGTATTAGAAAAGAGACTTTTCTTCCTGTCTGGACAGATCAAACAGATTAAATATATCCCCTTCATTCGCAGAAGATGAATAATTTATAGCTCTAAAGAAAATTTAATACTGGATAGATTTGCCTGGAATTATGAAACCAGTGTGCAACAAAAGACTTATTTTTAAAGAGTCTATAAGTGTTTTATTTAAAAGGCATCACATTTCATTAAATACTCAGTGTGCTGTACTTCTTTATTATAGTATATTTTGTATTCTGAAAAATTACAAGTACAGCAGCTGCTCCTTTGTTTAGATGTAATTGTGTTCTTGAATAGCAATAATAAATCCCAGATAAAAGTGTATGAAAATGAGAAGAAAAAATTAAATCACATTTTCTTCCAGCAAATAAATAGATTAAATGGCACACATTTTATTCATGTACAAATTCTCCCATTTGAACATTTTTACATAACAATCTTACAGCATAAATGAACAATGGCCACCCTTGCTATGAAGTGAGAAGTATTGTAACTATGTTAGTTGCAGATAGTCAAGAGAAAATAATTTGGAAAATGTAACTATATTATATATACTGTAGATCTGACTATATGCAAGCATTGACTGTCTTTAGGTCACCAGAAACCTCAAAAGTTTCACTTAATTATTGGATTTTTTTTTTCAAGTAGGCAAACGATATTACCTTTTTAATAGTGTAGGTAAAGGTAAAGGCCCCTGGTGCAAACACAGAGTCATGACTGACTGCTCAGGTGATGTCACATTATGACGTTTTCATGGAAGACTATTTTTGCGGGGTGGTTTGCCATTGCATTCCCCAATCATCTTTTATCCCCAGCAAGCTAAGTACTCATTTTACTGACCTCTAAAGTATCGAAGGCTGATTCAACCTTGACTCGGTTACCTGTACCAAGCGGGGATTGAACCCGCAAACTCCAGGGAAAAATTAAAACTTCACCATGCTCCTAGATCCTTTAAATTCTGTATACTGCTTAGGTAGGGCCTCCATCTATTGGCCTTTTTTACTCCAGCATATCCCTCTTTTTTTTCCCTCTCAATTGCTTTGAGATTTGGGAAATTTGGAGGCCAAGTCAACAACTTAAACACTTTGTCATGTTCCTCAATCTATTTCAGAATGAATTTTGAAGTGTGGTGGGGTACATTTTCCTGTTGTAATAGGGTAATTGTACTAGGGAATACAATTGCCATGAAGGGATGTACTTGGTATGCAACAATGCTTACAAAGTTGATATGTGTTAAAGTAACATCTACATGAATGCCAAGATCTAAGGTTTTCCAGCAGAACATCAGCCAGAGCATCCACATTTTGTCCACTGCTGTGCCTTTTTCCCACAGTGTATCTTGGTTCTAGCTCTTTCCCATCTAATTGATAAAAATACACACAAACAAGGTGAATTCATGAATGGGTGTGAGTGAGGGATGCCTCTGATTGATCAGGCTGTGACCAATCAGAGACATCCCATTCAGCAGGCGGGGATTTTAAATCCCCGGCAGCTGAATACTACTCACAGCTGTTCAGAGCAGTTCAGGAGAACTGCAGCCTGCCGGGCTGAACTCCGTCTGCCGGGACCAGGTGAGTATATATATATATTTTTTATTTTTACACATTTCTGGATGAATTGCAGGGAAGGGCTTATATATTTAACCCCTTCCCGACAATTCATCCCGCGATCGCTGGCAGCCCATTGCTTTCAATGAAGTCGGCTGTATTGCCGGCTCCATTGAAATCAATGGGCTAACATCGTTCTGCCGGGACCAGGTGAGTATATATATATATTTTTTATTTTTACACATTTCTAGATGAATTGCAGGGAAGGGCTTAGATATTTAACCCCTTCCCGACAATTCATCCTGCGATCGCCGGCAGCCCATTGCTTTCAATGGAGTCGGCTGTATTGCCGGCTCCATTGAATTCAATGGGCTAACATCGTTCTTCTCTGCCACAGCTGTTACAGCTGTGGCAGAGGAGAACGATCTTTACGCTGACAGTGGGGGGGGGGTCTCACTCTTGCCGCTATTGTGGCTTAATAGTGGGACCTGGGAACTTGAGATGCAGCCCAAAATGTAGCTCCTCGCCTGCCCTATTCGTTTCTGTGTCGTTTCCATCACTTTCTTGTGTTTTGCAGATTTTCACAAATGAAAACCTTAGCGAGCATCGGCGATATACAAAAATGCTCGAGTCACCCATTGACTTCAATGGGGTTCGTTACTCGAAACGAACTCTTGAGCATCACTGAAAGTTCGACTCGAGTAACGAGCACCCGAGCATTTTGGTGCTCGCTCATCTCTATTGTTTAACAAAGAATCAGTATATAAATGAAAAGCAAGACTGTTGAGTCAGTCTTAGAAAATAGAAGGACTATATCGAGAAGAGAGAAATAAAGAGAAAGAAGGGGAAATGGATAAACATTTAGGTGGGTGTAGTGTGGGGGATAATACCTACAGGCCACCCAGTGTCTTGTCTCTTCCACTCACCCCAGCATGTTCTGAAATTCCCAGTTCTAAATTGGGACCCAGATCTAAATTGGGGGAATCCTCTATTCATATTTCTTCCATATGCCTGAATGAACTCCAACACTGTTAGGGCATGTAAGCACCGCCAATGATGGGGGATCACCGTTCTTGCTGCTGTAAAAAAATGACGAAGCAATTCTCTTTTTCATCTGAGCGAAGGACCCTGGGATGATGGATAGTGGGGCTAATTGAGGGGTAACAGCTACTTTATCTAGTGAGGCTTTCTTGTATATATGAAAGACAATTTCCCAGAAAGTTTGGAGTGCCAGGCCATCCCACTATATGTGCAGCATAGTTCCTGTCCCAGAACCACATCCTCAGCAGGAGTCCAATATCACAGGGTATACACAGTGGATGAGGTCAGGACATTTGTACCACCTGGGAAGCAACTTATAGTTTTTTTCCTGTGCCGCACAATAATGGTAGCTTATTGGTAAGTGTGAAAACTCTATCTGGTCGTAAATCACAAGGGACAGCCCTCTTTCCCACAGTCTAGTAAAATGGGGGTAACCTAGGACAGCCTGTTCTAGCAAAATGTTGTAAATTTTTGAGAAAATGTGAGCAGAGGGGTTCTTTTTTTAGAAAAATGTCTTCGATTTGGGGCAGGGACAGATGTAGCTGATAGATCCCCGAAGTGGAACGTAAAAAGGAGGACAGCTGTGGGTTGTTTAGCTTGAATCATAGCAAATGAGAGTAGGGAGGAATTTGTGTTTATGCCACAGTGACATATATCCTCAGATTCCGGCCAGCCTAAGAATTTTGTTTTCTCCATTCCCGAAGGGAAGGATGGGTTATGAAAGAGGGGTCCAGTGCACCTATTCAGATTGGGAGGACACCCTTGTTAGTAATTCTATCCTATAGATCTAAGCAGGATGCATAGGGGTAGAGGGAGCCTGTCCTTGAGAGATATCCATGGAATTATGCAAATATGAGGCCATGTTAGTACTACCTCCAGGTCAACCCATTGCTTTGTGTGGCCGCCAAAGTGCCAGTCAGTTATTCTGGTTAATATGGCTGCCATGTAGTATAACTTAAGGTCTGGCATTTCTGCACCACCACGTCCTGAAATTAAGATGACTGATTAGTACCCGCCACATGAATCTGTGGAATACCATCTGGAGCTACTTGAGGAATTGAAGAATTGTAGGGGGATGCCTATAGGAAGATCTGAAACACGTACATAAAGCATGGTATCACATCAATTTTTAGGACATTTACCCATCCAAACCATGAGAGCTGCCTTTTAAAGTAGCTGTTCAGATCCCTAGTAGTCTGTTCCAACAGGGGCATGTAGTTCAATTAGTATAGGGTGGATATATCTGCAGGCAGGCTCATCCCCAGGTATTAAAGAGAGGATGATTGCCACTTAAATTCAAATTGGTTTGCCAAGTGTAGAGCCTTGCTAGTGGACAGGGACACATTTAGGGATTCGGTAGTCCTGAGATTAATTTTGAAATTGCTTAAGCGGCTGAATCTTGAAAAATTGGTGCAGAATAACTGGGAAAGACAAGCAATATTGAGTCACATACATTAGGAGGTTGTCCTTGTATGTAAAATGCCATGTTACATGTGTGGGAGCCAATCTGCAGGTCTCCCGGTATGGGACACGCTTTCTATGGGAAGTGTCTTCCTCCTCGAGGAGTGCTCTCCAACCCATAATATCATGTAACTGTAAACATTTGTTTCTTAAGGGCATGTGCTTTCAACAGGCAACAATAGATGAGAACTTTTGGTTGATTGCAATTATCACATGAGGCTCCCGAAAGAGCCCGCTCCACTGTGCTCATCTCGAGATCCAGGAGGAGATCCCTCACTGTGCAACAGCACCCTCTTAGCGCACGCCAGTTAGTGTGAGGAGGCAGAGCCCCCCTTCATGGGCCAGGGCATTCTCACAGTGGAAGGGCCCACCCCAAACATCTACATCCACAACCTCCCAGGACCCCCAATCAAAGGAACTGAGGAAGTCACCGTGCTCTAGGTAGTAGAAGGGGGGCCTTCGATTGGACCTCTGCCAGTCTACCTCTCACCCCTTTCTCCATGGGACCCCTTGCTGCTACAGGTGGAGGTCAAAATATGGCAGATAGGGTAGAGCTGGCCACTCTGAGAGTACAATTGGTGGAAGATCTAGAGCTGACAGGAATGTAGGGAGGTCTCGCAGGTGCCATAGTTCCTCTATAAGACCTTCATGGAGGACTTGCAAGTGGAAGGGAAAGCCCCAGATATAGGCTAGTTTATGATGATGGAGTTCTTCCAAAAGCGGGAATAGAGTCTTTTGCTTCAAGAGTTTGAGGTGTGAGAGATCTGGTAGCAACTGTGGGATGTTAAAACAAGCTGAACTAGATGAACATTGTCTTCATTCAGCCTAACATACTATGTTAGTATGTAACTGTAATTGGGTTCCTTGAAATGTGTGATATCAGATTCCATGTCTTCCCTTTTCAGTATGGATCTGAGCTGGGCACTCAGCTCTCTAAGGTCTGTGGCTGTGTTATCTTGCTGCAAAGTTCGGGAATGACGTAGGTTATGCGTATACGGTGTGGGTGTCACAGGGAAGCCATTACCGGCTATTGCAAGAAACTTGTTTCGCGCTAGGAAGGATGGCTGAGGTGGTGACCTATGTGCTGTTGGCCTCTGTGTGGTATGCATCATAGAATCATAGAATGGTAGAGTTGAAAGGGACTTCCAGGGTGATCTGGTCCAACCCCCTGCTTAATCACTGGTGATGTGTCTGACTGTGGGCATGTGGGGGACTTTGCAGCTCTATGGGGTCTTATTCCTCCATCTCTCAAGTTTTTCTGACCAGTGGTAGATGGTGCAGTGGTACTTTTTGAGGTAGTGTTCCCCCTTTGTTCCTTTGGAGACTTCGTGGGCCCACAAACCAGTGATGGCCTGGGAAGGGGGGTATTATTCCTGTGAGGCTCTTTGTGGAGTGGGGGATGAGTGCTGCAGTGTGTATTCAGGGTGTTCTTTGCCCTGCACATAGGGACATGTGTTCATAGGACCCTCTGTCTGATAGCTCGCCTCCAGGGGCTCCACAGTTGCCTGAGGAACCCTTGCTCTCTTGCAAGGCCCATCGTTCGGCCTCGAGGCTCTGCCCCTCAACCGGCGGCCTAGTAATCTGCCTTTCTGTTGATGATAGCACATGCTCTGGAAAGGTAATGTATGACTGGCTGTCCTGCTCTTTCACCTTTTCTGGCGGCTTCTCAGAGCTCTCTCCACTCACCCCCTGCAGCCCAGTAGTAGTTGCGGCAGTGCTTTTCTTGGAAGGGCATCTGAGCTCATGCTCTTGTTCATGCTCCGCTGGCAGGCCACCCTGTGTCCTCCATTTCTGAAGTTGCACTGTAGGATCGTGGCCGCGATCTGCCAGAGAGCATCTTCCTCATGCTGCAGGCCTCGGGGGTCCCCACCTGAGCTCTCTCGCGGTGGTGAGTTTTCCCCTTCCTATTACTGCCCATCTGGTATAATTTTGGTGCCCTTAGTATGCTGTTTGTGGCCTGAGGTAACAAGCTGCCTCACTCCGCTATAGCCAGGCCATGTCCCCGTTAGTTGATTTTATGTTATGGTTAATCAGTGTATATTTTTAAATATATCAAAAGTTATCTTCCAAATTAATTAATAATGCATATTTTTAATACAGTTTCAAATCCACTGATCGCCTTCACACCTCCATACTGATAAATGATACAATTATGTCTGCCAGAAACTAATAAATCCATCTGAATTAAATCAATAGCAGTGCCATGTCCATGTGAGCACTTCAAATCATGCTAATGGTACTTCTGGAGGACAGAATTTTATCACTTGGCTCTCTGAACATTTTGAAATTGTGGTGAAAGCAGACGCTTTATGCTGTAATATGTTTGCTCAAAAGTAGAATTAATGTATTTGCTATATTGAAAGCACACCTAGCTCAGATGGTTTTGGCCTTCAGAAGTCAAAAATTTTGCCTCTTCACATTCTCACACAATTTTTTTTATTCCTGTGCGGGACTTCATTTTTTTACAGGAAACATTTTAAAGCATCATTTTGGATTTTGGACATAATTTTTTTCGTATGAATTTATCTCATGAGTGAATTCAAACAAGAAAAACTTTTACACCATAGCAGTTCTTATGGTGTTCACCAATTATCATAAATAAGGTTATACATGTATTGTTTGGGCTGTTATGGTTATGAGCATGCTACTTATATAATGTGCAGTATTTCAAAGAATATTTAAAAGGAACCTGTCATTACCATCTCAGCCCCAAAACTGAGTTCCCTAGATGGCAAGGGATGAAAACTCAATCACCTCTAATGCCCTTTTCCTAATGACTCCATATACCTTAACAATTAAGTTCCAGTGCTATCTCATATTGTATGCAAATCACTGGCTGACAACAGTCCCATGTGGTGCAGAGTGCTAAGTCAGCAGAAATGTAGTCTTAAGCTCTCGCTCACGATTTAAAGTCTGCGAGTTCAATCCCTGTCTGGTTCAGGTAGCCAGCTCAAGGTTTACTCATCCTTCCGAGGTCGGTAAAAAAAAGTACCCAGCTTGTTGGTGGGTAATAAATTACCTGAAAGTGCTGAGGAATAATTTGGTGCTATACAAGATTTATTTATTTATGAGCTGCCAGCATACCACACCCACTTTCCCTTGATAGACAAGGCAACTCATGCCACATTACACAGAAAAACCTGTTTATCAAGACAAAGAGGGTATTGTTAGCCCAGCAGTTCATGAATCACCATGACTCTTCTTGGCCAGATGACTCTTCTGTTGATTTGAATATGGTGAAGGATGACTTTGGAACCCTACTATGGAGGCACATAGACTGATTAGGAATAGAGAGACATCAGGACAGGAGTGATTGATTTTTCAACCCATGTCAGCCAGTGAAGTCAGATTTAAGGGTAAGATGGTAGTGATGAGTTCACTTTAGGAAGCATTAAAGGGGTTGTCCTGCACCGAAACGTGTTTTTTTTTTTTTTCAACACCCCCCCCCCCCGTTCGGCGCGAGACAACCCCGATGCAGGGACTTAAAAAAAAAACAGCACAGCGCTTACCTGAATCCCCGCGCTCCGGTGACTTCTATACTTACCGGTGAAGATGGCCGCCGGGATCTTCTTCCTCCGTGGACCGCAGCTCTTCTGTGCAGTCCATTGCCGATTCCAGCCTCCTGATTGGCTGGAATCGGCACGTGACGGGGCGGAGCTACACGGAGCCGGCATCCTGCACGAGAGGCTCCATTGAAGAAAGCAGAAGACCCGGACTGCGCAAGCGCGGCTAATTTGGCCATCGGAGGCCGAAAATTAGTCGGCACCATGGAGACGAGGACGCCAGCAACGGAGCAGGTAAGTATAAAACTTTTGATAACTTCTGTATGGCTCATAATTAATGCACAATGTACATTACAAAGTGCATTAATATGGCCATACAGAAGTGTATAGACCCACTTGCTGCCGCGGGACAACCCCTTTAATAAGAATTCATAAAAACACTTTTATAATTTTATTTTCTTTCTTTACATCGTTTTACTATTAGATTTGTTTTGACATTGTTGTATCTGCATACAGAGCCTTTCCTCCTTGATCTTTACTTACAATTGTACAAATATCCTAGTATATTACCCTGTATATGGCTAACTATATAGATAGTTGTTTTTCTTTTTCCTAAGGATGCTTTGATAACCAGCAATGCTATACGAATGGCCTGTGGAGTATCTGTTTTTACAAAGTTTCAGTGACTATCAGATCAAAGTCACCCCTGCAATGCATACAGTATAATTTCCTCTTCTTCACGTAATGGGAATTGATCATTGCAGCGATCAGAGGTTTCCCCAATCTCATCGTTATAGTCTGGCTACGTTAGTCAGCTCTGTCTCATTCTGTTCCCAGTGCAGTAATAGTGTTGAACTGCCGGTGGTGACATACTGGTAAAACACTAAGTTCTAACAAGTTAATACTACAATGAACTGTATGCATAAACATTTACAAAATTTGCATGGTCACATTTTCACCCAAAATGCTATTTCATTTTTAAGAAGCAACATGAGGTAGGTGAGGACCGTTTACTGGAGATTTGATGAGTATAAATGCAATGTATTATACAAATACCTAACATAACACTCAAAACCTTCTATGGGCCCATACTATACCACAAAGTGTTTCTAATTTTACATGGAGGCAATAATAGTTTTAAATTCAGCATGATGAACTATATAATGTATGCAGACATAGCAGATGCAGCCCATCCATATGCTTGAGCACATCCTGGGTTAGTGCATAGGCTCAGGGGAACAACTAGTCTCAGTAGTCAGCACTCAATGTTCCCCTAAAATGCAATCTTCTTTATTGGATAAGCCAAATAAAACACAGCTTTCTGAGGTGTCTCATGCGTTAACCACTCTTAAGGCACTTTTATATAGGCCAATAATTGTGAATGAATGTTAATAAGAACACTCATTTGTTGCTCAGGTGGGCAGTGTGAACGAGGGCAACGAAGATAACCTTGTCCTGTGTAAAGGCCATTTAAATATAAACTATATACTATTATATATATATATATTACATACATGCTGTAAACCCCTCAAAAATACCTGCAACAAAGCAGGGAATCATTTCTATGTATAGTCCATCCAGCATCGGACTTGTCCACCGGAGAACTAGAGATTGTGCATCTGCTGTGGCCACCCACTGGCTTACAGGGTTTTGCACTCCTTCCAGTAGAAACAGCTTGTCACTCACACTATACTGTTCTATTTCTCCTTCTCTCTTGCACTGAGAGTACTTATGATGCAAGGTAGGAGTAAAATTATGGAGAAACCAGCAAGGCCACGGCAACATCTTGTTTTACAGTGCAAGTGACAAGCTGTTTCTACTGCTGGTAGCTGGATTTTCTGGAGTGGGGGCACTATTACTAAGAGGGGCCACAGCAGGGGATCCTATTACCATGAGGGTCTGCAGAAGGGAACAATATTACTCAGAGGGGCCACAGAAGGGGACATTATTATCAAGAGGGTCCACAGAAGGGGGCGCTATTACTATGAAGAGTAAGAGAAACAGACAGTATTATCAAGAGAGATCACAGACTGGTCACTATTATTAAGTAAGGTCACACATGGGCACTATTACTAAGATGGTCCATAAAATGGGCACTATTACTCAAAGGGGCCATAGAAGGGTGCACTATTACTAGGAGATGCTATAGAGAGAAAACTGTTAATAATAAGGGCCACAGAAGGAGCAATATTAATAAGAAAGGCTGTAGAATGGACACTCTAGTTATGTGAGACCTCAGAGGGGACACTATAACTAAGTGGGGGCATAGAGGATGTACTAAGAAAGTCCACAAAGGGGACATTATTATTAAATGAGACCACATATGGGGAAGTAGTACTTAGTGGGGCCATAGAAGGGGGTTTTATTATTTTTAGGAGGCACTGAGAGGAAGTGTAGCAGGAAAATAGGAAGAGTGTGCAGAGATGAGTTGTGGCTGCAAGAAGCATTAGTGGTGGTCTTCGTCCAGATAGAAAAAGGGGGAAATGAACTACAATTTGGACTATTAGTGAAACTTCATCTCCACCACATTAATTCAATTTCACATAATAATGCAGAACTAACTTCTCCATATCTTCTTAACTCATATCAGCCTATTCCCCATTCTTTTCTTTAAAAATGTATTCATATCTAGCCCCCTAACTTTATTTAGAGATTGTTCTAATACTTCTGGATATTCTTTGTGCTGAGTTAAGCATGCAGCCTTCTCTTCAAATACATAATCCCTAGTGAAATTCCACTTCAACCTCTTATAATGCCCAATGGTCACATTCAATAGCCAACTCACTGAATAACAACTAGTGTGCAAGCTGTACTCCTTTTTTGCAGTGGGCTTATTGTACAAACTGCACTGTTTGACCTTGCAACCTTAATTTGAAGGTCAAGATACACTACCATTACTTTACTAATATTCAGTGTAATTTTAAGTTGTATTGTTGATTACACTGTTGTTGATAGCAGTGGTATCACAGGAATGCCTCCACAACACTGCCATACTTCCATGGCCCACCTGTTCACCAGATTTTTCGCCAATAGAACATGTACTGTATGTGACCATTTGGGATACCAACTTCAACAGCCTACAACTTTGCAAGACCTAGAGTCTCAGTTTTAGAAAATATGGACCGATATGCCGCAGGATACCATATGGAACCTGTAGCCATTATTTTCCTGGCTTTATCATGTCTTTTATCCAAGTTATAAGCGGCCCGACAGGGAACTAGAGCCTACATGCCCACCGGTATCACATCTTGTATCCAAGCTAGAGGTGGCCTAACACGGTACTAGAACCTTCCTTCAAGTGTTCAATTTTCAGCAATAAATTATCCTTTGCACTGATATTGTAATCACTAACTCATATCAACGTTACAATCAGAAAAATAAGGTTTCATTTGATTCTGACAACTCCATGTGTATATACATCAACTTGGAACTTAATGTAGCCAATATACAGTTGCTGCAGAGTCTAAATTGCCACTTAACAAGTAGAATAAGTAGAGGAGTTATCACAGAGCATGGTTAGTCAGTTGGAGCTCTGTTTTTCTAATATTAGGGCAGAAGATAAATTTCAGGTCACCTGTAACCACCCCTGGGGGAGCCTAAGAGTTTACTGTATACTGTTTATATAGTGAAGCTCATGCATATTCATATATGTACACTCCCCCACCCTCCTCCTTCCTCCAAATGCAGATTGGCAGGTCTTTCTGTATATACAAGGGAATTATATTCCCTCATGGCAGTGGGCTCTTTCAGCAGCACAATGCACCCCACCACACTCCAAAAATTGCCCTGTAGTGGTTTGAGCAACATGCCAAAAAATTCAAGGTGTTGACTTGACCTTCAAATTCCCCAGAATTCAATCAAATCGAGCCATCAAGCACTTGTGGGATGTGTTGTATGAGGATGTCTGATCAATGGAGGCTTCACTTTTAAACTTACATGACTTAAAGGGGTTGTCCCGCGCCGAAACGGGTTTGTTTTTTTTTTCAATAGCCCCCCCGTTCGGCGCGAGACAAACCCGATGCAGGGGTTTTAAAAAAAACAAACGGATAGTACTTACCCGAATCCCCGCGCTCCGGTGACTTCTTACTTACCTTGCGAAGATGGCCGCCGGGATCTTCACCCACGGTGGACCGCAGGTCTTCTCCCATGGTGCACCGTGGGCTCTGTGCGTTCCATTGCCGATTCCAGCCTCCTGATTGGCTGGAATCGGCACACGTGACGGGGCGGAGCTACGAGGAGCCGCTCTCCGGCACGAGCGGCCCCATTCAGAAGGGAGAAGACCGGACTGCGCAAGCGCGTCTAATCGGGCGATTAGACGCTGAAATTAGACGGCACCATGGAGACGAGGACGCTAGCAACGGAACAGGTAAGTGAATAACTTCTGTATGGCTCATAATTAATGCACAATGTACATTACAAAGTGCATTAATATGGCCATACAGAAGTATATACCCCACTTGCTTTCGCGGGACAACCCCTTTAATGGATCTGCTGCTAATGTTTTGAGGACAGATATGTACCTCAGAATACTTGTAGATACTTTTTGGAGTCCATGTCTCAATAGGTCAGGACTCTTTTGGTGGAAACACAACAGGAACCTTTACAATATTGTAGCACCCTCTTGATGTTTTAATATGATGGCTGCTCAATGTATTAAAATCCTTATTAAACTCCTTTCAGCCATATTGTCCTGAAATAATTTTTAAAAATTGAAATTTTAATTGTTTGTGATGGTCTACACCTCCTTTTGGAGATGACATATGTTCTATGATCTAAAACCTAAGCTGACTTGGAGAATGATCAAATCTCTTAAGCGCTAACATATGATCTCATCTGTTCAGTAATTCAATTCACTTCGCTACCTGAAATAATTCATCATTCTGTCTCAGCATAGTAATCTTGATCATAGTTCAACCAATCTGTGTGAAATTCTAACACTCCCACCTATTTGACTGATGTTGTTATAAATACATATTTTCTTTAAATTATTGTTTAGCAAGCTGCAATTAGATTTCCACATTGTAATTATTTAAACAATTTAAATCCTACTGAAATAACATCATTTACTCGACTTAAACATTAAAATATAATACAAGAATAACAAAGAATAATGAGTTTCAACTTTTATGGCCCATATTGTAGTAATAAGAAAAGAGCTAGCGGGTTTCAATAAGATGGTGCATTAAATTACACTAAAGTCCTTTACAACGTTGTAATGATGTATTAAACTTTAATGCTGTTTTTAAATGAAAAAAAGTAATACAATTATTTAAAGAGACTCTGTCACCATCTTTTTGCACCCCTCTCTGAGGGCAGCATAAGGTAGTGGCAGGCACACTGATTACAGTGGTATGTCTGCTATGTGGATCTGTGCAGGAGTTTGGGAGAAACTTGTTTTTTATCAGTAGCAGCACATGCATAGAGGACTACTTAAAGTGGAACTCGATATTCATGAGCTGCAGGATAGCTACACCCACCCTGCTCTCCAGCCATTGGATGACAGCTATCTGCCTATTACTGTGCAGAGAAGGAGTGCCAAGCATTGGCTGGGGGGATAGACTGTAGCTCATGAATATGCAAGACTACTTCTGTGTCTGGCTGCTACTAATAAAATGCAGTTTTCTCCAAAACTACTGAATAGAGCCACACAACAGATGTATCACTGCAATCAGCGGGACAGGCATTACCTTATGGTGCTTCACTTAGGGCTACAAAAGGATGGTGACTAGAGATGAGCAAGTATACTTGCTAAGGCTAACTTCTCGAGCGAGTAGTGCCTTAGTCGAGTATCTGCCCACTCGTCTCTAAAGATTCGGGGGCCGGCGGGGGGCAGGGAGCGGCGGGGGAGAGCGGGGAGGAACGGAGGGGAGATCCCTCTCTCCCTCTCTCCTCCCACTCCCCCTTGCTCACCGCCGCAACTCACCTGTCACCCCCGCCGGCCCCCGAATCTTTACAGACAAGCGGGCAGATAATCGACTAAGGCACTACTCGCTCGAGTAATGTGCCTTAGTGAGTATGTTCGCTCATCTCTAATGGTGACAGATTCCCTTTAAATGTAATTTGTCAAAGCATATTAAAAATGTTGTGTTTGCTGAACATTTTCATATAGAATATACAGAAAATTTTATACAGCAACAAAACATATCAATCTAATCTAGTTCAATATGATGTAGAGTCATTTGTATCAACTTCGTATTATATGGCTAAAACTATGGAACATCAACAATATTACAGTTACTAAGCAATTTTTCATTCCCTCAGAGGTTTGTTCATTTATTTTAGAATACCATTTTCTATATACTTTAATGTTTCCAAATACAGAATATAAAATATGGAGTGCAATGTTTCCAGCATTGACTTTTTATGGCTCACTTATTTTCTTCCTTATTTGTATGCATGCTGAAATATAGTAAATAGAGGGAGCCAAGAGCCGAAACACGATAGTATTCAAATCAAGATGAAAATCCCCAAACAATTAATGATGTAACTATAGGGGTACAGGTTTTGTAGTACCAGCTGTATCATGGAGCATGAGGGGCATAAGAAGCCTCTCTGCCTTATTTTAGAAGTCCAGTACAATAAATTAGATGGGAAATCTGTTGGAAGGAGTGGGGTTGGGGATATGTTCGTTACAGATTTAGCATTACTCAGGCCAGGAGCTTTAAGTTATGCCTCTATTAGTCCTTTCTTTGCCTACACTATATTACCCAAACTCAACACAAAAGTATAGTTGCACTCAAAATTATACAATCCCCGCATTGCAAATTTGGTTTATTCAATAAATTTGCTAATTTTCAGCTATTTGCATTTAAAGATCAAATAAGAACGATTTAAATAGCTCAACACATCTAATATAACAAGTGGCTTCTCCAAATACAGCACAAAACAACACTTTTAATGACTACCGCAGTCTCAGAATCAGTCAATCCTTTCATGACAGGTATCTTTAGTACTTAGTAGATCAACCATTTGCTACAAACGTGATGCATAACCAGACATCAGTAGTCCTCAAGAATCTTAGCCAGCGTCAGTGCGTTCAGTATCTTTGTCAGTGTGTTCTATTTTTTATGCAGTTTGTTACAGATGCTGAGTGGCGGGCCGGAGGTGTCATGCCAGTCTGGCGCACTGTGGTGATACGGGGCAATCCACTGATTTGCCAATGGGTGTTGTAATTCTGTATGGTGTGTAATAACATCCTTAGTATCAGTTCATATGTGCAGACTATGTTTGTTAGCAGTTACCCCTCCCCCAATCTGGGCTGGGTTGAGCTGGGTGGCTGCATACTAGTCAGCATTGCACATTTAGCTGGTTCATATTGCTATCTGGCCCTCTACCGGAGTCTAATGGTGATTGAGCTGCCCTGTAGTTTATCAGATGGTGCATTTTTGGCTTCTTTTTCTGTGGGTTATGTCTTTGTGCATTTTTTTTTCTCACCTCTGTGATTTTAATTTAGTTAATAGTGAGATAGCATAGGTTCTGACAGACGCACAGTGGCCTTGCCGTGGCCTGTAAGCTTACGTGTCTTGGCCAAAATGCAGACTAACACCCGCATTTATCAGTGTGTGTTTTATTTTTCATGTTTTACTTTTTTATGCACTTTGCTATAGATGTGGAGCGAGCCCGGGATGTCTTGCCAGTGTAGCGCACTGTGGTGATACAGGGCACTCCACTGCTTTGCCAGTAGGGGTTGTAATCCTGTATAGTGTGTCTGTGGCTGACATCCTTGGTATCAGTTCACATGTGGAGACTATGTTTGTTAGCAGTCACCCATCTCCCAATCTGGGCTGGGTGGCTGTATACTAGTCGGCATTTGAACATTTAGCTAGCTCATATTGCAATCTGGCGCTCTGCTTTCTCACAGGGCCTATGGTGATTGAGCCGCCCTGCAGTTTATTAGATCGTGCATTTTTGGGCTTCTTTTTCTGGGATTAATGGTTTTTTTACCTTTTTTTTTCTCTCACCTCTGTGATTTTAAGATTAGTTCTGTTGAGCTATTTAAATTGTTCTTGCTTGATTGTTTTTTTGCAAAAGCTGAACGTTTGTAAATTTACTAAATAAACCTGATTTGTAATGGGGGTTTTATTGCAACTGTATATAATCTTGATACTGTATATACTCTTGCATGTATTTTCAACAGCTATAGTTGTTGTGAGCCATTTATTTATTTACAACCCCTGGCGATCCTAAGGCCAGCCTCACCCAGGTGCTAGTAAAAATGCAGCCTGAAAAAACTACTTTTTAATACACCTCATCATTGCAACGGGGGACGTGGTGCATTAAAAAGCGATGCAATGCACTAAAATAGAACATACAGCATTTGATTAGCGCAGCGTTAGATATGCTGCGCTAAACCACTAGTCTAAAAAGCCCATTGGATCTGATACAGTGATGACACAGCAGGCAGAGATGAGGAAGATGGCATAAATCGTGATTAACTGTACCTATGAGAAGCAATCTGGTTACATTATTTTTAGGAAATCATTGATTCTCCAGTAGACTTTTTGAGGTTTAGTGTTGAAAGAAAATCTTTATTTAAGCTAGCTTTTATTGATACTCATTCTTTTATAGTCCGGGACTTTTAAAGGATTGCAACAGTTTAATCAAAAGTGGACATTGAAGAGTAGAGTAGTGAACCTTCTTGACTGTTGTTTAAAGGGGTTGTCTCATGACATATTCTTCCTATCATGCAGTCACCCAATCCATGACTCATCCCAAAGTGTGGGATTCCATTCACCTCAATTCGACCACCAAAGGTAGCCAAGCTTGGGACCAACCATGACTGGGGTGTCTGCATCACAGTTGTAAGGCAGCCCCTTTATACGCCTGCTGTTGCTGTCCAAACACAAAACCTGAGAGAAACCCTTTTCATTCAAATTTGGAACAATTAGCTTGTGATTGATCAAGGCAGACCTCTTGTACCTAATAATAAGGTCCCTTGATCTTCTGTGGTCAATTCTGATTATCAGGTTGTGCCACAGAAAAGAAGCTCACCTCCGATCCCGGCACCACACTCTTTGGAGGAAGGTGTAGCCTTTTAATTTTACCAGAGCAGTATGAGAAATGAAAGCTGCGCTGTGATTGGTTGCTGTGGTCAAGAAAAACAGATTACTTTTTAGACGGCTTTCATAAATCTGTCCCATGATATTCTTCCTGCAACAGCAGTATTGCCAGAGGTGAGTTACTTTTCTGTGGCCCACCCTGTACCAGACTACTGTATGTGTCATATCATTGTTCACTACTAAAGATGTGCGAGCATACTCGCTAAGGACAATTACTCGATCGAGCATTGTCCTTAGCGAGTATCTCCCCGCTTGGAAGAAAAGGTTCGGGTGCCGGCACGGGTGAGAGGTGAGTTGCGGCAGTGAGCAGGGGGGAGTGGGGGGAGAGAGGAAGAGAGAGATCTCCCCTCCATTCCTCCCTGTTCTTCCCCGCCGCTCCCCGCCCGCCACCGGCAGCCAAATCTTTTCTTCCGAGCAGGCAGGTACTCGCTAAGGACAATGCTCGATCGAGTAATTGTCCTTAGCGAGTATGCTCGCTCATCTCTATGCACTACCATGAAGTGCTATATCTCTGCTCGGCTATATCTGTATGAACACAATATGTCATTACTATTTCAAAAATGACAAACTTTTCAAAATCCTCTATTTTATAAATGCTTCTTTCTTTTTTCCTGTTCATTGACTTTTTGATTTAAAGTCACGAGACCGATGGGCATTTGGGAATTCATTCTCTACACACATATATAAATCTGTAATAAAATACAATACAGAAGTTTATTAAAGGGGTTGCAATATAATAAAAAAGGCTCGGTATTTCTCCAGAAACAGCACCATTGCTGTTAATTGGCTGGGCTCGGTATTGCAGTTTAGCTCTATTGACACAAATCTCTTATGACACAAAATCCGGTTGGACACAAAACATGCACTATATTTTTATTACAGGAATATTGATATAAAAATGGAAAAGAAAACATTGAAAAGCTACATATTGTACCAGAACTTCAAAAGCAGGAATAATATCATGCACCACAGAGGAATATGTAGAACAGAACGTTGATTGACAGTTTTATCCTGTACTGTGCAAGGAGAAACTCTAAAACATGTTGTTGTCATAAGACTATGAGACTGAGCGGAGAATTCAGGCAGCTGAACAGATACAATAGAACAAGACATACATAATAGATCTTAATCGCTATTTCAGGCTTCATCTTCTCATTGAGAAGACAAGGGAACTGTTAGTTATATATGTGCTTTAGAAAGTTATACAAGCTTTCAGACATTACATATTGCCAAGTTAATCAGAAGAAATTGTGGATGTCTTAGGCCTCATGTCCATGGGGACAGATCCGCAGCGGGTCACCCACACGCATGTTCCACGCCCCATAGGGATGCATTGGACACCCGCAGGAAATCAAATACCTGCAGATGTCATTTTCCCTTGAGGCACGGATTGCGTGTGCGGGAAATCACCTGCGGCATGCTCCATTTTAGTGCGGGTCTCCCTCAGGCTTCCATTGATGCCTATGGAAGCCGTCCTGATCCGCAGCACACCCGCAGCTGAATTCCTGCTCTCTGGTGTTGGAGTGCGGGAGAGCAGGAGTTAAAAAAAAAAAAGAGTGCACGGCGCATGCGCGCGGCATGCTGCCAGCGATCCGAGCACATCTGCCGGGCCGAAGAAAGAAGATCTGGCTGCAACAGAGGGCAGATCCGCAGCGTCCGGACAGGTAAGTAATGCTTATTTTTAGGCCTCATGTCCGTGGGAAAGGAGGGACCCGCTGCGGGATTCTGCATGAAGAATCCGCGGCGCGCCTGATTTTCCCCGTGGACATGAGGCCTTATGCTGTGTAACAGTTGGGTGGACGTAATAACACTTTTACCCCTCCGTTCCCAACATCTATGGGTGCTGTGTGAATTACTGTATTTTTCGGATTATAAAATGCACTATAAGATACAACCCTGGTGTGGACAACAAAAAAGGACAGAAAAATCATACTAACTAAAACTGTCTTGCTGGTCTAAGGAGGTGGAGGGGGTAATATTGCAAGCTTTGCTGGTCCAGAGTATAACATCCTTTCTTGGTAATCTAGGCTAGGTGAGGCTTAAAGAAGTTTTCTGAGCAAATGCTATTGATGGCCTATCATATCAGTGCAGCGGGGCCAGACATTGTCAGTGGGGCCCGGAGCAGGAAGTCTAATAATCAGCATCACTTCCAGTGAAATCACTCAGATCTGCTCCAAAATCCTGGATAAAAGAGTGTAACATGCTACGCTATTTAGTCCAGGAAGGTTTCAGCTGACATGCCGTTAGTTGGCCAGACTCCATTATACTCAATGGGGTCTGTCTGGCACTGCATGTGTCTGGCATGTGCTGGATTCAGCATGTCCAGTATTTTTGTTGTTCGGCTCCGAGGATGGAGATGGACAATAGGAATACAAACAATGGAAATACAAGTGCAGATTTAAAAGGGTCTTTATTAGAGATGAGCGAACGTACTCGGATAAGCACTACTCGTCCGAGTAATGTGCTTTATCCGAGTACCTCCCCGCTCGTCCTGAAAGATTCGGGACGCGCCGCGGAGCGGGGAGCTGCAGGGGAGAGCGGGGAGGAACGGAGGGGAGATCTCTCTCTCCTTCTCTCCCGCCCGCTCTCCCCTGCTCCCCGCCGCAACTCACCTGTCAGCAGCGGCGCTCCCCGAATCTTTCAGGACGAGCGGGGAGGTACTCGGATAAAGCACATTACTCGGACGAGTAGTGCTTTACCGAGTACGTTCGCTCATCTCTAGTCTTTATGCATTTTTTTAAAATGATTTTAGGTACTGGTTTTATTTTATTCCCTGGAGGACCTTATATACACCACTGCAGGATATATATATATATATATATATATATATATATATATATATATACACACACACACATATATACACTGCTGCAGCATACACACATCTCTGCTATAAACACAGTATATACTCACACGCACAGCCCTACTACATACACATGCATGGGCTGCTGCACACACAGCACTGCTATATATGCACATAGTCTTCTGCACACATAGCTCTACTTCAAAAAGTTATTTTGATAATGACTATACATGAAAACATCAAAATATTTTCAGTGTGAATAAAACACCTGTACTTATTGCTCATATTCTACCTGAGTCTAGCTCCTCCCACTGATCATATGATGCTGAAAGAATAGTATCTTTCATTTCAACTGCATACTGCTGAGGTCAGGACCTGCAGAATAGGAGGAGTTTTCCACTGGTCCCTCTGACAGCATTTCTTCTTCTGCCCCACACAGATTGGTGCGGGCAGGGAGGACTGTGTAGTCAATGGCTCACATAGTGATCAGCACTCTGCCTGATCAGTAAGAAAGTAGTCAGGAGTGTCTGGCACTGCAGGACGCTCCTGTCTTCAGACCATAAACCAAAAAAAAGGAAAAATGTTAGCACTTGCCAAATATGTCTATAGGTGCATGTTAGACAATGTCTGCGACTAAACAGTACAAGCAGAAACACATTGGCAACAGCAATCAAATACATGTTTTATAAGAAAAATACATAGCTCTAATGTATATACTAACCATATTAGAAAATGCAAGGTTCTTAGTATATACATTACAGTTATGTATCTTTTCTGATGTATTTGAGTGCTGTTGCTATATGTTTCTGCTTGTACGGTTTAGTCGCGGACAATGTCTAACAAACACCTACAGATTTATATTTAGAAAGTGCTGACTTTTTCCTTTTCTTTTTTTGTGTGGCATGCACGGTGGTGGAAGCTTGATAAAGACCAACAGGTCGAAACGTCGCTGCTATGTTTTTATATGTTATGGGTGAATAAACATTTTAACTATTTTGCAACCTTTGATGCTGCCACTGAGTCTCGATTCTGGATTTAACCTGGGAACACGTTCAAGTTCTTGTGTGGCTTTTGCATCTCTAGGGTCCTACCAGTACTGGTGTTACAGAGTGCTGTTGGAAAATTTGATCTTTTTGCGGTGGTGGAGTCATGGCTGCCTCTGACTTTTTGTGCACTCCCTCCTGTCTATTGTCTCATTACTTGTACCATATAAATTGGTATCCTAGTATCCTTGGTTTTATTTGTAGACTTAGGCTCAAGAGCGATGTATTCCAAAAGGTAGGAACCCATCTTCCCCAGGTTATAATTAAACCACATGCCTGGTATTAGTGTTTGGACCCATCTGAAAGCATGGCCACTTGGACGTTGGTGGATGGGCCAATATACTTTAATCAAACTACATACTGAGAACTTGCATCTTATAATGTGTTTAGTATATACATTAGTGTGATGTATTTTTCTGATAAAAATGTCTTCGGTTCATAAGATGCACATACTTTCTAGCAAGATTCTTTCTTGCTAAAAGTGCTTCTTATAGTCTAAAAAATGTGATACTTTGTGTGATATTTGTTGCTGAAAGTTCAAAAAAAATCTTAAATTGTCTCAGACTGAACAGACATTATAGTTCCATCTCAATCACCTATTACAAAACCTTGGTGGGTGTAGTGTATATATTCATAAGTAGTTTCTAAATCAACCTCCAATTAAAGTCAGCACAGCAGACGACACTTTACATTGAAGCACAAGTAGTACATTTGACTGATGTAACTTTATTATCACTGGAGGGAAGTGTTAAAAGGGTCGTTATTTTTGAAGCACTTTTCATGCCCTCCTGGCTCAAACTGTATTTTAGCAATATACCTGTCATGGTACTAGAGCACTGTTTTAGTGCTCGGGAGCCTTAGGATGTGACCCATGATGTCATTGAGTCTCCTGGCCCAGTGATATCCTGTCCCACGGGCTTCTAATATTTACGCTTATGGGACGTCACTAATGACATCTTGTGTCGAGGCCTCCTAATGGCTGCAGCAGTCACATAGGCAAACAACCTCGTGACCACGGCAGACAGAAAAGAAACCACCAGAGGATGGAAAAGGTAATGGGGTAGCAGCATATAAGCACATAGGTGAGTATTAATTTGTTTTGATTTGTATATTTCATGCCCCCCACTCCCACCTATATATACGTATTGTTTTCAAAAAGAGCGACAGCTGTGCTCTACTGCCTGAGCCAGGATAAGTAGCTTTCATACTGACAATAGAAAAGGGGAAATTGTGCAATGCTGGCCCAGCAAAGAGTGAGAGGTCATCGGTGTAATTTCTTTCCTGTTACAAACTCTGTTGATTTCCTCATTGGCGCATACTCTGTTAGTTGGCGCATACTCTGTTCTGTAGAGTGTGAGAAAGAGTTCCACTAAGGACGCTTTCACACAATCGTTTTTATGTTCAGTTTTTTGTGAGCCAAAACCAGGAGTGGATCCAAAATACGGAAGACATGCAAATTTTTCCATTATACTTTCTCTCCACTTCCTGGTTTTGGCTCACAAAAAACGTAACATATAAACTATTGTGTGAAAGCGCCCTAAGAGTTGCCTTCAGAAAGCAGTACGATACAAAAATCTACAAGTGTGAAATTGTAATTAAATAAAAAATTATGATTAAAACATTGATAAAAGTAAATGATCACAATATCACATCAAAATGATAAGTTTTGCAAAAACCTGAATACTTGAAGGGAGGTTCTAGTACCCTGTTATACCGCCTCTAGCTTGGATACAAGATGTGATACAGGTGGGCATGGAGGCTCTAGTACCCTGTTGTACCGCCTCTAGCTTGGATACAAGATGTGATATGGGCGGGCATGGAGGTTCTAGTACCCTGTTGTACCGCCTCTAGCTTGGATACAAGATGTGATGCAGGTGAGCATGGAGGCTCTAGTACCCTGTTGTACCGCCTCTAGCTTGGATACAAGATGTGATACAGGCAGGCATGGAGGCTCTAGTACCCTGTTGTACCGCCTCTAGCTTGGATACAAGATGTGATGCAGGTGAGCATGGAGGCTCTAGTACCCTGTTGTACTGCCTCTAGCTTGGATACAAGATGTGATGCAGGTGAGCATGGAGGCTCCAGTACCCTGTTGTACTGCCTCTAGCTTGGATACAAGATGTGGTACGGGTGGGAATGAAGGCTCTAGTACCCTGTTGTACCGCCTCTAGCTTGGATACAAGATGTGATACAGGTGAGCATGGAGGCATACAGGGTCCGTATGGTATCGAGCGGCATATTGCTCCACATTTGCTGTAACTGAGTCTCTAGATCGTGCAAAGTTATAGGCTGTTGAAGTTGGAGATGCAGATGGTCCCATACATGTTCTATGGGTGATAAATCTTCTGATCGGGCAACCATGGAAATGTGACAATGCTGTGGAGACATTCCTGTGACCCCTTGTGTGTGCAGCCAAGCATTATCCTGCTGAAAAATGCCTGTTGGAAGCCACCATGAGAGGCAACATATGTGGCTGCAGGATGTCCTAAACATATTGCTGAGCTGTCATTGTCCCTCACAGCATTACTAGGGTTGAACGACTGTCGTATGCGATTGCCCATCCGGACCCTAGCATTGAAGGCAGTGTGCTGTTCCACAGCAAAGGCAAGATTGGGTCACTCACTGGTATGGTCTACAGATATGAATATAGCTGTCATCACAGACCAAACTAAAGCTGGATTCATCACTGAAGACAACATAGGTCCACTCCATAGCAGTCCAGTTTTGTCATAGATGACATCTATGTATACAGAGGTGATGGTGGGTGGATATCAAAGGCATTATATGTAATGGCACCGTGAGACCAAATGTCCATCAGTCAAGTCCTTGGAAATGGTTCTGACAAGGGGCCTGTATCAATGGTCCCACCTGTCTCTGCATGATAGGCAATGACATATTGGAGCTTCTGGTGCTTGTTGGGTGATCAGACAATCTTTTCTACAGGTAGTCTGTTGAGGGCGTCCTGAGCCCGGTCACCTTCTGTGCCTTCACACATTCACTAGTCCCAACACCTCTTACCAGCCTGGTCAGAATGGCCCAGGTGGCAGGAAATTCGTAGATATGACTATTCAGCTTCTTGAATTCCAATAATATGCTCTCTCTAAAAATGTGTTAACTGGGCAAAATATCTTTGATTGCATTGTAGAGGTATGTCTGATGGTCAAGAGGCTCTACACAAGTGGAAAAAGAGGTCCACTACACCTTAGTAATCTCTTTTTATAGGCCATGCGTAGAACCACTTTTAGGGACTCAGATGTCAAGACCGATCTAATTATGCCATAACTCTAATCATTTGCATATCTGCCTGAGATGTCACTGCATGCTGAGTCTTGCTACAAAATGGCAACTCCTCCTAGGTACTGTTTTTTTTTTACATAGGGCATATTAGATACATTAGGAAGGAGCTTTGCCCATAGAATATTACAGTCATAGGGAATAAGTAATAGATAGAAAAGGCCAGGGAAAGGAACAAACAGACATGTGAAATGAAAGAGGTGTTGGAATACCAGTTGGGGACTCATACCGTATAAGCCAGCTTAGGTACAATATGTGTAGGAAGTAAATTTCCAATAGGCATTTTAAAGTTTGGAGGGAGAGTATCAGATGTAAAAGGAGGAGAGTCCTAGAAGAGAAAGGAGTTGCAAAAGCACATAGAAGAACTGACATAGTCAGTTGGGAGGGAGCATTGAGTCATGCAGAACAGTTAAAGGGGTCCTTTGGGGAGATTACATTCTTACTGGGACCTGTGGTGTCGGAATCTCCCCATCTGGTGTGGTTACAACATTGGATCACATGATAAGGACACTGTTTGTGGCAAAGCAGATTTAAGTTTTTATATAACAACATGTGTTTATTCTTGGACTTTTTGGAATTCTTAGGAATTTCAATTCACTGTGTCTTCACTAACATATTAGCAAATCACTCCTAGTCTTTAAACAATATATATTTTTGGATGTATTACATATTTAAAGCACAAATGAATATAAATATATTTACAGTATTGCATGCACAGAACACAAGTTACAAGTAAGTAATTCTGAGATTGCTAATGTTGCAGAACTGTATATGTATATCAATGTTTTTTTTATCTTTGGACTTCAGGTGAACCTACTGACTTGCTGTAACTGATGATGCACAAAAGAAACAGTTAAAAGATGACTTTAGTTCTGCCGTATCCACAATTCACAGGCTAATTTGCTAGTAAACATGTCTTGCTGGCGTCGTACACCTTCACAGAATAGTCGTGCCTGGTATATTTTTAGATTTGGCGCAGTTTTCCTAGACTCTTCTCCAGCACTCATCAACATGCTTCAGGGATATTAACTATAGGTAACTTTAGCTACTATTAAGTCTCTGTGCTGTTTGATCATTATTGCAGCAACCATCCCATGGATATACAGTAGCGTATTGATAAGGAGCTTTATCTTCTGTCTGCTAGTAGCTCACTAGTAATGATTCTTGACAGTTGTCCTGGGGAAAGCAAACAGCAGAGAACATTTAGGTTCAAAGATTTACAGGTAGCTGCACAGTAAAAGTTGTTTACACCTAAAACATCCAATAATGGTATATTATGAGGATTTTTACGATCTTTGCTCAGAAACATAAATTCTTGGACTAAAAAAAAAAGCAACAAATGACCTGAATCTGAATGAACAAAAGTACAATTGCATTTACAGTATAGCTACTTTTCATCCATTTCCAGTCCTTCCTGTGATAACTTACGTTAGCTATTATTTTGTACATTATAGCAACATTGTAATAGATTATAACTCCGCTATAGAGTTTATCAACACACAACCTTTATCTCATCAAAATATTTAGAGATTTGTGTAACATTTGATAAATTGCTACTAACAACATATTTACTCCACAAACATAGAAGGCCATTCTTTATAGATGTTCCAGCTCCTAGGTGACTAATGGTCTGAGCATTAACATACACACATATCACGTTGCTGACAGCACCATGGTTGCACACTATTTGTCAGTCAGAGGCTTGACAGAGTATATAAAAATGGATGCCTGAGAGAATCAGTCTTAGATCCATTACAAAAAATAAACAGGTGCACTATGCCATCCATTAGGTTTTGCTGAATATATTAAGTAACACAATGGTGGCTTAAATTGAATACCTACTTTCAGATATTATCATACTTAATTGCATTGTTTGGCCTAAGGTTAGGGTGCTGCCATACATGCAGGCTTTGTTTGGGTATTTTGATGCGGTTTTGGAAGCCAAAATCAGCTGTGGAAAGAAGATAAAGTATAAGGCTTGGTTCACACAGGGCGGATTTGCCGCAGTAATTCCATCCGGGATTTTGCCGCGGCAAATCCGCCTGCCTGCGGTCGCTAATTCCGGAATTAGCCAGCCATGGGGACGAGATTTCTCAAAAATCTCGTCCACACGGGGCGGCAAATCCATTGGGGCAAAGCCATCAGAAGCCAGCGCTGCAGCACGGATTCGCTGTCCACAGCATGTCCATTCTTTTTTTTTTCCATTGTGGCCGCACTCTCCTCTATGGGAATACTGGCCACAACGGAAAAGCGTGCAGCCAAGCCGCTCCAAAACCCGTGGCTTAGTGCCGAGGGTTTTAAAGTAGCACTTTCCCAGCGGAAAGCTTATAGTTTTTGGCTGCGGCCAAACCACAAGATTTGCGCCAGGAATACGCTGTGTGGGAACCTAGCCTAAAGGATGGACAGGACTTCTCTTATTTTGTCAATCTACTCCTGCTTTCACTTGTTACATAGCTTAAAAATAGAGAGAGGTCCATCAAGCTCAACCAGTTTGATCCATTATCCATCATTATTTACTAGATTAATTGTAATCCTCGTTGCTATAATTTAAATTAAGCGTATAGTCCTTTTTTATGTTTTTGTCCCTACCATTACTATCTCTTGCGTAGGGAATTCCATAGTTTGAATATTCTAACTGTAAAGAAACCCTTTCTATATAGATGACAGAATCGTCTTTCCTCCACCTGTAAAGAGTGGTCCCGCCTCCTTTCCACCATCCTTGAGAAGAATAAATAATCTACCGGTACTTTGCATTGACCACACATATCCCAAATATAAGACCTACATCAAAAATAAGCCCTGGCATGATTTTTCAGGAGTTTCAGAGAGGCTTAAAATATAAGGGCTACCCCAAAAATAAGCCCTAATTACAGTATATATAAAAAAAAGTCAATAGGAATGCATTAGGTGCATGAAAAGGGCCATAAAACCGCAATTGCTGCATTTTTACAGAGCTTTTCACATAGTTCAGCCAAGTCACTTACCCAGCAGGCTTGATCCAGGTCCTTCCTGCTGCTCTCCTAAGCCCCGATGTGGTGCTCACAGTCCTCATCTGCCCACACAGGAACATTTCCTGGTTACAGGATTCATGAATCCCATCTCCACGAAATGATGGCTGTGATTGGATCTTCGCTGCATTGATTGGCTGAGCAGCACTCGAAGAACCAATCACAGTCATCGCTTTGTGGAGGCGGGATTTATGAATTGCCTGTGCCATTTGAAGCATGTAGCATATATATTTTGCTCTCTCTCTCGCAACCAATACAAGGATCTCTCCCATGATCTGTTTATACTCAGGACTGCAACGGTAAAAAGTGGGCATCCGCTACATCTAGAAGAAAGCAGGTTTCATCGCCAATACAGAAAAGGGTTCTTTACTGTAAGAGTAGTGAGACTGTGGAACTGTCTGCCTGAGGATGTGGTAATGGCAAAATCCATAGAGGAGTTTAAAAGGGGACTTGATATATTTCCAGAGGGGAAGGATATTACAGGATATACATCTTAGGTTAATTGTTAATCTGGGTATACAGCCAGGTAGGAACTATTAGGGGTTGATCCAGGGATTAGTCTGATTGCCATTAGGGAGTTGGGAAGAGGCTCCTACCTCTTGGGGTTTTTGCCTTCCTCTGGATCAACAACATAGGATAAACAGGCTGAACTAGATGGACATTGTCTTCATTCGGCCTTACATATTATGTTACTATGTTTACCCACTGTCCCCTGCTCCCTACACCTGTACCTTCCATACAAGGCTGTTTCGTGGTACAATTTGGCATACCTTTGCAAAATCTAGATATATCACATTGGCAGCATGAGCAACATCCAGCTTTGCACTTTCTTCCGCAAAGAAACCAAGCATATTACTTAGGCACAACGTGTCTTTAATGAATCCATAGAGATGATCAATTATTAGATTACTGGCCTCTATATACTTTTGGAGCCCATCTCTTAGAATTACTTTTTAATATTTTACCTTACACAGATGTCAAACTTACTAAGATAATAATTGCACAGTTCCACCTGTTTACCTTTCTTATATCTTGGTCCAGAATTAGCTATTCTCCAATCCCGTGGCACTGACCTTGCTACAAGAGAGTCTGAGAAGAGGAGGTAAAATATTCTACCAATTTCTGAACTCAATTCCCTCAACACCAGTGGATGAATGCCATCTGGGCCAGCAGCTTCACCAAGATTTCATTTGATCAGACACATCTGCACTTCTTTTTCTTAGGTTAAGAGTATTGAGTGGAGAGCCCTGATTACTGGCCCTCTGAATAATATCTGCCCTGGCAGATGAAAAGTTTGTGTTTATTATCTCGGCCTTCTCTTTATCCTCTACCGTTATTTTCCCGCTTTTATCTTTTAGATTGATAGTATCGAATTGGAATTTTTGTATTATTGAGAACTTTTTAACATCATTAGCAATTGGTTTTCTGTGGCTAAATTTGCTAGCTTTAATTCTTACATTTCTTGTTGAGTTCTTTATAAGCTTAGTCGGCTTTTTATGAACCCTCCACCTTTAAAGTTTTAGATGCTTTTCATTTTTGTGTTATTATGCTCAGCGCTTACCTTTTCAGCCCTATTGGACTCCTTTTACTTCTGGACATTTTGCTACCCGAAGGTATAAATTTATGACATGATTTCTGTAATCTATCTTTGAAAACTCAGCATTTAGCTTTAATATTCCCATTAACAATAGATGATCTCACTCTACAGTATTAAGCTCTTCCCTTTGTGGATTGCATTTTGATTTTCTAAAGTTCTTGCTCTTTGTACCTCCCATTTCTACTGTTTTATGGAATATTATTTCAAAGCTTATGATGTTGTGATCCCTGTTACCCAAGTGCTCCTAGACCAGCAAATCTGATATTGTATCCAGTCTGTTTGTCAAGACCAGATCCAGCAAATTATATCCCTTGGTTGGTTCATCAACCCCCAAAAGGATTTGAATTATGCATAAAAACATACAGCTTCTAGTACAACCAGTGGTATATATGTCCCAATTAACGTAAGGATAGTTAAAACCCCTTATATTAAGGGTGCATAGTGCTAAGGTAGCAGAAATTCAGTCCTAAGCTCTTGCTCATGACCTGAAGGTTGCGAGTTCAATCCCTGAATGGTTCAGGTATTGACTAAGCCTTCCGTCCTTCCAAGTTTAGTAAAATGAGTACCCAGCTTGTTGGGGGGAGGGGGGGGGGATTAATAAATCAAATCACTGGAAAGCACTACAGAATAAGTTAACGCTATACAAATAAAGATTTATTGTAGCATGTCATCCTCAGTCTGTTGAGCTATATTCGGTGGTCTATAACGAGCTCCAATAGAAGTCTACCTGTTATTATCCACTCCATGGATATTCACCCATAAAGACTTCACATTGTCTCTGCTGTCCTCAATGTCATTATTCAGTACAATCTTAAAATGGATTTTCCCAATTTTCCCCTTTTCTATCCTTTTGCCATACACTGCAGCCCTGCACATTACATACTCTGCCTTGGCTCTCATTCAACTAAGTTTCTGTTCTGTCCACTACATCAGAATCATGTCTGTCATTAGGATCTCCAATTTGTCTATTTTATTAACAAGACTTTTTGCATTTTACCAGCAAACATCTGACATGACTTGCACGAAAATTAGCCTTTAAAATATGCAAAACTGCATGTGAGAATAGTAATGTATCTGCCTGCAAATATTATATTGGCCGTAATGAATGGCTCATAAACTACATGAACTTGCTTTTTATTTACTGTTACAGCAACAATGTTTCTTTTTCTTATCTTCTATTAGCATGCAGCACTTGTGTCCATAGTCGACTAATCCATCAAGATGGCTGCCCGTATTGGTAAAATTGAGCTTTTTGATTGTGCTGTGGACAGCTGGCTGCTGTACCCTGAACAGCTGGAACAATATTTTACAGCTAATGGTATTGCTACTGAGCAGACAGTGCCAGTGTTATTAAGTGCTCTGGGGCTGGAGCGTGTGTCCTGTTGTGCAGTCTGACTGCCCCTTTGAAACATACTGAATCCAGTTTTACAAACCTTGTAAAGATCATACAGGAGCATCTGGCACCTAAACCTTTACTGATTGCTAAGTCTTTCAGATTTTACAAGCAAAATCAAAACAAAGCAAATCTAATGCAACATATGTGGCCGGACTTAAAAGAATGTCGGAAGGGTGCCAGTTTTGAGCAGGCCTAATTTGGGGTATATTGAAAGAAAGCATCCAGAAAAGACTTCTAACTGCAGCTTTCAAAAGCTCTCTGGAAATAGCAAATCCATGGAGACATTGGAGGTAAATACACTTAATATGCACTCAAGAGTGGAAGTGAACGCAAATAAACTGACACCAATAGCTAAGCAAAGTGTATCTGAACAAAGGAAGCATTGCTATCATTGTTGTGCTCCAAGACCTGTCCAATGTAGGAGAGGGTTAACAAGAGTATGTAAAGTAAAAAGACTTAGCGAGTGGCCAGAAAGAAAGCATCTGCGAACGTGTATTCAATAAAGAAGGGAAGGGCAAGGGAACATTTTGAGATTTGCAGCAATATTTTTTATGTTCAAATAGTCTGGAGAAAGTAAATAATTTTCGAATTTGCCAATGCAGAACTATAAAATAAGAAATCAGGGGTCTTATTGTATTGCGGTGTATTATACAATGCATCACCTGGTTGCCAGTGGGGAGAGGGAAATATAAGGAGCTCGGCAGCTGTAATTTTCACTTGTAACTGTCTCTTGCTTCTTGATCAAGTTTTCTAATCTCATGTATAGAAGACTGCATGGAAAGACAACCCCTTCCCCCTTATCTATACTTGGCACATAATGTTGTAACAGCCCAAATTAGACACACGGACACCAAAATTGGTATAAAAGGAGTGGCCACAGCTTATTTAATAGAAAAACACACCAACCCTGAGGGAGCAGAAATATTTTACTTCCAGTACTTAGAATGCTTATCCGCTGCCCGTCTGGACAGCATGCATGTAGGTTCTCATCACCTTCAGGGTTCAAACCCGCCAGCTGTGACAATCTGCAAGATAAGGAAAAAACAGCACTACTTGTCCAAAATAAATGAAACTCCACTGAATCATCATCACTTATCAAGGGGAGTGGTGGGTGGGTGTTCCTCACAGTGTCCTGGGGGTAAGAGGGAGACTACTCCCCGACCATCTCTTTTTTATTAACCCAACCCTACCTCTTCACCCATGAACTCTAATCATGCCAGGTGCCTCTTTATCTAGTTACCAGGGAAATAATGTAACACTTCAACGATCCTGCAGTCTAAATCTCCTTCACCATACGGTTTGGAGACTACAGACCTAGGCAGCACAACAACAAGAAATTCTGAATTCTCATCCAGTCACTTAACATTTATTGTTTAATCCTGTAATTCCTTCAAAATATCTAATAATAGTTTTTTCAATTAGATGCTTGCATATCGGTTTCCATATCTCCCACAGACTTGACTGGAGAGAGCCTTCCACATGATGGGCTACTGTTCAATTCATTCTGTAGCCTATGCTGGCAGGAGATTTTTGTAATAAGTGGATTTCCAGAAGTCATACTATCACCTATCAGACATTTATGGCATTTCCAAAAACAAACGCTATGAAAGCTGCATTGCGATAGGCTAAACATTTAGCAAAAGTGTGGGAATATCCTCTTCACCTGTAGTGTCAGGTTATATCAAGTTTATTCTGTATTTATGCTCCATTTAGGCTGTAAGCTCCTAAAGGGGTTTTGTCATTAGGAAAAAAATCAATACTTAACAATTCCTCCCTCGTCAGTCTTCTTACCGCATCTTCTCCTTACTGATCTTCTCCTGGCTCCTCCTGGGTCACATCACATTCAGCCGGCCAGATCCTCTTCTTCCTGTGAGGAGCCATACATTGCCAGTATTCTGCTTCCTTTAGGTCAGTGTACACTATGTCACTAGTGACATAGCGTTCACTGCCTAGTAGGAAATGCTGAATCCTATGCCACACAACTGCTGCGACTGCGCATGTGCGATGTCTCACCATAAGTGTTCATATGCTATTGCTGCCAGACAGCACACATGCGCAATTGTGGCGACAGCTCGGCATAGGATTCGACATTTCCTACCAGGCAGTAAATGCTATGTCATTAGTGACCGGTACATTGACCTGCAGGAAGCAGAATGCCAGCAAAGTATGCTTTGTCACAGGAAGAAGAGGATCCTGCCGGCTGGAGGTGAGGTGACCCGGGGGGACTGCATAAGACAGGAGAATATCAGTGAGGAGAAGATGTGGTAATAAAGACTGCCTGGGGAGGAATAGGTAAGTTTTTTTTTTTTTTTTTTAATGACAAACCCCTTTAAGGATGGGATTCGTTCTCCTTTCATCTCATTGTTTGTTGATTTGTTTTAATTGCTTGACATTTTATTTGCTGCTTACCCAATTATAAAGCACTGCTGATTATGTTCGGATTATGGAATTAAAGATTATCATTATTAGGATATGCCGGAAACGTCTGATAGGAGAGAGTCTCAGCAGTGGGAACGCACTCTTATCAGACATTTGTGGCATATCCTGTGAAATGTTCCCTCTTGGTAAAGTTAAACATACACAGATGAGAATAAAGTTGGCCAAACACACTGATATTAGCAAGATTGCTTAATGACTTAGAGCAGCTTCAAACTGGCTCATGCGCAAATACATTAGGGCGTGTACCAGTGATTTTCTATCTTTGGACTACTATAAAAAAAAAAAAAAAAAGCGGAAAGATAGGTCCTGCCCTATCTTTTCTCGCATATAAAAAAGCTACGTGCAAGAAAAATAGGGCAAGTCCTCTCTTTTTTAGCACATAGTAATAATACGCGAGAATCCCTAGTGAAAACAAAACCATTGAAATCAATGGTTTTGCTTCGTCCTGTTTTGCGGCCGTGATTTTCACGCCAGCAAAACGGAACAAAATCAAGGCCATGTGTTTAAGCCCCTATTGTGTTTGGGGTTGTATGAGGAACAGTGATATCAATGGAAAGAAGGATTGTGCCGTCGGATTTTAACATTCCCAAACCTTTGTCCCCCTTGGAAGTAAGCCGCTGCATATGGGTTTGCAGTAGTTTATACCTCTCTCTCATTCCAAAAAAAGTATGCATGCTTGCCATTCAGAGGATATGTGTTTATGGCGAAGCTGGCGGAGATAGCTGTCGAATAAACAAGCATTTGGCTGGGAGCTGTCCTGTGTGCATGGCTGCTGGTCAGAAAGCAATCAACTTACAGTACTTTTCCAACAGAGCAAAATCAAAAGTGCCATAAGGTGATAATGCTCACTTACCATTGTGCATTAGGAGATAAGTAGGTCATATTGAGTCGCTGCTATGGTATATATGATATGCATATGCTCTATCTTCGTAGATTACACTACACATGAACATAGACATCATTTATATATATTTTTTCTGGCTCTCCTAATTTGATTAGATGGGTTGTGACAGGTGATATTTATGGATGCATAATGCATCCATTGTAGGAAGTCTGCTTTTAATTTGTTTTCTATCTATGTGTGGTACTGTTGGGCACCTGACATATGCAATTATCTTGTGTTATCATTACATGGTATCTGACATCTGCACTCATCCGGTGTTTGTCATCTATGCACGTACACATATAGCATATTTTTGCATTAATGTGGGGTGTAGATGCACTCACTTAACTTGATGGTTGGCACCTGGCCACTATGCAGTGCTAGAATCTGATGACTTCTGCTCACAGTTATGAACCATAGTAACTCTCAAATCAAATAATGTGTAAAACACTATTACAGGTTGTTCTTATAGCTGAAAAGAAGAAATATGTTCATCTAATTCAGCCTGTTAACCCCCAATGCTCATGCAGAGGCAGGCAAAAAAACACAAGAATTAAAGGCCAATATTCCTCATTTCAGGGGGAAAAAAGTCCTTCGCGACTGAAATCTGGCAATCCGAATAATCCCCAGATCATCGACCCATCTGAAGTAATCAGTGACTATAACATGTTATTTTAATACACTCACAAAGGCACCTATTAAACTCTTTTAATGAATTCACCATCACCAAATCCTCAGGCAGAGAGTTCCATAGTCTCACTGCTCTTACGGTAAAGAACCCCCTTCTATGTTAGTGTAGAAACCTTCTTTCCTCTAGACATAGAGGTCACCCACTTGTTACAGTGACATTTCTGGGCATAAACAGATCATGGGAAAGGTCTCTGTATTGTCCTCTGATATATACCATTTCCCCCATAATAAGACCTACCCAGACAATAAGCCATATCATAGTTTTCGGGAGAGGCTTAAAATATAAGCCCTCCCCCCAAAAATAAGCCTTGGCTAACCTACATGAAAAATAAATAAATACTCACCTTGTCCACGGCGTCCCGATGCCTCGCAATTGTCTCCAGCGGCACTGCGGCAAGCTGCAGTGTCCTCCACGCTGACATTGCAGTTTCTTTCTGGTGACAGAGCTTTAAATACCCCACCTCCAGCAAAAGCGAGCTCTGTGATTAGATCGAGTGCCAGCCAATCACAGCCGGCGCTTGATCATTCACAGCCATTCAATGAATGACATTACTGAATGGCTGTGATTCGCTCATCAAGCGCCCGCTGTGACTGGCTGGTGCTCAATTATATGTGTCAGGGATTGCATGGATAGCTTGTGGTAGTGCGTTCCAGAGGACTGGTGCTGCTCTGGAGAAGTTTTGGAGGCAGAAATAAGAGATTCCAATTAAAGGGCGCTTAATCTGATTTAGTTAGCGGAGGGCATGGCTGGGTGGTGGATTGAGATGAGTGATGCAATATAAGGCGGCGTGGTGCTACAGAGAGCTTTGTGGATGAGGGTAGTTAGTTTGAATTGGATTCTGTATTTGATGGACAGCCTGCGCAATGACTGGCACAGGGCAAATGCGACCGAGTAGTGGCTGGACAAGAAGGTGAGCCTGGCTGATGCATTCAGGATGGATTGGAGGGAGGAGAGTCTAGCGCAGGTGAGGCCAATCAGCAGCGAGTTTCAATAATCAAGAGGATAGTGGATGACGGCAACAGTGAGCATTTTTAGTGTGTCCACGGTGAGAAAAGGGAGAATTCATGTTATTGAGTTTCAGTTGACATGTTCGGACAATAGATTGGATGTAGGGGGTAAAGGAGAGATAGGAGTTGAATATAAAACCAAGACAACAGGTGTGCTGTCTGGGTATTATGGTGGTGCCACATACCGAGATGGAGATGTCAGGATGAGGTTGGTTAGCAGAGAGTGGAAACAGGAGTAGGTCAGCTTTTGAGAGGTTCAGTTTTATGTAGAGAGAAGGCATAGTGTTAGAGACAGCAGACAGAGAGTCGGTGGCGTTCTGAAGGAACGGTGCTGTGATATCACAGGAGAAGGTGTATAACTGGGTGCCATCAGCATAGAGATGGTACTGATAGCCAAATCTCTTGATTGATTGTCCAATAGGGTCTGTGTAGATAGAGAAGAGGAGGGGGCCGAGAATTGATCCCTGGGGAAGCCCAACAGCAAGGGGAAGAGGAGAGAAGGTAGACCCTGCAAAGAATACGCTAAATGAGCGGTCAGATAGGTAGGAGGAGGACCAGGAAAAAGTGGTGCCCTTTAGGCTGATAGAGCAAAGCATATTGAGTAGGAGTTTGTGGTCAACAGTGTTAAATGCTGTGGAGAGGTCGGAGAGGATCAGTAGAGAGTAGTCACCCCTCGATTTAGCTGTCAAGGGGTTGTTTGACACTTTTGTAAGGGTGGTTTCTGTTGAGTGTAAAGGGAGTAAGCCGGACTGTAGGGTGTTAAGGAATGTTTTCTGAGAGATAGCTTATAAGGTGGGAGTAGACCAGGCATTCTAATAATTTGGAAATGAAGGGGAGATTTGAGATGGGTCACTAGTTGGCACCATCCGTCGAGTCAAGAATGAGTTTCTTTAGCAGTGGGGATATGATAACATGTTTGAATGCGGAGGGGAAAATGCCAAAGGTCAGATAGAGGTTGAATATAGTGGTGAGGTAAGATATGATAACTGGGGAGAGGGATCTGAGGAGGTGTGAGGGAACAGGGTCACTAGCACAGGTGGTGGGGTGAGCTAAGGAGAGAAATTTGGAGATTTTTTCCTCTCTCATTGATCTAAGTACAGAGACTGAGCAGGAGCTAAATGCAGTGCTGATGAGACTAGGGTCAGGGCTAGTCTCTGATTGGGAGGTCATTTTTGAAGTAAGCAGCCAGGTCTTCAGGATTGAGATCCATCACTGGTGGCTGCAATTTAGGGCTGAGAAGGGAATAAAAAGTGCCAAAGAGTCACTTAGGGTTGTGAGATAGTGAGGAGATGAGAGAGGGGAAGTAGACTTGTTTGGCATGGTGGAGGGCTAGGTTGTAGGTTCTGAGCATGAATTTGAAGTGGAGAAAGTCTGCAGACTTTTGTGACTTTCTTCACAGCCGTTCAGCATACCTAGAGCACTGTTGGATGAAGCATGTTTGAGACGTGAGCCAGAGTTGCCGCGGTCTGTGTCGGATGGCTTGAGTAACGGGGAAGGGTGGCCAATATCTTTACATAGTTATTAGAGTGTCCCCTTGTTACAGTCCTGGGTATAAATAAACTAGTAATTATTAGAAAATTATAGTACCAGTGTTTCTGGTGGTACAATGCGCCACACAGCTCTGCTACATGCATGTCAAACACACAGCTCTGTTATGCATATTAGCTACACGTAATTTACGAACTTCAGCAGCTCACTGAGGAGACATGTTTGCTCGTAGCTTTCGCATATATGCTGCACGGGATTTACAAATTTCAGCTGGTGGTTAAGGTGAAATCATTGCTTGTCGCTGTGTCATGTAAGCTGCATTAGCTTCCCGGCAGCGTTGAACCCTCTGTGGTGATGTTTGCGCGACAGAGACCATTTGTTTCAACACTGGACAATGGTTTATGATAAGAAGAAGGTTCGACTGGTATTGGCAGCATCAGCACTTGAGATGACCTGAGATCACATTCAGGAGACTATGAAGATAGTGGTGAAGGACTATGCTTCAATGTTGTTGGTTAATATGCACCACCAGCTATGTACACTATCTGGTCAAAAGTATTCAAACACTGCAGAAAATCAGCAAATATGCAAATACTGAGTTTGCTGAACGGTACGCTGGGAAGGGCATGGGTAAAATAAAAAGCTGCTCATTTTGTAATAGCTATTCATTCATCCGATCGACCACTTGTGGGGCAAACTGGAGTTATGGCACCGCCACCCACGTCCATCCTCACTGCAATCTCTTCTCACAGCCTTGCATGAGGAATGGCGAGCTATACCTGCCCAGACTTACAGAGAACATGTGGAAAGTATGCCTTGACATGTTTGTTTGAAAAGTGAATCATCTAATGCAAATAGAAAAATTAATAGCTGAAGACTCACCTGGCCTTGTATACCAATGTAGATGTATGTTCTTCCTTGTAAACACCAGCCTTCAAGATTTCCTAAGTTGAGCCGGTTGAGGCTAGTACGGCTTTTTCCCTCCCCTCACCCGCTTTTTTCTCTGTCCTCCTCCTCCCTTTCTTTCCCTTTTATACCCCCACTCTGTTATTATCCTGTCCTGCTGTGTTTCCTTATTCTCTCTATTTCTTCATGTTAAGTGTATTTCACGCAGAGCCAGTTATATGTCTATCTCTCAACCACTGGTTGAATGCACTACATGTATTCAATTGATTTTGTATTCTTGTTCTTATTGTTTGTAATATTTAGCATTATTCTGGAAAAACCAATAAGCAAATTAAACATAAGTACTGTAATGGAGCAATGTATTAATAAAGCATTTTAATGAAGGCTTGATAACAGTATAAATTGAAGAATTCCAGTTTTATAAGAAGAAAATGAAAATAATGACACCATTAATGTTTATACATTTGGAGGGTGTTGCTTAGCTGCGGGTGGCAAGTAGTCATTTAGTGTAACTATCCACCTTTTATCCTGCTCCAGAACTATCCCCAGCCTGTGAGGGGACACATTCGACATACCTGATTCCCAGGGAAATTTTAGTTTGGTTCTGTATATCGCCACAATTCCAGCATGACGAAAGTAATAGGAGACCGCGATGGCAGTAATGCTGAAGATCCAAGATGGTGCCGACACGCCAAATACTCCATGGTGTCCAGCAAAGCCCACAGAAAGTAGCAGCAAAATTTAAGAAATATGTTCCACACAGTACCCCAGACCAAACACAGGCATAGTGTGTGGATGCTGCAGATTTCATGGAGGAAGGGAAATGTGACAATGGAATGCCCTCAATAAGGAGGATATGGACAATGGAGGGGCATGAGGAACTGCGTTTGCAAGAGCAGCCTAATTCTTCCAGTAACAATCGTACTTCCTCTCTCTTCCCCTGTCACCTCAAAGCCCCCGCTATGGGATATTTTCCAAGCGGTCAAACAGTGCAACTCTGCATTTACTTCACTGACTGTTCAGGAACGCACCCTTACAGAAGATTTTAATATCTTGTTCCAAAATCTGCAGAAAGTATCCAAACGCACCACTCCAGCTGAAGAGAGAATTAGTGACTTAGAAGATAGGGTCTCTTCTGCACTTGGGGACATTAAGAGGCACACTGAACTCATCTCTAACCTCTTCCTCATAGTTGATCATTTGGAATACAGATCATGGCGAAAAAATATTTGCTTGGTGGGAGTCCCAGACAAAATAGAAGAGTATAACCCCACTACATATCCTGAAAAATAGTTTTGCGTCAAATTCAGCAAAGATGCCTTAACTCCATTTTATGCTATAGAACATACATACAGAGTCCCTATGCACCCACTCACTTCGGAGGTGCCACCGCATACAGGCTTGATCAATTTATTGCATTATAAAGACCGTGACATAATCTTGCAAAACTTTACACAATTGGCAGATCTGAACATCAATGGCAGTAAAATTGTGATGTTCTCAGACTATTCCATAGAGATCCAGCAGAAGAGGTCTAAATTCTTATAAGCACTGAGACCCTACAAGTGTCTTACTCCATGCTTTATCCTGCAAAGTTATGTGTCGTGGCGCTGGGCGCAACCCATTTTTTGTGCTGGTTGGAAACAAATGAGAGTGATCTCCGAGGCACAGGACCTGCACCATGATATTTTCTGGGGGGATGCGGATGAGTCAGAACAGAGGGGAGCGCTCTCTCTCTCCCTCTCCCGCCCCCCCACCCCACTCCCCTCTGCACCCCCCGCTCACCCACGGCGCCCCCCGAATCTTTTCACCTGAGTAGTGAAGTACTCGAAAATCGTGGTGCTCGACTGCGAAATCGGTCTTACCGAGTACGTTCGCTCATCTCTAATTCCGACACATTTTCCGCGTGGACCTTGCCTCTAAAATCACAGCAGAAATCCGTGCCTATTCTGCCATGGTTTTTGCCGTAGATCTGCCCATGGAGTTAGCCTTATCAATGGTCAAAATTCATGTGCGGAATTTCTGATTCGTTTCTGCACGGATCCATGTGAAGAAGTGAAGTAACATTCTGTCACGCAGATCCACACAGAAACCCTTTAAAAGTTCTGCACATGGATTTTGTTCTAATTCTGCATTTGGATCCACAGCAACGCCCATGGCAGATATTTCTTCCTCATGGTTCCAGGTGGGTTCCACATGGAAAATGTAGTGTCTGAATCCGCTATGTGAACAATCTCCAGGTTAAAAACGGACATCTTTTTGTTCACATAATACATAAGACTAGATGGAACCTGAGTATTGTTATAATGAATATATATGCCTTGTATAATTGTTCTTGTTAAAAAAGAATATTCAAAAACAAAGAAAAATATAAGTGCAAAAATGTCATCTAAATTCTAGTGTGACTGCCGGGTAAGTAATGCATCTACAACACAAAAGTACTCCAGTTCAATTTTGGTCATAATGAAACTTTACCGAGCTACCATATGTTCTTCTGTAGAGATTTATCAACTCTAATCTACTAAAGAAGTTAAATGAAGTTCACAAACGCTCTCTAATTTTTCTCTCGAAGTTCAATAACCCAGCAAAGTGAACACAATTTATTATTCCTTCCTCAAGCTCTTCTATAACTTACTCAGACACATTAATGGGCACTGAATTTGATGCTACTTTTAGGTATCTGCATTTTCTTTTAAGTCCCTTCTCTGATATGTGTTCCAATTCAGATCTATTTGCCATTAGGGTCGTTTATTCTTCTGCATGTCTGAATACATTCTGTTTTATAGAATATACTTATATTGTTTTCTAATCTATAGAACAAGGCTTATCAGTGTTGTGGATTTTTGAATGTGTATTTTTGACATAAATTATTTTTATTCCCATAGACTCCAGAAACAGCAGGCTGATTATTAACATATCTCAGAAAATATTGTAGGGAACGTGTCATTAAAAAATGACCTATTCTTAAATTGAATTTCTACATTAGGCATATTTTTAAAAATGTCCATGAAAAGAAATCTAATATCTTGCACTTTTCACACTGGCCACTAAGCCTTATAATCGGCTAAACCTCCTGTTCTGTAGAGAAAGCTTTTCAGCAGTCATCTCATTATCATCCCAGGCAGGATTACAATGACAGGTAAAGCTCTATTTGCATGTAAATATAATCTTGAAAGTCTTAGCAATGCTTTTGTATAAAGAGTTAATGGACACTTATGTCCATTAACACTTTATCATCTTCATTTGCATGTAAAAGGACTTCCAGGAGCTGTTTGCAGAGCCCAGCATGTGATTAAACACATGCTGGACTCGGTACACAGCTGCATTGTTCTCGTCTGCTGGCAGAATACAATGTAATCTTCGGCTCCCATGAAGAACTTAGCATGCGGTCGATTGAGAGACACTTTTTCTCTCTGCGGCTGAACGATGACTTTTAGGTTCACCTTAAAATCATCATTCATATGAAAAATGTACAATGGCAGCATTTACATGTAACAATTATCACTTATTTTCAGTCGTTTGAACGAATTTTGAGCGATAATTGTTGCGTGTATATGGGCCTTTACACGTATATATAGATAGTGCAGGCTCCACTGCATTCCCAACTGGTCATGCTATCAGCTCACCTGCTTTTGCTCCTTGTGCAGTGGCCTCTGCACATGTCACACATCATGCCTGGGACATTGTACCATATATATCAATGAGTTCCCTCCTGTCTATTGTGTCTATAGGCCATAAGGCTGCTGTACACAATAGAGAGTGTTAGCTTATTATTGAGCTTAGTAGCCGGTGTGAATAACTTGATTTAAACACTAGGTCTTTTCTATGACAGAATGCCTTTAAGTGTTTTACTCTGTCTGTGTTATCATGTAAGAATATCAGGTTGGGTTTACATTATAATGCAAATGCTACACAATAATGATTTGTTTCTAGTGTCATATTAGTAATGCGATGCAGTGGCTATATAATATAATACACTTGGCACACATTTCAACTTGTCTTGATGGAGCAGGGAAAATGACTCTCCAATTATGTAAATTTCACTACATTTGATTGCAATGGGTGTTTAATAATAAAAAAAAAACTTCCAGTTGATATACAGTAAATGATTATGTATAGATGAGATCTGCAGTTGATATTACAGAAATGTGAAGGTTGAAGAAAATTAAAAGAGCAATTACCCCTTTAAACTGCCCTTTGGAAGGTACTCACAGAGGCAGAACAGTCTAGAAATCAATTCGATAGTAAAATTATACCCTACTAACTCAATAAAGCCTATCTAACACTTCAGATCAATATCTTCGGGTCTGTGTACTAATCAATCAATATTTAGCATTATCTGATCTGCTATATCTCTGGGGTACCCACATTTGGAGTCCCCCAGACTTATTCGTATTGTGCTCTAAGCGTTTGTCTTATCACTCACGGGTCCCTACTACCTTAGTTGGGCGTACGTGGGAATTATCTGTGTCTGTTTAGCCCCGGTTTTAATAGAAATTAATAAAGGCTTATGCTTTAGTTTTAAACGTCTACTCTGTGAAGGGACCTTTGAAAGGGGAGTGGCTTAAATTTTTGGAGACCTACAGCGAAGTCAATAATGGTTGCCCACCTTATTGTCAGTAAACTGACCTGTAGTAATATACACATCATCATCGCTAGTTCACTTGAGCAGCATTAAAACAATGGATAGTAGAGTAAAATTGGAGTGGGGATAGTGGAGGTAGACAACAATAAGACATGAGATTCAAAGAAAACACAGGATTTTTAAAATAAGTCCTTTAGGGACTTTTCATGCAGGACAGAATATTCTGCAACAGCATCGCAGAATATGTCCTCCTGCAGAGTATCCAGCCCCCAATTGAAAGTAGCAGAGTACTACCATTTCCTGTGAATCTTGATATAAAAGTTAGGGACGGCATATTCCGCAACACTATTGCAGAATATTTCGTTCCGTGTGAAAGTTTCCTATGGCCTCTCTCACACAGGAGCTTTTTATAGCGATTAACGCAATATTTTGAACGTCGCTTTAATCCCGGTATAACACTCCCATTGAAATCAATGGGGCCTCGCCGACATGTGTTTGACTGCAGCACTGGACGGTGCTATCCAGCGCTGCGATTTTCTAGTGCAGTCTGCTCTATCTTTTGCTGTTTAGCGCACCTCATCACCCATCACAATGATGGGGTGTGCTAAAACACGCTGTTGGTTGCAAGGAGCTGCATCCGAAAGCAAAGGTAAAATCATGGTGCTTTGCCACATTCATGTGTGAGAGGACCCTTACTGCTTTGTGCAGTAGAGGTTTAATTTGATCCAATTACTAGTTTACTATTAGAGATGAGCGAGCATGCTCGGTTAGGGCAATTACTGGAGCGAGCATCGCTCTTCTCGAGTAACTGCATACCTGTCTGAGTAGATTGGGGGGCACGGCGGGGGCGGCGGCGGGGAGCAGGGGGGAGAGTCAGAGAGATCTCTCTCTCTCTCTGCTGGGACGAGTATGCAGTTACTCAAGAAGAGTGATGCTCGCTCGAGTGACTGCCTTAACTGAGCATGCTCACACATCTCTATTTACTATTAGTTTCTGAAAAAACTAGAACTTGTCCTAAAATATGCATACCGCTACAAAAAAAATAAAAGTTTATGACTGCTGGAACACAAAATGGAAAACAATTTACTACTTTTAAAGCCTAAAATCAGTTTAAAATTGGACCTAAAGTGACTAAATTATGTGCCAAATATATTTAAATATGACAGAATAAAAAAAAAGAAACTTTAACAAGTGATGTTTATGGGAAGGATTTCCCCATTTCAGTTTGACTGTTAAGCGGTTAATTCTGTTAAGTCATTTTGTCTTTAAGGTTCTGTATTTATTTTAAAAGCAAGAAGCAAAGTTCAAAAATGTGTCCCCGCCATCCGTGCCAGCTGCTGTTTATGTCCTCCTATTTGTTCATTAGGTGATGCTTGAACGGGTCTTGTTTGTTTTGCCTTATGATCTGTTTACACAGCAAATTCATGTCAATTTTCTTTTCAAAAGCAGAATAAGCCGATGAACTCCAACCATATGCTCTATTTCAACTTAATTAACTTTTTATTTTGCTGTCTCAAAACATATTTCTAATTGTTCATGTTTTCAATTTGTTGATTTAATCCATACATAACTCCAATGACTAGATGTGGCAACCAAAATAAACCTAAATCCGATATGTAGCGTACAACATACTGCATGATGGGTTTAGAAAATCATATTTTATACAATAAAGAAATATCATCCAAACACACAAGGAAATGCAGAACTGCCAGTAAATACACAATCATACATAATGCATGGATTCGTTGCATGGCATCATTTTTTTTTTTATCAGAGTTTGCATTTTTTGCAGGACGAGTTCTAGTTCTTATAGGAACTAATAAAAAGGAGAAAGTTAAAGTGACCCTTCAGTCCTGGACAAACAAACATGGCCGAGCAACTTCTCTATCTAATGTGCATTATGCATTAGAATACATAAGTGGTCTAAAGGCCCTTTTACAAGCAACGGTTATCGTTTGACCGACCAAAGGACTGAACGAATGAATGACTTTTTGGCATAAAATGCTGTAGACTTACACATACAGATAATCATTGGAAATCCTCTCCATTTCCCTCATTAGCTAAAGAAAACTGTGTATATGTTTGCTCAGGTGGGCGTGTGTTTATGCGAGGAAAACTCTGGCAGGTTTTTAATTAGTGTGAGGAAAATCCATTGTCTTCTGCTGTGTTATTCACTGAAAAAGTTTTGGCCAAAATGCAGTACCAACACCCGCATTTTATTAGTATGCATTAGTATTTTTGTATGCAGTTTGCTAGTTGGTGGGGGAGCCCAAAATGTCAGCCTGTGTGGCCCACCTTGGAGATACAGGGCAACCCGCTATCATATCAGCCAGGGTTGATATCCTGTATGGTGGGTCACCACCCATCTATGGCTGACATCTTTGGTATCGTTCACATGTGCAGGCTATTAGTATATGCAGTCACTCCTCCCCAATCTGGGCTGGGTTGAGTGGGTGACTGCATGTTAGCCTGCCAGGAACAAGCTGCTCCTCCACACATTATTGTCTGGCTGACTACATATCTTCAGGGCTTAAGGCCATTGCGCCTGCCCTACGGCGATTGTGCCGGTGGCGATTGTGCCTGCCTTATGGCAATCGTGCCTATGGCGACCGTGTCTGCTTTGCAGACCTTCAGGTATTGTATTTTTGGCTTTTTCAGTGAATAATGTGTTTTTTTCTTTTTCCTCACCTCTGTGATTTTATGTAATTTATTGTGAGTTAGCGTAGGTACTGACGGAAGCGGTGTGACCTCGACGCGGTCCGTCAGCCTATGCGTTTTGGCCAAAATGCAGTACCAACACCCGCATTTTATTAGTATGCATTAGTATTTTTGTATGTAGTTTGCTAGTTGGTGGGGGAGCCCAAGATGTCAGCCAGTGTGGCCCACCTTGGAGATACAGGGCAACCCGCTGTCATATCAGCCAGGGTTGATATCCTGTATGGTGGGTCACCACCCATCTATGGCTGACATCTTTGGTATCGTTGACATGTGCAGGCTATTAGTATATGCGGTCACTCCTCCCCAATCTGGGCTGGGATGAGTGGGTGACTGCATATTAGCCTGCCAGGAATAAGCTGCTCCTCCACACATTATTGTCTGGCTGACTACATATCTTCAGGGCTTAAGGCCATTGCGCCTGCCCTACGGCGATTGTGCCGGTGGCGATTGTGCCTGCCTTATGGCGATCGTGCCTATGGCGACCGTGTCTGCTTTGCAGACCTTCAGGTATTGTATTTTTGGCTTTTTCAGTGAATAATGTGTTTTTTTTCTTTTTCCTCACCTCTGTGATTTTGGGTCTTCTGCTGTGTGAAGTAAACAAGTAGTCATTGTGTTTGGAAGGCAAACAATCACCCCTCCCCTCAAGTCTTTCAGTTGTTCAAGTGGCTTAACAAATGCCATTTTAACAAGCAAAAAGCGAATTACCTAATGACTATTTTTATGCAGGCTGAAACTCAGCCATAAATGACAAGTGAATGAATAGTGCACGATGGGCACGAGTTTACACGTAATGATTGTCGCTCACTTTCACTTGATTGAACGCATTGTGAGCGATAATCGTTGCGTGTAAAAGGGTCTTAAGGCACTACATGCTGATCTAAATCAACAATATTGCTCATGAGGGCAGCACTGCTCAAACAAAGCAGGTGTAGTGTCTTAGGTCTTGGTCACATGACCATGTTTGCGCAAAATCTGGGAGCTTTAAACACAGAGAATATAACTCGTTGATTTTAATGAGTTCATTCTCATAGGTGCGTCCTCATAACAGCTCATGCCTCTCTCATAGTAACTGTGTCACAATGTTAGCCCGAGCGGGTCAAGGGTTTAATACTCCACCCTTCCCTCCTGACACTCTTACTCTGGATATCACTCTGACCATACTTTGCCCAGTCATTAACTTTACCATTACAATGCCATACACAGACCTCAAATAAAACGAATAACCTACTGAGAACACAGATATTACCGAAAGAGCACCTGTGTTCTCTTACATTACCTCAAGGCATAACAAAGACACTGATATTAAATAGGTTGAGGTGCCCAGCGGATATGACATGTTAAACATATCTGAAAGTGCAGGAGAGATGTTACTGCTGTTGTGAAACCCATTGTGATTTATGAGACAATTCTAGGCTGGTACCAAGTGACCAGAGAAAGCAGCCAGGTAAGCAGCCAGAGATTTCCTCTTAGGCAGTGAAGACAATGAGTTATATTGAACAAGACTGCCATAAAACTGACCTAAGCCAACTGATGTGTCATCAAGTTATAAGGTGCTCAGAAAAAGCAATAATATAACTTCCTGCTTATTATACCAGGGGGAAAACCCACACTTTGGGATATTGTAAGGCTGGGTTCACACGGTGCGGATTTGCTGTGGTTTGCCGTTGCATATCAGCACTGTGGCAAAACCTCTGCATTTGCCGTGCGATGCAAATGTGTTTGGCCAAAAAGCTGTTCTCACAAGGCGGAATTTTTCCACACTGCTGCAGTGCAGAAAGGCAGCTGCGGTGCGGTTTTAGAATATGCAAATATGCAGCATGTCAATTGTTTTGAATTTACCAGAATTTTTGGAGGCAGCAAAATCTGCACTTAAATACGCTGCAAAAGTAAAAAAGCGCTGCAGAAAGAAACACTTGTGGATTTTCCGAGCTGAAAATGAGGCCAAAATACCCCAGAAAATACCCAGGCCAAAAACAACCTTTGAAGTGGTTTTACAGCAAAAGCGCATCTTCTGCTGCAAAACCGCAACAGAAAACCTGCAGCAAATCCGTCCTGTGTGAACATAGCCTAAATACCATAGTTAACCTGGTTTAGATTAGAGATAAGTGGCCAGAAAACTTTATTCATCAAGTTGACCTTCAGACTCCTAAACTTCCTACAGAGCAGTGCAGGGTGCTGAGAAACATTACCAAATTGTATATTTTGCGCTATATACTGCAGTATTGAAAGTTATCAGTCTGTTTAGTGCAAATGGGACTGCTAAGAAACCGCAATCTCAATTATTTCAGTTATTAGATATACCCTGTTAGGCCGCCTGCCCACGAATGGATTTGCCTTGCGGAATCTGCGGTTGGCATCCACACTGCAAATCCGCAGCAAATACCATCTATAGCATGCTATGGGAAATCAGTTCTTTCTGCACAGCCCGGGAAACCAATTGCAGTTTCCACAAGCGGAGAAAAAATACCAGCATGCTCTATTTTCTTGCAGTGTTTGAAGTCAATGCAAGCCGTCTGACCGCGGCCCATCTGCAATTGACATTACAGACAGGTCACGGATTCTACATCATAGCCTAGCGATGGGATGGGAAAAACAAACTTTTTAAAAAAACCTGTACTTTGCCTGTCCAATGGCGGCTCGCCCCAACCATCCGCAGTATGGATAAAAAGAGAAAAAGACAGTTGGCATCGGGGCACAGGGTCGGATTCCTCTGCAGGCTCCCGCGTGCTGAATCTGATCAATTCATGTGCAGGCGGCCTTACACTATATATAAGTATACAGTATATACAGTATACAGCATATACATGTTCCTATATCTGTGAAGCATACTGCAAGCAAACACCTATTGTAATCTATAGTTAACCTGAGTCCAGTCCTTCTGATGTGTCATAATGTACTACTAAACCCTCCCAAAGTCAACTGGCTACAAGTTAGTTATTCTTCCAGCCAATAGAAAAATATAAAATACTACAGCTATTTGTAAGCAGAAACCGAAAAATAAATAAAAAACTAAAAGATTCTTGGTTTTGCAAGGGGTTAGGTGCATTGAAAACTCTGTTCAGAGTCTCCATTGCAGATCCGGCACAAAATACGGAAATAAAAAGTGCTGCCAGTGGCACTTTTTATTCCGGTAAAATCCTGGTCAGCTGAGCGGAAACTGGATGGTCCCCAATATAGTAAATGAAGTTGTACCAAAAGATTACCCACACTGGGTCAGGCCAGAAAATGCAAGAGCCGGAGAAGGAGTTCAAACCAAAAACTCCCAAATGAAGTCCATGGAAAAAGGGTGAAACCGATAACTTATAGGGATGCAGTAAAAAGTAGTTTATTGCCCCATCACCTACAGCAGCATTTCGGGCTAAGCTTAAAGGGGTTGTCTCGCGAAAGCAAGTGGGGTTAAGCACTTCTGTATGGCCATATTAATGCACTTTGTAATATACATCGTGCATTAAATATGAGCCATACAGAAGTTATTCACTTACCTGCTCCGTTGCTGGCGTCCCCGTTGCCATGGCTCCGTCTAACTTCGGTGTCTTCTTGCTTTTTTAGACGCGCTTGCGCAGATCTATCTTCTCCATTCGGCTCGGCTCGGCATCACCGGCATTTTGGCTCTGCCCCCTTGTACGCGTCATCGCGAAGCTCCGCCCCCGTCACATGTGCCGATTCCAGCCTCTGATTGGCTGGAATCGGCACATGTGACTGGGGCGGAGCTTCGCGATGACGCGTACAAGGGGGCGGAGCCAAAATGCCGGTGATGCCGAGCCGAGCCGAATGGAGAAGATAGATCTGCGCAAGCGCGTCTAAAAAAGCAAGAAGACACCGAAGTTAGACGGAGCCATGGCAACGGGGACGCCAGCAACGGAGCAGGTAAGTGAGTAACTTCTGTATGGCTCATATTTAATGCACGATGTATATTACAAAGTGCATTAATATGGCCATACAGAAGTGCTTAACCCCACTTGCTTTCGCGAGACAACCCCTTTAAGGAAGGCCACTAGGCCAAAACGTTGCTTCTGTAGGTGATGGGGCAATAAACTACTTTTTACTGCATCCCTATATGCTGACGGTTTCACCCCTTTTCCCATTATAGTAAATGGGGTCCGTTCAGCGCTCTTTGGTTCAGTCATTAGGCGGATCTGTTCGGACAGGAGATTCTCCATCCTTGTTGCCCAAACGAACCCCCACCACTGATGTGAAAGCAGCCTTCATCTTCTAGGGATCTAAATGTTTCCGGGTTTCATGAACTGCTATTTTGTCACAGCAGTCATGTCTTTCCTTTCGGAGGGTAACATCACCATTACAATTACACTGCAGTTTTCGGAGTGTACATTTACAGCAGTTATTTATGACAAGTCTAAAGAAGATAAATGCAGCTAAATGAATATTCCCTCCTAGATGTTCCGGATTTACATTGTGTTTTCTTCTAACCGCCTTAATTGTAAATAAAAAACATACACTTGGAGGATGCAGTTGATACCACAAGTTTTTATTGCCCACATAATTACTATTCCATTGCCCCGCGCACAATGTCAACCTATGTTTCTTGGTTGGAGACAGTTCTTATTGTCTTAAATATCTCAGTCACCAATGAAAATCCCCTAGCAGCAAAATAAAAAGGTTTTAAAGAAAAGAAATAAGACGACAATAAAAAAAAATGAAGAGAATGGAAAAGATTGATTACCGTGTAATCAACTCTATACACGAGATGGAGAGAAACTTCTACTGCTAATGTCTTGCAAACCTGTATTTCAGTCTGGGGATCAAGAGATTTTAGCATTACAAGGCAAAAGCATCAGACACACTGTAATTCTGGGAGATAACAGTTAATTGAATATGTCAGTTAATAGTGGAAGAATGTCAAATGAATTGTGATTGGTCTGCGTACAAGGTAGAAGCCTTCTTTTATGGTTAGTTTAAAGGAAGAAGGTTCACCATGGGAGCAGTTGCAGACTAGACTTCCTTTTATCTGCCAGATAAATTAAGAGATAAAAGATGTCTTGTTAGAGATGCTTGATCATAAAATAAAATCTAAAAAAAAAAACTTGACAATTCCATGATGGTTTATGAAACTGTACTGCTTTTACTTTAATGTCCAATTTGTATTTCTTTACATTTTATTTATTTGATGAAATGTTAATTTTCCGGTATGGAATGACTAATGTGAAATAGTCGTAATGCTTTTGGCTTTGCAGTAACTGTTAATTGACATAAACACTGATGTGAGGTAACCATAGACATCAAATGTTCTGAAAAGACCTAAAAGAAATCTCACACAGAGATCTCTGCACATCCGTTATCACACCTTCATAGACCTGAGAAGTTCTATATAAAGCTACAGTACATTTAGGGGACTACTGATTTGTATAGGCGTTGACATACTCTATCTCCATCGCATCTTGTATGGGCCTCAATATTCTCTGTAGATGACAACTGTATCTTACAGACTATTGGCATTACACTTATTACAAATAGTTAACAGCCACCTCCTCTTTTTATTTCCCTCTTCTATTCTTTTCACTTTTCAGATTAAGGACTCAATCAGATGGCCAATTTTGCCATCCGAGTGCTGTCCATGTATTTCACGGAAAGCACTCAGACACAATATAGTCCATTAGGCTATTCCCATAAGAGTATTTTCATGTAGACCGTAAACTCAAACCAAGTCATGTTCTGGTCTAATTCATAGACCTGAATTGAACATGCAGTGTCCACTGCCCATAGGGATCAAAGAACACATGCCTTGTTTGATGCAAGTTGTGTCTGCTAATCTCTGGGGCAATGAGCACTTGGCAGTCTGAATAAGGCCTTATAGATTTTTTTGGTTAAATCACCTGGTAATTATTCATGTGGACTATAATTGCCATAATGTAAACTTTTAGACATATATGTGAAGCATAAGTCTATATTGAAACTCACAGCTGGCAATACAGTGGCCATTGAAGGGGGAATGCAATACAAAAAAATACATACAACACATAAGACTATTAAAATGACAAAAAGAAGGTGAAGACACTAACTAGGCATGAATTATGATGACAAATGATAATTCATGATGATAAAGTAAAAAGTCAGGTCAGGTTATAAGGAGGACTAGAAATAACCCACTACTAACCAAGAATATATACAAAATCCATGAAAGGAACGCTGGTCTTATGTGAAAAATCTTGTTGCCTTTATTTTAATGTGCCATAATGACAGATAAAAAGTAAGGACGTGTTTCAACTCCTCCACGGAGTCTTGGTCACCTTTAAACAATACTAGTTTCTGTTCTGTAGCCACATGGTGTGGTATGCTCAATATATCGATGACGTCATCATTCTTTGGTAGAATGATAAAGTAGAAGGTGATATGCAAAAATCTGAGGAATACATCAATGATAGCGCATTCAACCTTCTATTTGTGTGCACACAATAGAATAGAGAAGCGACCTTTTTTGCATCTCTTTTTGACAGATGTCCCCGGTAAAAATATGCAAGTGCCACTAGGACTGAGTGGTGAAGCTGAATAAAATGCTACTGTGGGGGAAAAGGGAGGTGAGCAAAAACCCTTTTCTAACAAAGTATATAGCCTACAGTCCTTGTAAAGATATTCAAGTGCACTAATCAAAAAAGTGAAGGTAAGAGCATTTGGAGTGCATACTGACGGACAGCATTTTGAGTGCATACTGATGGTGGATGGTGTCCTGAGAAGTCTTCTCCTAGACTTCGAATACGGCATTAGTGAGGTCCTGGACAGTTTGTATCACTGCTTGGTGCTGCTGGATGCACTGATACAAAATGTCCCAGAGGTTCTCAATTACATTCAAGTTTGGAGAATATAAGTGTCAGATGCCTTTATCTTTCAGGAACTGTGCATATACTCTAGCCACATCCCAATACCTAACAGCAGTCAAGGTACTGTTGGCCAACACATGGAAGTTTGTGAAACCCTTCAAGGATATGCTCCACAGGCCGCCATTGATGCAAAACCAAGCTGGTCATGTTGAAGGCAGCATAACATTCACCATGGTGTCTCCAGACTCTTTCACCTTTGTCACATGTGCTCAGTGTAAAACCTGTTCTTATCTACAAAGAAAAGAGAGTGCCAATGACAGACCTGCCAATTCTGATGTCCTCTACCAAATCCCAATCGAGGTTTATGGTGTTGGGCTGTGAGCTACAGGACATTGAACCTTCATGCCACCCTCCCGGCGTCTGTTTCTGACATTCAGAAATATGCAGAGCAGCAGCCTGATGGATGTCATTTTGTAGGACTCTGGCAATAAGTGTAGCTGTTGTCATGTTCATGTGTGCCAAAGCAGCTGAAATTGATTCCCAATTGCCTATGCTTCCGAGCTAGTAGATTTATATCCCCCTAAGGCGCTTGGGGTTAAACTTTGAGGCTTACATTATTTTTTTAGTTAATTCATTATGTAGCTATCCCCCTTGGTTTGTTATCTCTTTCTATCTGAAACTTCCTGTCTCAGTACTGACCAGCTCACATCTACTTGTGTTTATGTTTTCATGTTCTAGTCATATTCTCAGTCTGTGTGATGCTAGTACATGTATCTACCACTGAAACAGCTTACAGGGAGACACATGCATTCCTGTTACTGACAATGATTAGAGGCTCCTGCCACACAGTTATAACAGAGGAGATCACAGCTCATCCTCCTGATTGTATACTTATGGTCTGTAGCTTATCTTGCTGAATACAGTAGTTGATGGTAATTAAACTGTCAACCCATCAGACAGAATGGTATAGCCTTAGGTAAGGCTGTGAAGATGCATCATGGGAATGATGTGAAACTGAAAGTGAAAAATATCAACCCTAAGATGGTGCCTGATAAGTATCAGATAGGGGACTGCACTGCTGGAAAGTGACTGGAATACGCAGAGAAGACCTCCAGAGTGTGACCGGCAATTGGATGAGGGGTACAGGCATGGAAACATATGTATTCGCTGGAGTGGCCATTTCATTTCTCTGAGCAGTGTTTATGACAAGTTCTTAATGAATGAGCAAACAGTTATAAGGTGTCACCTCTTTGTCCTTCCTTCAGATTAATACTGGGTGTTCCTGAATGAAGGCATATAGTAAAAATAGGTTGTTTGATTTAATGATTTTTTTCAATGTCTTGACCTTAATGATCTCTGCTATATTCCAACACTATTAGAAGCCAATTATGGAAGTTGAAACTTCAAGAAAGTCACAAGAAAAAATATTCCTCTTCATTATTATTCAACACATCTGAATAAGGGCATTACGCTGTAATCCAGCAGCAGCTCTATTGAGCAGCACCTATTTTTTTTAGTATGGCAATCTCTTATGTGCCATTATGTATGCATGGCTTCCAGGATGTCCTTGGGCTGCTTGAGTTGCTAATTATTTTAATGATTCTACACCACTCCCTTCAGAATGATAAACTAGTGCCAGCTGAACTAGCAATGATGCTTCAGCGCTACTCTCCTATGAACTACACATCCGTGAGCCTTGGAAGTTTGGAATAAGGCACTAAAAGCCTATTCAGCTTGAATTAGCCAGCGAGCAGTGCAAGTAGAAAATATGGTACTTTGGGACTATTATATGCATCAGAGATGCTGCTGAATCTTAGAATGCTGCATGCAATGTGCCGGGTTATTTGATCTTTAGCTTAAACAGTTTGAATCCGCAAACATTTTATGTATTTTACTTTTATTTGATTTTACCGGTGATCAGTGGGGTTCATTGGTTAACTATCAAAGCATCCACTGTGTAGAGAATGTAAGTTTTCAAAAAAAGGATCTCCAGAGACTTTCAATACATTTTTAAGACAAAGCTAATTTAATCTAAATCACTAAATATAAGATACTACTTTGACTCAAAGAAATACAATTCATGTAATTCTAACACTACTGTTCTTCTATGGCAAAATTGCTTAAACCCAAACATGTAGGAATGCCTTTAATACATCATCATACTTTATGTGTCACTTTAGGCCTCTTTCACACAGGCAACAACGATATTGTCGCAAGATAGACTTCCTTGTAATTTTACCCCAGCGCTTCCTGGTCAAAGGCTCAAAAACCCTGCTTACAGAAAGCACAGGCTCTGATTGGTTCTGGAGCGCCACAGCTCAACAAATCATTGCAGCGCTTGATGAACCAATCACAGCCATCTGGGACTGGCTGAGCCATGATGTTCAGGAAACGATCAGAGCCAGCGCTTCCTGGAGGTGGGGTTTTTAGAACCTCTGACCAGGAAGCACTGACTGAAGACTGCAGACAAATGTCGTGGACCTGCAGAGAAGAAGTGCCGGGGAGATGACAGCTCCTGTTAGGTGATGCATTGTTTTGGTTTTTTTTTAAGATGTAGCTAGGGGTTATTTTAGGGGAAAGAGCAGTATTTCCTACTGTAAATGCTGCATCACACCGCACGAAAATCGTGTTTTTGTGTCATGCAACACAGAGGAAAGCTCCGTAGGGAAACATGGACTACAAAGCAGCGCTAATTGTGGCAATATTTTCTCGCAATGTAGCAGCCTACAAAACATAACTAATGTGAATCAACCCATTGGAAAGCATGGGCTTCACATACATGTGATTTGTAGCGTTGTCGCATCTCAAGATAATCACATGATTTTGTTGACTGTGTGAAAGAGACCTGAAGGTCTCATTCAGATGGATGATGTATTTTTACGCTGGCCACATTGTGGGCGAAAACCGCTTGAACAGGAAAAAGCCCCGATCCGGTCGTGGCTAAAATTTGTGTTTTTGTCAATCACACAGCCGTGTGTGGCCTAGAATACCTTCATTGGGCATAAATGCTCAGAATTACTTTTAATGCCTATATAGGAGTGCCTGTCATTATTTTGCAGCATTGGCCACTACTAATCACCCTTCCCCTCCCTTTTTCGGCAGCTCCCATAGTAGTCTATAGGAGTCTATGGGAGCCGCCAATGTATATCGGTTATAGGATAGAGTAAGACCTATCTTTTCTGGCCGCCATATTCGGTCGTCAATGTTCTATCATTTAGTCCGTGACTTTTTTACGTGGCTAAAAATCAGTCATCTAAATGAATGCATTGGAATCCAATGCTTCAGATGGTCGTGATTTTTTCATTGCGGCTAAATTAGCCACGTAAAAACACTCATGTGAATGAGGCCCAAGGATTAGAACAGCCTCCATAGATGTAGTAACAATGTTGGCATGCATTACACATTTAGGGCTTAAATAGACGAATGTGTTACGCTGCAATTTTGCCCGCAGGAAAATCACGCCTACGTAATACATTGATTTCAATGTGGTTATTCTCACTTCTCTATTTTTGCATTTGTTGTTTTCATGAGCACAAACAAAAAGGGCTTGCTCTATCTTGTGCGTGTTTGTGCACCAAAGAGCCCAACAGACGTCTATAGGAAGTGCGTAAACAGGAACATCTGACCACGCGAGTATGTGCTAAATGTAGTGCATACCCGCAATTACCGACACCGCCTTAGGCTAATTAGCCATTTAAATCACAGCGGGGTGATTTCCCCACCCGTGTGAAAGAATGGTGCCTGCGCAAATACGCTCAGTATTTGCGCAGGCACTATACAACAAAACTTCGCAGGAGCGAGCATATTGCGTAGCACGCTCGTCTGTCAAAGCCTAAAACAAAGCTTCTGTTTCATGTCTATGATATTCAGATGTCTACATTAGGCTCTGTTTACACTAGAATCATACAGAAAGAAGAAAAAAAGATAAGAGAGAAAGCGCTATATGTGGTAGCGGATTGTCAATTGCTTACCTTTGCTGGTTGTGCTTCCCCAGGCAGAACACTGCTAAGGGCCTGTAAAGTAAATGCTGGAGACTGCTGCCTCTCCATAGGCCATTTAATTTCCATGCTAGGTCTATCAAACAGGTTTTATAGAACAAGGGCGAAAAAGTAGGGACTGGGTGGCGCTACACCTGATAGGAAAACCATAGGTAAGACACAAAAAAATAAAAAAAGTTTGGGACTGTGATAGCTAGCAGAACAAGATGTTATCCTAAGTTAGAGAAGCAAAGTAATCTTGTAAATAGGATACATTTTAATGGTTAAACGAAAAGAAATATTACAGCAAGCATTCAAATCTACTTATGCTTCTTAATCAGGCTTGTAGTATGATATATCTGAAGAAGTGTGTACATATATATATATATATATATATATATATATATATATATCAATACACGGAAAGAACAGAGACAAACTGTGATACATTTGGATTATGCAAATGGAAAGATCTGTCTACTGACAGATAACGCAATCTGCTTTATCTCCAGTAGCTGAATTATGGATTTTAAGTTCACCTTAAAATGATCGTTCAAAAAAAAAATGCCCGATGCTAGCGTTTACATGTAACGATTATCGCTCAAATTTGGTTGCTTGAGCAATCATTGTGTGTAAATGGGCCTGTAGGGTTTCTGCCCTCCCTCAGTGTAAAATAAGTTGCTGGCTGCACTGGGTGAAAAACTTATAAAGTAGCTTGGGAAGGGTATGGTTTTTCCTTAGGATGTAAAAACAGTAACATAACAAGATGAGGGAAAGTCTTAATTAGTCACAGGATAAAGATGTATGAGTTTTATGGTCTCTAAAATCATGTTAGTTCAAAGACCTGGTGGCCTCATTCTCTCTTGGCTAGGTCTCTCAGATGTTATAGCATCTATAATGTAATATAATATAATATAGCCTGTCATAAAACATTGACAGATTTTCAAGAGTTTTTAGAGTATCCAAGATGGTCATACATTTGTATTCCCCAATTCTTTTTGCCTCACTTGGATTTGAAGTTGTCTTTTAATATAGAAACTCTAATATATTCCATTTTGTGTCTTTGGCTACAAGAATGCTTAGCCACAGTTAACTTCATCATTTCATTAATCGTGTGGTGATAAGATCTCATCTTTGCTCTAAGTTTTTGTCCTGTTTCTCCAACATAAAGCCCCCGACAGGACATTTAGTGGGCAAAATCATGTACACTTTGTTGGACATACAACATGTTAGTGTCCCAAGGATCTTATAGTCTTGCTGTGTGATGGTGATCCATATTGCTAGCGAAAATAAATATTAGCTAATTGGTATGTTTTTAGGTATCCAAATTAACCCCTTAGTAACCACCCCATAGTATTTTTACGTCCTAGCTTGCTAGGCTTTAATCCCCAGGGACATAGAAACATGTTTCCTGCAGGGATTAAAACCCTGCAAGCTGTAGATCAGATCCATTAGGGCAGCTGAAAGCACTCAGTCTCGTCCTCTGCAATGTCCCACGGCATTCTAGCTTCTCGGTCTCGACGGTGCCTTCTGCGTATGACGTCAGGCGCGTGCCCAGAAGAACGCGCGGCCCGGGAAATTTAACATGTCTAGCTGGGAACAGAGAAATGTCACCATGGACCACTGTATGTGGTTCCCGGTCACATGATCACTGCTATCCAATAGATAACAGATTTCATGTAAAGTAAAAAAAATGGTTAAAAAAATAAAAAAAGTTTAAGTTTCATCTCCCCTCACAGATCATCTTCATGGGTGGAGATGAAATTACATTCCTAAGGTCCCCGGATTTATCTGTGTGCCACCAAAATGGTGGGTACATGTGCAAAAGCACGGATTGCCAGGGTAATTTAAAATCTCCCTGCTCCTTGCTACCAAATGTAGCTAAGAGTCTGGAGATTTCATGCGGAAGGAAGGGGGAAAGGGGGGTACGTGATCACCATTTTCAATAGAAAACGGCAATCACGTAAAAGTTAAAAAAAGTTAATGTTTCACCTCCCATCATGGATCTGATCTGGGGAGGGCCCGGGAAATGTAAAGTCTTCTTGCTGCTGGTGACTAAAGGTAACCAGGAGCCTGCAGCAGTGACTGTGGGCCATGGTGAGTGGTTCCTGGTCATGTGATTGCCGTTATGCATTGGATAATGGTGATTACATAAAAATTAAAATACAGTTGAAGTTTAATGCTCCTTTCGGTTTGATCCCAGTTGTGCATACGGACATAATATTAGGGCCACAATGGGTATGTTTATGAACACAGGACAAATGGGGGTATCCATTTTGGGGTGCAAGTCTTCATTCATGTGTGTGCTGTACAAAAAAAATGTTTTTTAAAAGACACAATTTCCAAAAAATGAAAATCAAAGTTTTTTCTTCTGTTTTGCTCAGATTCATTCAAAAACTGTGGGGTAAAAATATGTAGTACACCAGTATATGAAAGCATTAAGGGATCTTGTTTTCAAAATGGGGTCATTTGTGGGGGTTCTCTGTTGTTTTAGCTGCTCAAGGGCTCTACAAGTCTGCTATCTCAAACACCTTTATGCAAAATGACTGTTCTGAAAGCCACTGGCTGCTCTTTTCTGTTTGGGCCCCGTTGTGTAAACAGATATAAGATTAGGGCCACAATGGGTATGTTTCGGAACACAGGACAAACGGGGGTATCCATTTTGGGTGCAAATCCTCATTTTCATGTATGCTACAGAAAAAAAACTGTCTTTTAAATTACATATTTGCAAAAATATAACATTTTACTTTTTCTCCTCTAAATTGCATTAATTCCTGAAACAAACTATGGGGTCAAAATACTCATGACCCTCCTCAGTGAATACATTCAAATGTGTATTTTTTAAAATGGGGTCATTTGTGGGGGTTTCTATCATTCTGACACCTATGAGCTTTTTCAATCTTGGCTTGGTGTAGGAAAACAAAATGTTCCTCAAAATGTTAAGTAACGTTAAATTTGTATGTCTCCTAAATGGTTCAAAAAATGAAGTTTTTCAAATGTGCATCCAGAATAGAGTAAACGGATGGAAATATGTATCTCATCAAACATTTGTACAGTATGTTTGCACATATTTGAGATATTGCAGTTGAAAATGTGAAAAAATGATATGTTTTTCAAAATTGTCCCAATTTTGGCGCTTTTAATAAATATACTCAAAACCTAATCAGTCTATTTTTACCACCTAAATGAAGTACAATATGTGGCAAAAAAAACTGTGTTAGAATCCCTTGGATATGCAAAACCTTTACAGAGTTATTCTATGTTAAAATGACACATGTTAGATTTCCAAAATTTGGTCATTGAGGTGCAAACAGGCTTGGTTACTAAGTGGTTAATTGTTCATATTCGAGCTCGAAGAAGCTTACAAAACACACAAACATTTTATGTGATTGAAAGTCATCTGTTTATTCAATTAATAAGCAGAAGTACATATACAAAGACATTTGAAAGGAGGCTAGAACACGCCTCACTTGTAATAATTTTAATTTATTAATAATTTTCATTGGTTATTTAAACTAAACAAGAACAGTGACATCTTTTAGAGGCAGGACTTCTCTAAGGCAATTGGAACTATTTCTTATGAGACTTCTGTAAAATGGCCTTGTCTTCGAGAACTGGTGCTGATAGCACCAAGATTGTGTAGTCTGGTTTTCTCGTCTCAAAGTATGAAACATATGAGATGTACTGACCAAGCAAGGTTGTACTAGATGTACATCTGCAAAGTTCTCATGAAGGAAAATGTCAACAATATGATATGAGGGGCTGAAGCATGCAAGATGGACACATGAAACAAAATGAATACATATTTACTGCCCTAATAATATCATGTCTGTGGTCAGTATATGAGAACATGTTCTACTTTTACAGGCAAAAACGCGTGGGTGCATGCACTAATACGCTTGCCACTACGGAGTGTAATAGTGCATGAAACGGGGTTCATTGCACAGGTTTGGAAAAAAAAAGAGGAAAGATAAATCCTGCCCTATATTTCTCGCACCTAGGAAAACTACATGCGAGAAATATTAGGCAAGTCCTTTCTTTTCTCACACATTAATACTAAGAATCTCGTTAGAGAAAACAAAACCATTGAAATCAATGGTTTTGATCCGTTACGTTATGCGGCCGTGATTTTCACGGCCACATAATGGGATAAAAACAATCCTATCTGTTTAAGCCCTAATATGCACAAACACTACATATACAGACAGGCAAATACTTCTTCAAGCACATTCATAACATATTGATGGACACACTCATTCAGATACACACAGACATATGCATGGACAGACAAACACATACATCATATATGGACGTACGCATATGCATAATAATACATACATACTCACACATGCATATATACACAGATTTACTATCCATTACACAAATATGTTCACATGGTCAATTAGAAAAATAAAAACACATACAGTACATGGTTGGAAATGATTGACACATGAAAAAAACAAGACTAGCTCCCCTTCTTGATCACTCATTTGCAATCCCACCTGCATGGACCTCATCCTGACCAGATGAAGAGTAAAGATTGTTCTGAGTTGCAATATTCATTAGATAGAAATGTTCCTGTGGTTGTAATTGTTATTATGAGGAGGGGCACAAATAGAGTGCTTGGTTCCCCATGGTGGAGTAAGGATCCTCCAGGATTTCAAGGAATAGGAGCCCTACCACTAAGTTGCTTGGGATTTTAATTTTTAGCACTGTTGGCCTCCTCTCAGGACAGAGGTAGGGCGCTGAGAGCCATGTCTCTACTTAGATCTCTATGTGTCAGAAATTGGCCGCATTCACAGCCCTGCATCATGATGAATAATGGTTGGTGGTGAGAACTGAGAAATCAGACATTTTGCAGTAGAATGGTAAAACAAATTAATTGTAGAAGAGTTTGTCCCCCAATCCAGAGGCAAGTTAATACTTAAGAGATGTTGCAAATAACTAATAATGTGGAAGTCCAGTCCTTATTTCCTCAGGTGCTGGAGCGTTCACTTGACATCTACTCTGTCTTTGAATACCAGAGTTAATACTAAGAGGAGCAGTCTATAAAGTTCTGGCAATCGGGGTTTATCTACAACCTTAGCCATGCTATTACTCACACTTAGGTGGATACAAATCTAGTTTACTGCCCTCAGTCTGAGGGATCTGTACTCTGCAGCAGAGGGAATGTGGCATGCCAAGCCAGGAAAATAATGTTGTGTCTTTCATTATCTGTAGTACTACATCACCAATTCCTTTATAGAGGCTGGAAGTGCTTTCTGTGCCAAAAGCAATGTCTAAGATCAAGACCCTCCAAAGGCTTTGCCTTGTTCCTTAGCCGATCTGGAGGCCCTGATCCAGGTACCATCTGGTCCTTTGTTACCTCCACTCAGAAGGGTGGTTTCTACTGCTCTGAATGCGCTCAATCTCCACTTCCTGCCCGCGCCATGTACCCTCTGCCACCAGTAGCAAAACCTCTTTCACAAACGTCATTGAGCCTGCACTAACAAAAAGTAGCCAGCAGGTGACCCCAAGAGCATATCTATAAAGAATCCCTGTTGCTTTAACAGATCAGTGCATCCCAGCAGAACTCAAAAAACTCTTGCATAGTTCTCAACTTCAATAATTGTAAATTGCCTGTGTTTTGCATGCTGATAAGAATCATACCTATCTACCATAACCCCTCTACAATTATATTGTGTTTAACATCTCCATAGGTCTGCTGCTTTGATTTCTCAGGTGGCATACAATATCATATGTCTGTGCCTTAGAGCCATCATTGGCTGGTCACATATTTGAACCAATGCGGAATCAGTGCCGCATACTCAATGACTATGAAGGCATAAGATTTCAAAAATATCTTCAAGTTATTTTTTTACTTTTCGGATGTCCTTGGATATATTTGGATTACATACATGTGTCTAAATTAAGTTTAAACATTTTTCAACATACTATGAGATGGGAATTTTTTTTTACAGTGTAAATTGACCCATGATGCAGATTTTAAATCGGTAGACCATCAATTTATGTTGTGCATTTTCAGCATGGATTTCACCACTTAAAATGAGAGATTGAAATCTGCATCAACATATATACTGAAATCCATGTATTATATACAGATTTTGAAGTAGATTTTGGTGCAGATTTTCATGTGGATCTCACATTTTGTGCTGATTGATTTTTAAGAAAAAATGCCCATAGCAGCCATACTTACTGATATGAAGGCAATACTCCACTTACTAGCAGCATGCAGAACAGGCAAAATGCTGATTGATTTTTTTAATATACATTTACTTGCTAGCTAAGTGTATTTTTTTTTTTTTTGAAGCAGAATCCAAATCCCCTTTATGAACGCAGAATTAAACGGTACACTTCTGACACCATTGGATAAAACTTAAGATCTTACAGCATAATGTATTATAATTGTGCTCAATGAATAAAACATACAGTGAGTTCCTCAGCTTTTTCTAGTGGTTACAAATTGTAATATTTAACCCTATATCTATAAAAAAAAAGACATGAAGCACAAAAAATAGAGCATCAGCCACTATAAAGAAATATTAGGAAAATAATCAGCTTAATATTTTGAACCTAATATAAAAGCCCCATTGAAAGCATAGGGAGTATATTGCGGGCTTCTGCAACAGCTGTGACAGCTGTGACAGAATTCCAGGATGCTATTCCATTGCTTTCAATAGGGTCAGCGCTGCTGCTGCCTGTCCCGTTGAAAGCAGTGTTTTTTAGGCAACCCCTGCAGCATGATTTTCAGGGAAGGGCTAAAAAATATAAGCCCTTCCCTGAAAATCATCCCTAGCTGGTGAAAAAAAAAAAAAAAATCTTTACTCACCTCTCTCAATTACAGGCAGCACTTAGCTATTCATTGATGAATTCGATTCGCCACGGTGACGAAGGAAACTCCTGTCACAGCTGTGGCAGAAGTCCGCGATATACTCCCTATGTTTTCAATGGGCTAGTGCTGCTGCCGCTGGCCCCATTGAAGGCACTGAGCGCTATCGCAGATTTCTTCTCTGCGATACGAAACTCCACTGAAACTTCGCAAATGAGTATGAAACGATTGAAAATCATTGGTTTCATAATCATCGCTGTCGCATCGCAGGGAAAAAAATCACAAGTGGGTGCCCACCCTTAAGGTAACTTTAAATAATGCTAGAGTTAGGCTGCATTTACATCTGCTTCAGAGGGTCTGTTCAGAGCCTCTAGCACAGATTCGACAGGAAATCACAGATGATTCATCTGGGACTTTGGCCAGAATGCTAGAAGCTGGATGGACCTCATTATAATCTATAAGGTCCAGTAAGTGCCGAAACTGGTGGTTCCGATATAATGGTTGCTTAGCTCGAAGGACAGAGCTGAGCAAAACAAATCAAGTGGAACCATGGGTGCAAGTGTGAACTTGATGATGATATTTGGTAAAGGTAAAGTCCCATGGTGCAAGTATTGAGTCATGACTGACTCCTCAACATTTTCTCGGCAGACTGTTTTTGTGGGGTGATTTGCCATTGCCTTCCCCAGTCATCTTTTACCCCCCAGCAAGCTGGGTACTCATTTTACCGAACTTGGAAGGATGAGTCAACCTTGAGCCGGCTTCCTGACCCAAGCGTAACCCACAACCTTCAGGTCGTGAGCGAGAGCTTAGGACTGCATTTCTGCTGCCTTTACACTCTGCACCACACAAGGCTCATTTCATATTACGTTTTGCAATCACAAAATTATCTCCTGAGTTTTCTGAAATAGGAATATTTCATTATAAATAATTATGAAAAAACAGCAATATTGATTAAATCTAATCATCGAATATTACATTTTGAATTATCATAAAATATTGGGAATGCTAGGTGATATACTCCGGAAAACAATGAGTTATTGCATGCTTTAGGATTGCTCTAAGAGTGTTTTTAAAGCTTGAAGTCAATCTAATTTATTTGTGTTCTGTAGAATAACTTGTCACTATTCATTGCTCGTGAAAGTTCCATATTTATTGAAACTCAGATAGAAAATCCATATTAATGGTGTTTGGATTGAGTAATAATGCAAAAAGATAACACTACTGAAGTTTCATTTCAGTGCATGTATATGTAGATTAAAAATTCAGATCTATCAAAACAAAATTAGTTTTCTAATACATAGTATGATGCTACGGGAAGTGGATGAAGCGATTTTTATATCTTTGAAAACAGGGTCATTCGAACATTTGACATTGAACAAATAAAGGAGTTTGATTCACTGACATAGCAGCTGATAGAAAGGTGCATAAAATCTTTTAGTACTAGTGGAAATAGTGCCTGGAGGTCAATAAAATTAAGAATTCAGGAAAATGCTGCAGCCATAAAGCTGTCAGGACCATATAAAAGTTGGTAGTGGTTCTGTAGTGTGTGAGTGGGGGGATAATTCCTGCACAGTATGTCATTTGGATTCCCATTTTATCCTCTTTTGTTCCTTGTTAGTTTTAAAGTGAATATTTGTTTGTATTCTTGCATAAAATGATGCTTTTTATTCTCTGCATACGCTGGAAGAGAATTTCTACAGTTTAGTAGATCGTGTTATAAATGCATTGTTATTACACACATCACTGTTCCCTGCATATGTAAATGAAACCCGTAGAATTTGTTTTTCCAACAAATACCTTTTACCTGACAGTCTGCTGTCTGTTCAAACAAAGACTATGTAGCAGTTTTAACGAGCATCATGTATGAAATAATGTACCCCTACCATAAACTGTAAGCCTGTTACCAGCCACAGAGGAATTCTCAGTTTTAGGCTGACTTCACACAAGTATATGCGCAATTGCGCACGCTTCAGTGTAGTGCATTAACGCTGTGAACAAGGCGCTTTTGCGCATGTATCTGTCAGGATCGGCAGCTTGCAGGGCCTCCGCGCCCGCACCACCGGTCCTACGACTGGGGCTGCAGGAGTGTGGAGCAGGGGAGTCCCTGTTCCCGGTTCTGGTGGTCTCCCCTGGCCGCCATAATTCTGGTCGCCGCCGGGCTGCTAGGGATGCGTCGGGGGTCGCCCCGCGCCGTGTCCCCATTACCATGATTACTGGGTACACTTACTCGGTCTCTGTCTGTTCAGCAAGGCTGGGGGCGGGTTTCCCAGCATCTCCTTGATTTGGCCCTGCTGCTGCCAGGCTCCCTGCCCCAATCAGCTGGTTCTGACAGCATTTAAACATTTCCGTTTCCTTCTAGCACCGCCTGTGTATGTTTGGTCTTTCAACTACACCCGCGATTTCCTGATTGCTGTTTTGTTTTGGACTTGTTAGCTTGGACTCTGACTTCGCTTTTGCCTGACCCCTTGTACTGCGTTCCCTCCAGTTGCCGACACAGATTGCCTGACCTGTCTCTGTGTTTGTTTGTTCCTGTATTTGTTTGTAGTCTACTTCCTGCCCCGCTTCCCTATTTAGCCTAGGGACTGTCGCCCAGTTGTCGCCCAGTTGTCGCCCTGGGGCAAGTAGGTAGGGACAGGGGTTGCAGGCAGTTTTCAGGGACTTCCCGTATCTGGTCCCCAGTCCTTGACAGTCTCAATGCATTTTATTAAACCTTTATGCACATACAGGGCCTGATCACATGGGTGCGGACACCCCAGCCTTGATTTAAAAAGCTATTTAGCCTTATGAGGTTCAGATGTGTTCTTCTCCCTTGTGCATGCAAGAAATAGGGAAATGAAAAAAACCCATTGATATTAAAGGGAATCACTGAGGAAGAGGAATCAACAAGAACTTAGGCAATTATCACTGGATTGACCCCTAGAACTTAACTTTTACTTTACTTTTTAAAATAGTGAGCTTCAAAAAAACACAGAAACATAAATAACGTAGGGAAGGGATGGAGGCTCTAGAATGATATCCGCCGACCCTTCTCCTATCCTTCTAGTGGATAATAGCCACAGGTGTATAAGTACAAATATTTAAAATAGGAACTAGAGATGAGCGAGCGTACTCGCTAAGAAACACTACTCGAGCGAGTAGTGCCTTATGCGAGTACCTGCCCACTTGTCTCAAAAGATTCGGGTGCCGGCGGGGAGCGGCGGGGGAGAGCGGTGAGGAAAGGGGGGAAGATCTCTCTCTCACTCTCTCCCCCCTGCTCCTCCCTGCTCACTCCCGCAACTCACCGCTCTCCCCCGCCGGCACCCGAATCTTTAGAGACAAGCGGGCAGGTACTCGCATAAGACAGTACTCGCTTGAGTAGTTTGCCTTAGCGAGTACGCTCGCTCATCTCTAATAGGGATGCTTTTATGCAAAAAAATGATGCATCAAGGAACCCCACTTGTCCAGCCTCCATATGGTTCTTAACAGAAAGCATCCAGTATACCAGCCCTTAAATGGGTATGTATAGACCCCGTGTCGTATCCAAATGGGTCCTAGCGGTGTTACTGCAGATATTCGTCCCCAAGATTATTTAGGTAATCATATAGTTTACTGAACAAATTTGTGGATCAACGAATGGGTATTATGTGCCAGGGATGTATTATAGCACTTTAACTGGTAAACACCTTTTAGGGGTGTCACAATTGGAGACAAAGTAAGGTTAGACCCGGGGTTGCCCGATGGTGGTTTATACCGGGCTATCCCGTCTGGACGGACCAAGTCCAGATCTGGTGCTTAGATTTATTAGTTGTTTTCTTCATTTCTACAAAGACAAAAATGAATGCGTCATTGTATTTATTATGTCCCTTTTTAATCTCTGCTTTGTGGGCCGTCCAGCCCCCAGACAGCGAGAGGACATAGGTTTTATGTATTTAGATGGATGAACTGCAACGACTGCGTTCTGAATCTTAGAGTGGCATTCAAGTACGTGTGTTGTGGAGGGTCGATTCCTGAGGTGCAGTGGTCAGTTTCCTATATTGAGGGCTGGGACCGCTAGCACCAGGTGAGTCCCCTTCCTATATATTATCTTTTTTCCTTACCTCAATTGTTTTTAAATACCCTGAGCGCTGTTCCTGATAGAATTTTATTTAAAATATTGAAAAATGACCCACAGAATCAATTGTTGATTGGGATGCTCCACTGCCAAAACCCCAACCAATCATCTGTTAGCTGGGCCAGCTGTCACCCTGTATGGAGTAGGAAGCAGATAGCACTGTATATTGTGCAGTGGCCTGGCATGGTATTGCAGGAAAGCACCTATTCACTTCAATGGAAGCTATACCTGCAATACTATGCAGGCCTATTAAACAATGTACAAAACTATCTGCTTCCGACTCCATACAGAATGATAGCTGTTCCTATGAACAGCTAATAGGTGGGACTCCTAGGTGGCAGACCTCACCAATCAGCTCTTGATTATCAATCCTGTGGATAGGTCATCAAATTTTTAAGACTTTAATACTCCAGCATGGTGGGCCACTCTCACAGGCAGACTAAGATATTCTTTACTTCACATTCCCTCTTACTCTTTTGAAAGTTGTAAACGAAGAACAAAAAGAAGAAGCACCCAGGGACAGTTGCAACCACTACGGTGTTGAAGGAAAAGAGATATGAAAAGTTCCACTTACTATATCGAGGGGCATACGTAACCCCCTCACTACATAACTATGCAGAAAACAAAAAAATTAATATATGTGAATCTTCGTAAAATAACTAATCCAATTCAGATTAATCCAGAGATATGATTTATTAAAAGTAACAACAGCAGACATGCGATGAATTTGGAGGTAACCCATCATCCCATTTTTCAAGCTTATATTTACTGTCAGTAGCAATGAGCATATATATATATATATATATATATATATATATATACAGGCAAACTGTGACCACTTCCGCTTATGATGTTTTACACATTTAGATGCTTTAATGATCAACTCTTAGGAAAACTGTCTGAGCATTGAATGTAAGTCTCTTCTTTTTTAGAGATGTTTAAGTGCATGACTTATTGCTATGAATTATTGCCCTTGCAATTTTGTATAATATTCTTCTTGAGCTTTGGTTTTACTAGTAATGTCATTCTATCCAATTGCAGCATAAATAATTATTTATTTTTACATATTCAATTTTTTTATATTTGCACTCGTAAAAAAAATCAAGTACCTAGAAGAAGTTGTTGTTTTGCTGTAAAATTCAGCATGCAGTGACACCTCAGGCAGATATGCAAATGATTTGAGTTGTGATATGATTGGATGAAAGGTGTTGCCACCCATGGCCTGTAATAGGCTCTTGGAGGCCCCTTGTGTGTAGTGGCCTCTTATTCCACTTGTGTGGAGCTTCTTGACCACTAGACGCTTCTACGACGCGGAAAAGAGATTTTTCCCAGTTAACAGAGTTTGAGAAAGACCACATTATAGGAATGTGAGAAGCTGGGTGGTTATATCAATTAATTGCCCGCCACTTCGGCCATTCTTACCCGACTATTAGGAGGTGTTGGGACCAGGCCTACGGGGACCATGCTCAGGATGCCCCCAACAGACCATGAGTAGAGAGGATCATCTGATTGTCTGACAAACACAAGCAGCTCATAGTATTTAGTTGTCCACCATCCAGAGACAGGTGGCAACATTGTTACAGGTCCCTGTGTCTGTCAGGGCAGGGCTCCCAAGAGGCATTTTCTAGCAGGATAATGCTCGGACGCACACACAAGGGTGTCACAACAATGCCCCTATAACATTGCCACACTGACGTCGCTGCCTGGTTGCCAGCTTTATGACCAATAGAACATGGAAAGGACGATCTGGAATTGCTAACTTTGACAGCTTATGAGTTTGCACAAAATAGAGGCTCATTTACAGCAAATGTGACCCAATATGCCACAGAATACCATACGGAACCTATATGCCTCCATGCCCGCCCTTATCACATCTTGCATCGAAGCTAGAGGCAGTACAACAGGGTACTAGAGCCTCCATGCCCGCCCTTATCACATCTTGCATCAAAGCTAGAGGCGGTACAACAGGGTATTAGAGCCTCCATGCCCACCTGTATCACATCTGTATCCAAGCTAGAGGTGATACAACAGGGTACTAGAGCCTCCATGCCCACCTGTATCACATCTGTATCCAAGCTAGAGGCGGTACAACAGGGTCCTAGGACATTCTTTCAGGTATTCAGTTTTCTGCAATAAAGTATCCTTTTGCTCTGATATTGTAATCACTTCCTTATATCAGAGTTACAATCACACACAGAAAGTTTCATTACATTCCGACATCTCCTTCTAGGTGAGGAATTTTTCTTGACAATGAGTGTGTAAGCCAGCTTAATTTAAAAATACATCTCTCTTTTATTTCCTGTTTTACATGAGCTGTTGTATGACTTGCCTTGAAGCTTGACGCATTGTCTAATGATGATGTAGCTTTGTTTTTGTTTTTTCTTTATTGTTCTACTGTATCTATTACTTAGTAAGTTCAGTAATTGTTAATCACAGTCCAGCTGTTTGAAAATGCTGGCTATAAATAAAGTTAATTTCACTGTTCATTACCTTCATGTCTACTTTCCGTATGTGCTTCGCAACTAAGTCCTAGATTTTTTTCACTTCTACTTCACATATTTTGAACCCTTGGTAGCCTTACATGTTCCGGTGTCACTAGGATGGCAGCAACCGTTTCTCACCTTTTTTCATGCCCTTGCGGTCGCGTGACATAGAGCTCTGCCACTTTGTTTCTTCTTTGTGTACCAGATTGCACATGGTTTAGACAAAAACATTCTGGCTGTTGCATTCAGGAAAGATTGTAAGGGGGAGACCTGAGTGAGAGGAAGCCAACTCAATAATGAAGCACAACATTCGAGATGAGAATGAATCAGAATTTAAGGAAATTAGGAAAACCTGAAAACCTTTACCTTTTCTGTGAAGGTCTGTGGTTTACTGACTATCTTTTATAGGGATGCAATTTACAAGTGTGAAGCGAATATTATAAAATATTAATATTTAAAGCCTTAAAGAGGGTAACAAAGCGTTAAAATATTTAACAATTTGGATTTTATTACACGACTTGTGTGCTTTATTAGGGTTCCTATTACAGTTTCTGCATCTGTTTGACATTTTAATAACCGTATTTTATTTGTTTTAATTATATATATAAAGTTGTTTCTTTGTTAGGATTTGTTCAAGATAAAAGGATGCGAGATCAGAAGCCCAGAAATATAGATAGCATGGTCAATAAAACATAACTGAGGAAATTGGTGTTGACAACCAGAACAAAAAAATAATTTTCTTATAAAAGCAAATAAAATGTCCATGGATAATAGAGAAAAACTAAATGTCTATTGAAATAATGGCATGTGAGGGCTCAGTTCTTTTTTCATAGATTGTCTGCTTTTCTTTGTATGAATACTTTATATTGTTGCCTAATAACAAATGACCATAGTCAACATTACACTAAAGCAGGATACTTGTTTTGTCAAATTGCTAATTGGATGAAAGCATTCAAATTCCAAGATAACCATTCATCTTCGATAGATCAATCGATGCACATAACACATGCTTTAAAGTTACAATGACTGAAATAGTTCAAAATTCATTCTATACAATTCTGGAATGTTTGGTAAGAAACACTGATCAAGCTTAAAGGGGGTGTACCAGGCGTAACTTTTATCATCCATCCATAGGATAAATGGCACAGGTCTGATCAGGGAGGGTCTCACTGCTAAAACCCCCGTTAGAGCAATACATATGTATCCTTCTTCCATCTTGCATGTTTTAGCCTGTCATATTATAAACAAGAACTTTGCAGATATGCATTTAGAAAAAGCCTTGATTGCTTAGTATGTTCTGTGCTAATAGATAAGAGAACCAGGCTGGCAGCCTAGGTGTTATCATAACCAGCTCTCCAAGAAAAACCCATATCTTAAAGGGGTTGTCCAGCGCCGAAACTGGGTTTTTTTTTTTTTCAACCCCCCCCCCCCCCCCCCCGTTCGGCGCGAGACAACCCCGATGCAGGGACTTAAAAAAAAAAACAGCACAGCGCTTACCTGAATCCCCGCGCTCCGGTGACTTCTATACTTACCGGTGAAGATGGCCGCCGGGATCTTCTTCCTCCGTGGACCGCAGCTCTTCTGTGCGGTCCATTGCCGATTCCAGCCTCCTGATTGGCTGGAATCGGCACGTGACGGGGCGGAGCTACACGGAGCCGGCATCCTGCACGAGAGGCTCCATTGAAGAAAGCAGAAGACCCGGACTGCGCAAGCGCGGCTAATTTGGCCATCGGAGGCCGAAAATTAGTCGGCACCATGGAGACGAGGACGCCAGCAACGGAGCAGGTAAGTATAAAACTTTTGATAACTTCTGTATGGCTCATAATTAATGCACAATGTACATTACAAAGTGCATTAATATGGCCATACATAAGTGTATAGACCCACTTGCTGCCGCGGGACAACCCCTTTAAGGCCCATTTAGATGGGATCGATGTCGGGCAAACGATGCCCGACAGTCATCCCAGCACATACTCGCTCTTGTGCTGCTGCACGGGAACTAGTATCTGTGAGTGAGCCAGTGATACTAGCTCCCTGCAGCAGCATGAGAGCGAGTTCGTGTGGGGACGAGTGTTGGGCATCGTTTGTCCAACATTCGTCCCATCTAAATGGGCCTTTATTGTTTATACATTTTGTTTTGAGAAGCTTATTACGCATGATTAGAGATGAGCGAGCACCAAAATGCTCGGGTGCTCGTTACTCGAGACGAACTTTCCGCGATGCTCGAGGGTTCGTTTCGAGTAACGAATCCCATTGAAGTCAATGGGCGACCCGAGCATTTTTGTATATCGCCGATACTCGCTAAGGTTTTCATTTGTGAAAATCTGGGCAATTCAAGAAAGTGATGGGAACGACACAGCAACGGATAGGGCAGGCGAGGGGCTACATGTTGGGCTGCATCTCAAGTTCACAGGTCCCACTATTAAGCCACAATAGCGGCAAGAGTGCCTCCCCTCTCCCAACAATTCTTACTTCTGAAAAGCCCTCATTAGCAATGGATACCTTAGCTAAGCACCACACTACCTCCAACAAAGCACAATCACTGCCTGCATGACACTCCGCTGCCACTTCTCCTGGGTTACATGCTGCCCAACCCCCCCCCCCCCCCCGCACGACGCAGTGTCCACAGCGCACACCAAATTGTCCCTGCGCAGCCTTCAGCTGCCCTAATGCCACGCCACACTCATGTCTATTTATAAGTGCGTCTGCCAGAGGAACCGCAGGCACACACTGTGGAGGGTTGGCACGGCTAGGCAGCGACCCTCTTTAAAAGGGGCAGGGCGATAGTCCACAATGCTGTACAGAAGCAATGAGAAATCCAATCCTGTGCCACCTCCATCTGGAGCTGCACACGTGGGCATAGCAATGGGGAACCTATGTGCCACACACTATTCATTCTGTCAAGGTGTCTGCATGCCCCAGTCAGACCGCGGTTTTTTATAAATAGTCACAGGCAGGTACAACTCCGCAATGGGAATTACGTGTGCACCCACAGCATGGGTGGGTGCCAGGAAGCCACCGGCGGTACATAAAAATATCCCATTGCAGTGCCCATCACAGCTGAGGTAGTAATATCATATTTAATGCAGGTGGGCTTCGGCCCACACTGCATGCCCCAGTCAAACTGGGGTTCTTTAGAAGTGGACACAGATGCATTTACAACTCCCTGTGGACCTACAGCATGGGTGGCTCCCTGGAAACCACCGGCGGTACATAAAAATATCCCATTGCATTGCCCATCACAGCTGAGGTAATACTGTCATGTTTAATGCAGATGGGCTTCGGCCCACACTGCATGCCCCAGTCAGACTGGGGTTCTTTAGAAGTGGACACAGATGCATTTACAACTCCCTGTGGACCCACAGTATGGGTGGCTTCCTGGAACCCACCGGCGGTACATAAAAATATCCCATTGCATTGCCCATCACAGCTGAGGTAATAATGTCATGTTTAAAGGAGATGTCCCGCGCCGAAACGGGTTTGTTTTTTTTTAAACCCCCCCCCCCGTTCGGCGCGAGACAACCCCGATGCAGGGGTTAAAAAAACCACCCGCACAGCGCTTACCTGAATCCCGGCGGTCCGGCGTCTTCATACTCACCTGCTGAAGATGGCCGCCGGGATCCTCTGTCTTCATGGACCGCAGGGCTTCTGTGCGGTCCATTGCCGATTCCAGCCTCCTGATTGGCTGGAATCGGCACGTGACGGGGCGGAGCTACACGGAGCTACACGGAGCCCCATAGAGAAGAGGAGAAGACCCGGACTGCGCAAGCGCGGCTAATTTGGCCATCGGAGGGCGAAAATTAGTCGGCACCATGGAGACGAGGACGCCAGCAACGGAGCAGGTAAGTATAAAACTTTTTATAACTTCTGTATGGCTCATAATTAATGCACAATGTACATTACAAAGTGCATTATTATGGCCATACAGAAGTGTATAGACCCACTTGCTGCCTCGGGACATCTCCTTTAATGCAGGTGGGCTTCGGCCCACACTGCATGCCCCAGTCAGACTGGGGTTCTTTAGAAGTGGACACAGATGCATTTACAACTCCCTATGGACCCACAGCATGGGTGGCTCCCTGGAACCCACCGGCGGTACATAAAAATATCCCATTGCATTGCCCATCACAGCTGAGGTAATAATGTCATGTTTAATGCAGGTGGGCTTCGGCCCACACTGCATGCCCCAGTCAGACTGGGGTTCTTTAGAAGTGGACACAGATGCATTTACAACTCCCTGTGGACCCACAGCATGGGTGGGTGCCAGGAAGCCACCGGCGGTACATAAAAATATCCCATTGCATTGCCCATCACAGCTGAGGTAATAATGTCATGTTTAATGCAGGTGGGCTTCGGCCCACACTGCATGCCCCAGTCAGACTGGGGTTCTTTAGAAGTGGACACAGATGCATTAACAACTCCCTGTGGACCCACAGCATGGGTGGGTGCCAGGAAGCCACCGGTGGTACATAAAAATATCCCATTGCACTGCCCATCAAAGCTGAGGTAACGTCAGATGTAATGCAGGTGGGCAAAAAATTAATTGGATTACACTGTAGGCGAGGGCCCACAAAAATTGGTGTACCAACAGTACTAATGTACCTGAGAAAAATTGCCCATGCCCAACCGAGAGGGCAGGTGAAACCCATTAATCGCTTTGGTTTATGTGGCTTAATTGGTAACTAGGCCTGGAGGCAGCCCAGTTAAAATAAAAATTGGTTGAGGTGAAAGTTTCAACGCTTTAATGAGCATTGAAACGTATAAAAATTGTTTAGAAAAATTATATGACTGAGCCTTGTGGGCCTAAGAAAAATTGCACGTTCGGCGTGATTACGTCAGGTTTCAGGAGGAGGAGCAGGAGGAGGAGGATGAATATTATACACAGATTGATGAAGCAAAAAGGTCCCCGTTTTGGATGGTGATAGAGAACGATGCTTCCATCCGCGGGTGCAGCCTACGTATTGTTTAGGTATCGCTGCTGTCCGCTGGTGGAGAAGAGAAGTCTGGGGAAATCCAGGCTTTGTTCATCTTGATGAGTGTAAGCCTGTCGGCACTGTCGGTTGACAGGTGGGTATGCTTATCCGTGATGATTCCCCCAGCCACACAAAACACACTCTCTGACAAGACGCTAGCCGCAGGACAAGCAAGCACCTCCAGGGCATACAGCCCGAGTTCAGGCCACGTGTCCAGCTTCAACACCCAGTAGTTGTAGGGGGCAGAGGCGTCACCGAGGACGGTCGTGCGATCGGCTACGTACTCCCTCACCATCCTTTTACAGTGCTCCCGCCAACTCAGCCTTGACTGGGGACCGGTGACACAGTCTTGCTGGGGAGCCATAAAGCTGTCAAAGGCCTTAGAGAGTGTTCCCCTGCCTGCGCTGTACATGCTGCCTGATCTCTGCGCCTCCCCTGCTACCTGGGCCGTGGAAATGCGCCTTCGGCCACTAGCGCTGTCGGATGGGAAGTTTACCATCAGTTTGTCCACCAGCGCCCTGTGGTATAGCATCATTCTCGAACCCCTTTCCTCTTCGGGAATGAGAGTAGAAAGGCTCTCCTTATACCGTGGGTCGAGCAGTGTGTACACCCAGTAATCCGTAGTGGCCAGAATGCGTGTAACGCGAGGGTCACGAGAAAGGCATCCTAACATGAAGTCAGCCATGTGTGCCAGGGAACCTGTACGCAACACATGGCTGTCCTCACTAGGAAGATCACTTTCAGAATCCTCCTCCTCCTCCTCCTCTGGCCATACACGCTGAAAGGATGACAGGCAAGCTGCATCTGTACCCTCAGCAGTGGGCCAAGCTGTCTCTTCCCCCTCCTCCTCATGCTCCTCCCCCTCCTCCTCCTCCTCTGGCCATACACGCTGAAAGCATGACAGGCAAGCAGCATCTGTCCCCTCAGCAGTGGGCCAAGCTGTCTCTTCCCCCTCCTCCTCATGCCTCTCCCCCTCCTCCTCAACGCGCTGAGATATAGACATCAGGTTGCTCTGACTATCCAGCGACATACTGTCTTCCCCCGCCTCAGTTTCTGATTCCAAAGCGTCTGCCTTTATGCTTTGCAGGGAACTTCTCAAGAGGCATAGCAGAGGAATGGTGACGCTAATGATTGCAGCATCCCCGCTCACCATCTGGGTAGACTCCTCAAAGTTTCCAAGGACCTGGCAGATGGCTGCCAACCAGGCCCACTCTTCTGTAAAGAATTGAGGAGGCTGACTCCCACTACGCCGCCCATGTTGGAGTTGGTATTCCACTATAGCTCTACACTGCTCATACAGCCTGGCCAACATGTGGAGCGTAGAGTTCCACCGTGTGGGCATGTCGCACAGCAGTCAGTGCACTGGCAGATTAAACCAATGTTGCAGGGTACGCAGGGTGGCAGCGTCCATCTTGGACTTGCGGAAATGTGCGCTGAGACGGCGCACCTTTCCGAGCAGGTCTGACACGCGTGGGTAGCTTTTCAGAAAGCGTTGAACCACCAAATTAAAGACGTGGGCCAGGCATGGCACGTGCGTGAGGCTGCCGAGCTGCAGAGTCGCCACTAGGTTACGGCCGTTGTCACACACGACCATGCCCGGTTGGAGGCTCAGCGGCGAAAGGCAGCAGTCGGTCTACTCTATCAGACCCTGCAGTAGTTCGTGGGCCGTGTGCCTCTTCTCTCCTAAGCTGAGTAGTTTCAGCACGGCTTGCTGACGCTTGCCCACCGCTGTGCTGCCACGCCGCGCGACACCGACTGCTGGCAACGTGCTGCTGCTGACACATCTTGATTGCAAGAGAGAGGTTGCGTAGGAGGAGGAGGAGGGTGGTTTAGTGGAGGAAGCATACACCACTGCAGATACCAGCACCGAGCTGGGGCCCGCAATTCTGGGGGTGGGTAGGACGTGAGCGTTCCCAGGCTCTGACTCGGTCCCAGCCTCCACTAAATTCACCCAATGTGCCATCAGGGAGATATAGTGGCCCTGCCCGCCTGTGCTTGTCCACGTGTCTGTTGTTAAGTGGACCTTGGCAGTAACCGCATTGGTGAGGGCGCGTACAATGTTGCGGGAGATGTGGTCATGCAGGGCTGGGACGGCACATCGGGAAAAGTAGTGGCGACTGGGATCCGAGTGTGCACGTTTAACGCTTGAGCGTGCGGGTGCGTGGCGGCGTACTTGCGCTTGCGCTCAAACAGTTGAGCTAGCGACGGCTGGACGCAGCGCTGAGAGACATTGCTGGATGGGGCCGAGGACAGCGGAGGTGAGGGTATGGGTGCAGGCCGGGAGACGGTCGTGCGTGTGTCCTGAGAGGGGGGTTGGATCTCAGTGGCAGGTTGGAGCACAGGGGGAGAGGCAGTGGTGCAAACCGGAGGCGGTGAACGGCCTTCGTCCCACCTTGTGGGATGCTTCGCCATCATATGCCTGCGCATGCTGGTGGTGGTGAGGCTGGTGGTGGTGGCTCCCCGGCTGATCTTGGCACGACAAACCTTGCACACCACATTTCGTCGGTCGTCTGCACTCTCAGTGAAAAACTGCCAGATCTTTGAGCACCTCGGCCTCTGCAGGGTGGCATGGCGCGAGGGGGCGCTTTGTGAAACAGTTGGTGGATTATTCGGTTTGGCCCTGCCTCTACCCCTGGCCACCGCACTGCCTCTTCCAACCTGCCGTGCTGCTGCACTTGCCTCCCCCTCTGAAGACCTGTCCTCAGTAGGCTTAGCAAACCAGGTGGGGTCAGTCACCTCATCGTCCAGCTGCTCTTCCTCCGAATCCTCTGTGCGCTCCTCCCTCGGACTTACTGAAATTACTACTACCTGACTGATAGACAACTGTGTCTCATCGTCATCGTCCTCCTCACCCACTGAAAGCTCTTGAGACAGTTGCCGGAAGTCCCCAGCCTCATTCCCCGGACCCCGGGAACTTTCCAAAGGTTGGGCATCGGTCACGACAAACTCCTCCGGTGGGAGAGGCTGCCCAATCTCGGCAGGGGCCCGAGAACAGTTCCTGGGAGTCTGCCTGCTCCTCAGAATGTGTCATTTTCATGGAGTGAGGAGGCTGGGAGGAAGGAGGAGCAGCAGCCAGAGGATTCAGAGTTGCAGCTGTGGACAGCGTAGAAGACTGTGTGGTCGATAGATTGCTGTATGCACTTTCTGCCATCCACGACAGGACCTGCTCACACTGCTCATTTTCTAATAAAGGTCTACCGCGTGGACCCATTAATTGTGCGATGAATGTGGGGACGGCAGAAACGTGCCTCTCTCCTAATCGCGCAGCAGTCGGCTGCGATACACCTGACCAGGAGCTCGGCCTGTGCCCACACCCTGACTTGGGCCTCCGCATCCTCGCCCGCGTCCACGTCCTCTAGGCCTACCCTTACCCCTCAGCATGGTGTATTACAAGATTAGCAGAAACAGAACGCTGTAATTAAATGTGCCGCTTATTGGCCTGTGGTTGGAGGCTGACTTCACTTACGTAACGCACAGTGGAGGCAGGAAACAATTATGCACAAGGCTGGGTATTAATTCACCAACTACTACCCCCAGCTGAGACGCAGTAAACTGAAGGCAGTGGCAGGCAGGCCAAATATTGTATATTTTTGAACTTTTTGGGAACAACCACACTGCCTGTGATATACACTCTATTTCGATTTCCCTGTTGGAGGCTGACTTCGCGTACGTAACGCACTGCAGAGCAGGAAACAATTAGCGCAAGGCTGAGTATTAATTCACCAACTACTACCCCCAGCTGAGACGCAGTAAACTGAAGGCAGTGACAGGCAGGCCAAATATTGTATATTTTTGAACTTTTTGGGAACAACCACAATGCCTGTGATATACACTGTATTTCGATTTCCCTGTTGGAGGCTGACTTCGCGTACGTAACGCACAGCAGAGGGAGGAAACAATTATGCACAAGGCTGGGTATTAATTCACCAACTACTACACCCAGCAGAGACTCAGTAAAATGAAGGCAGTGACAGGCAGGCCAAATATTGTATCTTTTGGAACTTTTTGGGAACAACCACACTGCCTATATAGCCAGTATATATCTTTCACCTTTCCCACTGTCCCTGCCTCACCAGTACTGCCCCCATACTCTGTAAAATGACTGCAGACTGAGGACGCTATGGTCTGCACGCCCAATATACAAAAAAAAAAAAATTGTGCAACACTGCTAAAAGCAGCCTCAACAGTACTGCACACGGTCAGATGTGGCCCTAAGAAGGACCGTTGGGGTTCTTGAAGCCTAAAATAACACCTAACACTCTCCCTATAGCAGCTACAGAAAGACAGCACTTTCCCTGATCTCTGTCAGCATGCAACTGTGGCGAGCCGCGGGCGGGGCAGATTTTAATACTCGGGTGTCACCTGATCTCCCCAGCCACTCACTGCAGGGGGGTGGTATAGGGCTGGAACGTCACAGGAGGAAGTTGTAATGCCTTCCCTGTCTTTCTATTGGCCAGAAAAGCGCGCACATTTCTCAGGGAAGAAAGTGAAAGTAACTCGAACATCGCGTGGTGCTCGCCTCTAGTAACGAGCATCTCAAACACCCTAATACTCGAACGAGTATCAAGCTTGGACGAGTACGTTCGCTCATCTCTATTAATTATGGAATATCATCTAAACATGTCTTGACTTTGGTGAAACTTACGCAACGCTGCAGACATCAAAAATGCATAACTCTTGTGTAGTCATTAATCTTATAATTTCTCCTCTAGTATCTACATCCTTCCTCTGTAACTGACAGCACACACCGCCGCCAGTCCCCACAATATGTGGTACACAAGTGTTTTAAATCTCACCCAATGGTCCAACTCCAACATACAACAAAACAACTGCAAGGTACATTCAATTGCTCTTTATTATTTATTCTTTCATGAACCATCAAACAGTACACACAAGATGTACAGGCGACCACTGGCATCACATCTGGAATAGTACAGTAGATACAAAGGATGTCATGATGCTCAAAATTACACTCGAGGAGTGGAGTACTTCCGGAGTACTTAGGAGTGGGGTACTTCCGGTTCTCAGTTCAAGTGTAATTTTGCGCATGACTTTAATTTGACTTCTATGGGTGCTGATGGTTATAATGCGGAGGGGAACCATTAGGAGCACAAGTGTAGGTGCATAGAGTTCAGAGATCATCCGTGACATTACCATGATTGGCTTAGAGGATGGTGAATGCTAACGCACTGACATCATAGTTATATGCCCTGACGAGGAAATGGTGGCGTGCGCGTTCGCAGTATAGTATGGGCAACAGACATGCACAGTAGAGGTCGGCGGCGCGTGGTGCCAGGAGATGACGTGCTGGCGTGAGGACACGGTGAATGAGCGCGCATGCGCAGTACAATATGGGCAACAGATATGCGCAGTAGAGGTCGGCGGCGCGTGGTGCCAGAAGATGACGTGCTGACATGATGACGCGGTAAAAGAGTGCGTGCAAGAGCAGTAGAGATTTTGACTGCCATGGATATAGATGGATGTCATTGATGGTGACACAAGGAACGGGGAACGGGAGGAGGTACATTACCCCAGGTATTATGATATTGTTAGACGTATATTGGATACAGCTGTCTACATAATAAAGGAGCGGAGGAGTGATACTGGAGCTAATGATTGGCTATGAGCGCTTATGTTTTACTATTTAAGGGGGATAGTTTGGTGGTAGTACATGCTTGATAAAGACCATTTTGAATGGTCGAAACGTTGCCTGTACCATTTTAAAAGAATAAAATAAAAAGACCTGTTTTATGCACTGAAGCTGTCCTGCTGCCATTCATATTGGATTTGAAGACTTATGGTTATTGGAAAGGTGGAGTTCGTTTTCCAGGAGTGGCTGTGCAGATTTTGCCTCCCCTGAGCAGGGGATATACTGATTGTGCTGCGGGCATCTTCTCTACTTCTGCTCAAGAAAGACATCTAGTCCCATCTTAAATTTCTCAGTGGATTTTGCCATCACCACGTCCTCAGGCAGAGAGTTCCACAGTCTCACTGCTCTTACAGAAAAGAACCCCCTTCTGTGTTAGCCGTCTTTTCTCCAGGGTGAATAATCCTAATTTTGATAGACTCTCTGGGTATTCCAGTCCTCTCATTCTATTTATTAATTTAGTTGCCCTCCTTTGAACCCCCTCAAGCACTGCAACATCTTTCCTGAGCATCGGTGTTCAGAACTGTACACAGTATTCCATGTGAGGCCTGACAAGTGCCTTAAATCGTGGGAGAATAATTTTCTCATCCCTTGCCCCTATACCTCTTTTAATGCACCCCAAGACTTTATTAGATTTTGAAGCAGCTAACTGGCATTGATTGCTCCAGATAAGTCTACAGTCCACTAGTACCCCCAGGGCTTTTCCATATCAATTTTCCCTAGCAGTACCCCATTTAGTGTATATTGGTGACATCCATTTTTCGTGCCCATGTGCATAACTTTACATTTATCCACATTGAACTTCATTTGCCATTTTTTTGCCCAAGCCCCCAGCTTATCTAGGTCCTTTTGTAGCCGCACATTGTCCTCCGTTGTATTAATTATCTTGTATAATTTTGTATCATCTGCAAATATTGATATTTTACTGTGCAGCCCCTCTATCAGGTAGTTGATAAATATATTGAACAGAATGGGTCCTAGCACTGAGCCCTGTGGCACCCCGCTAGCAACAGTGGCCCAATCAGAGTACCATTTATTACCACCCTCTGTTTTCTATCTCTGAGACAGTTCTTTACCCAGATACACACGTTTTTACCCATAATGAGCTTTCTCATTTTATATATCAGCCTATTATGCAGCACTGTGTCAAATGTTTTAGAGAAATCCAGATATATGAGATCAATAGACTCTCCCAGGTCCAGCTTAGAACATTCTTCATCGTAGAAGCTGGTCAGATTGGTCTGACATGATCGACCCCTTATGAACCCATGCTGGTGAGGAGTTATTCCGTTGTTCTCCTTGAGATATTCTAGGATGGCATCTCTCAGAAACCCCTCGAATTTTTTTTTCTAGTTATTGAAGTGAGACTTACCGGCCTGTAGTTACCAGGCTCTCTTTTGGACCCCTTTTTGTAAATTGGAACCACATTGGCAATGCACCTATCCAATGGTACAACCCTGGTCTTGATAGTGTCCATAAATATAAGAAATAGTGGTCTAGCTATCACATCACTTAGTTCCCTTAGAACCTTTGGATGTATTCCATTTGGACCCAGCGATTTATCGATTTTAATCCTCTTTAACTGGCTCTGCACTTCCTCCTGTGTTAGGTATGCAATCTGGTCTGCCAGATCTCTTTCTTCAGAGTTTCATCCAGTTTCCAAGTTCTTTGATGGTATTGGTACTTTTACTGACTGACACCTTAGCTTTCTTGGCATCTTCTGTGTAGGACAGACCTATACTTCTAAGTATTATAATTGTCTATCTGTCTTCTATGGTTAATTGCCTTTTTCTTGCCAGTATGGTGGCAATGTGCTCTGTTTTGAAGAGCAAACTGTCCAAATCCTGCCCTAGAGTTGGTTGTAACACAGTCTGCTCCAACACTGATTTTATAGAATCAGAGGGTTTGAAAGTAATCTGCAAAAGTTGAGACAGGAATAGATGGCATCCAATTTAAAACCATAATTTGCTTTATGTGCTGTAGAGCAGCTGTCCTTAATCTGTTTCCTGAAAAAGCCTTTTGTTTAATAAAATAAATTCAGATTATTGTTCTGTTTCAGATTAAAACTTCATGTTTTTATTATTTTTTAAATTTCGTTTTGAACCTTTGAACCATTTCACATTATTTCCTAAACTTAAACTATGTTAATGTAAAAAATAACTGGAAAAATTTAAGGTGTTCTAAAACTTTTGAACTGTAGTGTATAATGAATTACCTCAGCCAAAGCATCTGATAGTTTTCATATCTCATTTATCAGCTGTTTCCAGGGTCTCCCAAAACACTGTTTCATAGCATTAATCTTGGATTACATTTTACCTTTGTCTCTTGAGCGGAAAATGGCTAATTTGATAAATTCCACTATCATCTTTTGCATGAGCATTTGAAACATTTTTGTGGATAAGCGGGTTTGATATTGTTAAGCAAGGACAAATTAATTCATCACATTCAACCCCAAAACAATGCAATGTTAATAAATGGTTTTCTGGAACTTAAATGGTTACTAACCTTTTAAACTATTTGTGCTTATACTGTATGATAGCCAGTGTGATAACTAACAAAAAAATGCAATATTTGTTAACCTAAAATGATGTTTTGTGCTGAAAAAGTACTCCTAACTTGTTGTCCACTGCCTGTTGTCAAGGGATATTATCTCTTTTACTAGAGATGGCACAATAGCAGAACAGGAACAGTAGGAGGGGGATGAGTTGTCATTCTGCTATTGACTATGAGTTTTTTATTGATCCAATGGTGCCTTTAAGGAAAATGATAGAGATGAGCGAGCGTATTAGGAAAAGCACTACTCGCTCGAGTAATTTTCTTTATCCGAGTATCGCTGTGCTCGTCCCTGAAGATTCGGGTGCCGGCACGGAGCGGGGAGCTGCAGGGGAGAGCGGGAGAGCGGGGAGGAACGGAGGTAAGATCTTTCTCTCCCTCTCTCCCGCCCGCTCTCCCCTGCTCCCCGCTGCGACTCACCTGTCAGCCGCAGCGGCACCCGAATCTTCGGGGACGAGCACAGCGATACTCGGATAAAGCACATTACTCGAGCGAGTAGTGCTTTTCCGAGTACGCTCGCTCATCTCTAGAAAATAACAATAATTCCAAGAATAAAGAAATGTATTAGAAACCCCAAAGCACATTGGTGGGTATTCCACATAGACCTATATGTCTTTGGTGCATGAATAATAACTTACAATATGTAATATGCATGTAAATATATGTACATTTTGATGTACTACCCTACAAAGAAGCAGATTAGGGAGATACAAGGAATTGTCTAGAATCAAGTTTAATCACCTATCTGCAGTGAAGAAGTGTTTGAATGGAATGGCAGCCTAGCATGCACTACTCCATTTATTTCAATGGGGCTGATGGAAATAGCCAAGTACAAATGCTCAGCTATTTCCATCAGCTCCATTGAAATACACAGTGCATGCTTAACTGCTGCTCCATTCAAACTCCCCTCACCGCAGAAGTGCAGGGGTTACTCAGGATTGGTTTGGGTCTCAGTGGTGAGACTACACTTCCCCCCATTAAAGTTTTACCACCTATTCACCAATTTTGTGAATAGGTAGTAAAACTTCTTTCTGTCTGGAACAACCCCTAGATCACCTAAACTATAGAATGGGCAACCTGATACTAATGTCAAAACTGGGTCTAAGTATAAAAAGTGTATATTGAACACCAGTCACTTCGAAGAAATATTATGCTAATAAGTCATTTTCTCTAGATTATTTACGAGCTCATTTACATGTTGCCCATTAAAATTGTTCCATAAAGCTTTAAATGACACATAACGATGTTACTGGTTATCACCAAGAAAAGGGAATTAGTAAATCTAGTAATTAAACATCAATGATGTTGATTATTATTTTTCCATTACCAATAATTGTTGCAATTATCCTTAATGCATGCAAACGTACACAGTTCAATAGAGGGGGCTTATGATAATTTTGTTGAGCTGGCAACAATATTTTTGCTAAGACATTATTAATAGTTCAGTAGATGAAGAAGTAATGAGTTCACTCACAGCAGGAGAATACTTAATACACTGAATGTACATATACAACACAACTATCATCACAAGGCTGTTACATTTATTATTCGCCGGGTCCATTTTGTGGTGCCAGGTCGCTTAATAGCTAGAATGTTCTATTTCTATATCCACAAAGTGAGAGCAGATGTGTCCACACTATACTAGTTACACACAATGTGTAGATGCACAGTTACAGTTATGGCAAAAAGTAAGGACACCTATAACATTATTTATCTTGGGCATTCCAATATTTGATCTTTATTTAAATACTATATGCAGATAATGCTGATGTCATTAAAAAAAAAACCCTAAACAATGACTTAGCGTAATGTATTGAACCATTGAGTAATGTATAGAACAAAAAACATAATTTACATTTTTTTCAAAACATTTTCAGGAAAAAAACTTTAAGGTTACATTCAGACAGCCGAGTGCAAGTTGCTTCAAACATTCTTGAATGCAACTCGCATAGGACAGCACATTGGAACCGTCTGTGTGCTGACTGATGTGTGAGAGAGTTCACATTGCATATCCTTCTCTCGCCCGTGAAAAGGACCACAATGGGACATGCTGTAACTTTTTAAATGGTCCATTGGTTAATGAGAGCAGCTTCAGACGACCATATATCTGCCGGGTGTCCCTCTCTGCAGGGGGAGGAGGTTGGAAGAGCCGGGAGCAGTGCACTGAGCTCCAGCCCCCTCTCTGCCCCTTGCCACTATTTGCAATGGGAGGGGTGGGGCAGAGGCGGGGCTAAGTTCTGAAACTTTGCTCCGCCCCCTTCCCCTTCCATTGCAAATAGTGGCGAGGGGTGGAGAGGGGGCAGGAGCTCAGTGCACTGCTCCCGACTCTTGCAGCCTCCTCCTCCTGCAGAGAGGGACACCGTATATCGGACAAGCATGAAAGCCCAGCCAATATACGGTCATCTGAATAAGCCCTAAGGCAAATCGCTGGTGTGAAAAGCCTCATTTTTACTCGCATCTAAAACTCGCCCGTGCAAATAGGGCCTACAGGGATTTTTTTTATCAGAAAATAAGCTATTGTATAAATCAAGTTTTTATGTTAAACATCGTTTTTACAAATGTTTGATAATTTTTCTTTATAGAAAAAATTTCTTTATAGTCACAATCTATATAGAAAATAAAACTGAAATCGTGAATTTTCACAGTGACCACTAAGCCTAATAATTACTTGAGACTTTCTGTTCTGCAGAGAAAACTTTTTAGCAATCATCTCATCATCATCACAAGCAGGAATACAGAGAAGTGAAACCCACCATTCACAATAAGTGACAACTTACCTACCCCCCCCCCCCCCCTCCCTACAGAATAATCTCTGCAGAGGTCACAGAGCCTGCACACAACACTCTCCCATAGAAGTCAATGACATAGCTCTTGGTCATTGTGTGAATGGCCCAAGAGGTTGCTGCAAAGCTTATCTCTAAAAGCTGCCATAAAGCCTGCTGTATGATGGCAGCCTCCCTAGTGATGTGCAGGCAATGGAATAAAAAAATCTACAATTAGAAAATATGAACAGATTAGAGTAATGACAAATGTTTCACTATCTGGTTTTAAGGCATAAAAAATATAATGAAGGGCAGGCTTTGCACAAGTGAATAATCTTTCATGTGAACTTTCTCACAAGCCTACAAGTTTTCTCCCATGCCCTTGCATGGACCCCTTTACAGGGGCACACAGTAATGTACTCCATGCAATTAACTCTTTTACATCTATAATGCAACAAGAAACTATAAAAGTTTTTGAAAAGACTTTGAGTTTTAAACATAGTCTGCCAGCTCAAACATGTTGTCCAATCTGCAGGCAGCTGAACAGTCCAATGGGCGGAGCTATCAGTGACTGACAGCTACACTGTATGTATAGTCATACATGGACTCTTGTCAATCACTGATAGGACCGCCCACTGGACTCTTAAGCTCATAATGAGTAGAGATATAAATAAATAAAGCACAAGTTATACTAAATGTTTCACCACAAAACTATATATAAAAAGTAAATAATAAATCTTGGTATTTGTATAGCGCCAACTTATTCTGCAGTGCTTTCATGTAATTATTACTAATTACCAAGCTGGGTTCTCATTTTACTGACCTCAGAAGGATAGAAGGCTGAGTCAACCTTGAGCCGGCTACCTGAATCACACGGGGATTGAACTTGCAACCTTCAGGTTGTAGGTGAGAGCTTGCTACTTTGCGCCACACAAGGCTCTATATATCAATATATATATCAATCTGCTCAGCTCCTCCGGCTCTATAAAATGATGCCTGCAGATTGGACAACGTGTTTGAGCTGACAGATTCCCTTTAAGTGCTAATAAAATAAATGAACTTTGGTTTCCATAATGCAGTATAATACCTGTGCAAACTTTCACATTTTAATAAACAGATGAATGTCTTTGAAGTCGACGGGCTTGTTCTACACTAATTCCTATAGATGAAAATGAATGCTGCATCTATTTCGCAGTTGCAGCTTTTTAAGGTAGATTTGCCCATACTCTGCATATTGAGCATTTTGTGTCCACAGGGAGATAACTAGCTAATATCTGGTGAACACATAAAGCACAGAGGTGGCTGCCAAGTGGAGGTGTATTCATTTAGTCGGCACACAGAACATTCTCTGTTATGACAGTCACATTTATATATTGGAATTATTTGCTTTCACATCCGGCTGCAGCCTTTTCTTACTGACATAATGTATGAACTTCACATAATAAATAACAGTTGTTTGGGTGCGAGATGCAGGCGCTTAAGGCTGCTCACTTTAGATTATTGTACTTTGCAGTTCTAATGACTGCTAGACAAGTGTAGAGCACAACAGCAGTGAACGGATCTGAATGTAAAGCAGGAGATCAGTCTGGAACTTTACTACGATATCATTCATAATTATCGGTTTCTAGTTTGTGAACCTCTGGCAAAGTAAAGTTTACAAGTAAGGTAACGGTCCTTTGCTAATTAGCCCTATTATAACTCGGGTTCCCTCTGAGATATCCGTCACAAACTCAGTGCAACTTTTTTGGTAAAATACTGTCTACTGTGATGGAAACCCAATGGAACCTATGGGAGTCATTACGGCACACTGCTAATTCGTTTTTTTTCTGTTCCTATGATAAAGCATAAAACAGTGAACTTTTAATGGTCGTGTCAACGGAGCATTAGTGTAAGGCCAGTTTCACATGAGCGTATTTGTAAACATCTCTAATATGGATTAGCATTTAGAATGTATGATGAAACAGCATCCATCAGTATTGTATTTGTACTAACAGTGATGTTTGCATTCATTGGCAATTATCTTATTCTGGCCAAAATGGATCGGTTCTGGCCAATAGAAAATAATGTCAATAGATGTAAGTACTGGTGTTGTTCATCATGTAAATCAGTAAATCCGAACTTATTTTGGGCAAAAAATGCTGGAAAATCCCATAATTCCTGCTGCAGAGGTCAGCAGGGAGCCAATCAACAGCCACGGAACCTTGCTGATGTCACCAAATGTGCCCTGCATCTTGCATATGGGAAGTAGTTTCATCGTTTATCTGCATCATATAACTTAGCCATATATGACAGGCAAAGTGTAACAAGTGGTTTTAATGAGGTCTCTTTCACATGGGCTATAAACTCTTGCTATAAAATAATTGATACTAAACACATGTATGTGAAACTCATGGTTTGCAATGGGTTCTATCACATGAGATATGTTTTGTAGCCTAAAAGAACCCATTGGAAACCATTAGCCTCACATACATGCGTTTAGTAGCAATTATTTTGTAGCCCGTGTGAAAGAGGCCTTAAGGTTGAGCACAGGACAGAGAAGCTGCATCATGTTTATATGCCTATATAACATGCAGTCTGTTGTTAAGAGGGACAGATATTCTGCAGAGAAAATATTGCTGCTGGTTGTGAAAGCTTATATACTAGAGTTAGGCCTCTGTCACACGACCGTTTTTTGGTCCGATCTGCAGACGTGCTTGCGATCTGCAGATCTATAGACCAAATGCATCCCAATGGGATCGATCACATTTCCGCTTTTTATGCGGATGTGCGATCAATTATAGGACACAACGATTCGCAGAACGCGCCTATGTGCGTTCTGTGCATCGCTGTGTTCTATATATGCGCTCAATGGGGCCGGCGGCAGCAGCGCCGACCCCTTTGAGAACATATACTAAAGATCGTTCTCCTCTGCCACAGCTGTAACAGCTGTGCAGAGAAGAACGATGTTTGCCCATTGAATTCAATAGAGCCGGTAATACAGCCGGCTCCATTGAAAGCAATGGGCTGCCGGCGAGCGCGGGCTGAATTTTCGGGAAGGGCTTAAAAATATAAGCCCTTCCCTGAAAAGCATCCTGAAATGTGTAAAAATAATAAAAAAAAAATATACTCACCTTTTCCCTGCAGCCGGAGTTCAGCCGCGGCCGGCTGGCAGTTCTCCTGAACTGCTCTGTGTAGTATTCAGCAGGTGGGGATTTAAAATCCCCGCCTGCTGAATGGGCTGCCTCTGATTGGTCACAGCCCTCACCAATCAGAGGCAGCTCTCACTTACCCATTCATGAATTCATGAATGGGTGAGTGAGTGCTGCCTCTGATTGGCTGAGCGCAGGGACCAATCAGGGGCAGCTCTCAGCTGTCATTCAATAGCTGTCACACAAGAAAGACGCCGGGATGAGACTGGATATCGCCAGTCTTTTCAATGGGGCGAGCGGCAGCAGCGCTAGCCCCATTGAAAAGATATGAAGAATACCACGGACTTCTGCCACAGCTGTCACAGCTGTGACAGCTGTGGCAGAAGTGCAGCATGCTATCCCATTGCTTTAAAAAGAAAAAGTACTCATCCCGGCAATGGGATAGCATGCTGCACTTCTGCCACCGCTGTCACAGCTGTGACAGCGGTGGCAGAAGTCCGCGGTATTCTCCATATCTTTTCAATGGGGCTAGCGCTGCTGCCGCTGGCCCCATTGACAAGACTGGCGATATCCTGGCATCATCACGTTTTTTTAATCGCACTGCGAGGCGAAAGTTTTCACTTGCTCTCACAGTGCGATGGAGAAAGAAACGCCAGTGGGTGTCCGCCCTAATTAACCATTTAAATCGGTGTGTCTTTGTTGCCGTGTGCAAATAAACATGCCTTGCAGGCGTAAAAAGAACAGTAAAATACGCGGATCCATGTGCAAAAAAAGCATAGCTCAATGTGCAAAAACATTGTACTGAGATGCGTACAAATGCGCACAAAAGTGTATACGCTCGTGTAAAGTTGGCCAAAGTGTGTAAAATACTATAAACTAAAAACATATCTTCAAATTCCTTCCATAAATCACAGTAGTTCCCGATCCTCATCATGCAATCGATCAGATTCATTTAGATATAAAACACAACTCACGTCGGTCCCTTCTGGCTGCTCGTTTGTAAGCAGGTATGATGGGATGCATGTTCGGTGTTCCCTTGCGGGAGCTTCTATGTGGAGGATAGTATATGCCGCCACGGTCCCCGCAGAATAGCTAATTACTGATGTATTTTGCGTAAACATATTCATATCGCCCTTTCTACAAACATCTAATTCCTCTGGGAAGTAAAGATGTCAGACTGTCCTTCATAAAATCAGGATAATTATGGGAATGTGACTCCAATAGCAATTACAACTAAAACTGACGAGTACCTTTTACATATGGAGGGTTTTTCTCTAAAACTAATGGTTACACTAAGAAAAAAATCTTGTTGTTTACTATGAAGCCGGACGGGTCCAGTCACATGACTGCATGCATTATACCGGCTTATAAACTTGTCATGTATTCTATTAATACAACACTAGGTTCTCCAAGGTAACGAGTTTCTGGGCTCATTTATCACAGCAGCGCAGCTTAAAGCTTGTTTGTTTTTATTTCTTGAAATTTTGTATCAATAGTTTG